>NC_134335.1:3389557-3697244 GCF_964195595.1 Calonectris borealis | reverse complement strand
AGCCCGTCTACCTGATGGGAAAACAGTTGTTGCCATAGTCTGAGCATGTATCGGAGTCCTGAGAGTCACATCTCTTGAGTTTACGTATTATGACAAGAGGGGACTACTATGCAGTAGGCCAGAAGAGGCAAACTATCACAGATCCCACCATCTTGTCACATTGTATGCACAGGAAACCCAACATCCCACGATCCGCTCAGACAGACCTTCCAGAAAGGAACCAACTCTTGATCTGAGGACATGGAAAGATGGAGACTACACAGGCTTTTTGACAGTTTGTTTGAATGGCCAAAGCTGTCCTCAGCAAGGGCCAAGCATGCACACTGATTCTATTTCATACCAGCTACTAGCTCCTTCAAACAGAAGATGAAGTATTGCTTTACTGAGCTAATTACTGAAGCTTTTCTAAAAATGCTAGACACCCAGGGTAGGATTCATCAATATGGATTATCAGCCATGTGTAAAAAAGGGGCTAGAAAGTATCCTTCATATTCTGTGTAAATACTAAGGTCAATAAAAGACAGATACAGGCCTTGAAGACAGATAATCTATTACGACAGAGTTCTGCAGGTTACTTTTAAGCATGGTTTGATTAGCAATGTGTTTATAGCCACTTGCTGTATAGGCTACCCAGGTAGGTAACTAGTACCATTAATTTGTTCTCCAGGACAGTGTAGAAATCTCACCAGGGCTGTAGCATGTGGTGACACCCAGTTGAGCAGTATAAGGACTATGTGTATAAGGACTAATTAGATCTTGAACCAAAAAACTCAGCATCTTCTCTTCACCATCTGTTAATGCTTGAAAGGGTCTGTACAAATACCACCTTAATATATTGAGTCTGGCCATGCTCAAATCCTATGATTAAAGTAAGCATTTGTCCCAATAGCATTAAAAAAAGAAACTTAATATAATTCTCTTACAAGGGGAGCAAATTTTTAAACAAAGATTTATTTGCCTGATTTTTTCCTAATATTGAACCTTTAGATTCCCAGTCTGATTTTCTTTGCTGCTGCATACATTATTAAGAGGGGATTTTAAACCCCACTGGTCAGCTTTTGGATGGCAGAGCAGTGCTCATTTTATTGCTCTTTTCCCTCTGCAGTCATTGGTTGGGTTTTGTTTTCTTTTACATTAATTATTATTATTTTTGCTCTGCGTGCCAACAGCTGGTCAGCTCCACAGTTCTGCTTCACTGGAGTTTCCCAAGTCACCTAGCGAGATGACCACTTCATTGCCCAGGTGGTTTTGCACAATTAGTGCTTCATCATCTTACTTTGCAGGAGGAGCTGGAACTCTCCCTCCAACCTCGTATTCTTTAACAAGAAGCAGTTTCTAGACCTGCTTGTTCAAAGAGGCACCTTAAGCATTTTACAGACTGGCAGGTTGGCCCAAAGGCTCATCACCTCTGATCTCCCTATGTATTCCAGGTCCCAGCGGTCCTCCCTAAATAATGGAGTACAGCCAAAAGTGCACCCAAAAACACGCAAAACACCAAAACGCAGCTGCTTCCAGTGTGACACGCCAGCCAGCAACAGTCTCCCCTGTTCCCACCCCTTGGGAAGAAGAATCCATTATAAATTACACTAGAAATGTTGACATGACATGTTATAAATGACTGCACTTTGAATTCAGTCAATAATACTTTGCGTTACTAAAATAGGGGTTTACAATAATTTCTTATCTGAAAGCTGTTTAATCTAAGTAGTAAACACAATGCTTGCTACTGATTCTCAGTTCGCACTGGAAATATTTGGTGTTTTTCCTATATGCCCAGCTCTTGGAGTTATGTGATGATTGCCCAGCCCACACAGCTAACATCATCACAAAAGCCTTAGACATTTCCACCATTAAGTGGTAAGTTTTAAACATGCAAAACCCTGTCCAATTTGAAAACTACCACCGTGCGTCGGGAGGATTTTCAAATAAACAAGGTGGTCTGCGTTGCAAGGGCACTTGGTCATAGATGCCCCGTAGGGACCTGAACACCTACAGCAACACAGCACTTAGCCCCAGCTGCGACCAGCCCGTGGCTATCAAAGCATCCCTGCCATCTTCCACAGAGCTGGGCTGTCCTCCCCATCCTGATGCACCGAGAGGATCCAGCCTGGATAGTTTATAATGACTTGGCAAGATACAAGGCTAAAGATATCTGTCTGATTTTTGAAGGTAAGTTTTCAGCTATCTAGGAACTTGCAGAACAAACTCCTGAACAGATCAGATGCACTGAAGTACAATGAGAAAACACAATGCACAGATGTCAGCCGCTGGGGAAGCTTAACTCAGGTTAAAGACCTTGCTACTTTGCAGCGGGGGCCTGATCACGGGTAGGAAGGTTTTTTCTGCAGGGCAGAGCTGGGCAAACAGTCAGGAACTGTAAGGACAGGTGGAAATCCAGGGATTTAAATGCAGCACCAGCCTTTGGCCCAAGTTCCCGAGCTGGCTGTAACACACGTTTGCCAGAGTTAACACCAGTGCCCTCAAAATGAACAGTTTATAACTCGCTCTTGTTTATCTGTGTCTCTATTGCTGCTATTAATATTTAATATCTCTGGAGTAAAGGTTCCTCTCCAGCATAACAAGCCCTGCTGCAGTATTAATCAGAGCGTCAGCAGCCTGGAGCTCAGCTCCACGCTCACGGGTTCCCATGACACACTCCTAACCTGTGGGCTGCCAAAGGCAGAGGGGGACGGGCATCCTGCCAGCTCCTCTGCACTGGAAATGCTGTCCTTCCCACTGTGGGCAGAAAGGGACCAAGGGTGCAAAGAGAATGTGCCTTGAATGGAAAACATCATCTGCTTCCCCTCTTGTCTGCCATCATCTGCTTCCCCTCTTGTCCTGCCAGCTTCTGCATACCCAAGGTACCCCTGAGCTCCTGGTATCAGCTCTTGGCTTTGATCTTTGCATGGCTGAGAGGAGACAGCCCCATTCCCAGCCTGGTCCCAACACAAGCCTGAGGCACAGCTGGGACCAGAACCTGAGGCTCCACGTCCAGACCTGTATCCTCAACATTAAAGTGCTCTCTTGATCCTGACCAGAGGAGCCTGAAAGAAATGAGGAAGAAAAGGGTGACCCCTGCCCATTTGGAAGCCACAAGAAGCTCCACAGACCTTTATAAAAGCTCCATATGGCAGCTTATTAGAACATGGCTTACCTTTGCTCTGCTCCCGTTAACGAACCCCTTCTTCTGCACCCATCCACACACATAAACAGTAAAACCCTTAAAGAACAAGGGTCAAAAGCTGATGTTTGATGGCATCCCATTTGCCCTGGTCTTAAGTATCTTGAGGGTCACTAACTCACTCGGATAACTAGAGCTTTGCACTTTGATTTAACCCAGTGGAAAAGGTACTGCTGAAGAAGAGAGCAGAAAGATCATGAGATGGATAAAGGGAGCAAGAAAATGGGATCATTAGTTTACACAAACATGCTCTTCTAGACAGCCCCAAATCCCAGTTATGGACTACAATAAAGCCAGCCTATCATAAAGGGATTTCTACCTTGCCCTGGCTACCCAACATCCGTGAAGGACATGAACTAATCCCAGCTCGCAGGGAAGCATCCACTGCTCAGAAAAGCTGCTGTTGCTGCCACCATGCACACAGTGAACTCCAGAAAACCTTGCATAAGCAGTCTCACACCAGCAGTTACACCAGAGATTGCCCAAGGAGTGAATTAGTTAATGTTTGTAACAGCGCAAAAAGGGGAACTGAAATTATAATTATATGGGATTACACCCGCAGGGATGCGGAAGGTCCCCTTTAGCTCTGCAGGGCACAGTTCGATGGCCAGGGCTGGTTGCCATGAGCAGCCTAGGTGAGATGATGCTTGTTCTGTTTGTTCTATGGAATAAAGATTTTCAGTCTAGCCCTTCTTCTTGGTATTCAATTAAGTGAAATGCAGTTTGAAAAATTATTTTCTTTCCTTAAAATACATAAAACAACCCCTCCCTTTTTCAATCTCAGCTGCCAAATCTTGCCCTGAACTTCAGGGCCAATTTCTCCTTTATTTACTGAAAGCTCACTCTAAATCTTTTCATACTAGAAATGCCAGTCCTCCAAACAATTACTCTGGCTGCAACATTAGTCATTTGCTACATTTTCCATCAGCATTACTCATTTGATGGCATATCATCTTTGCTATAACTGGATCTGGGCCATCCCTTTTCTCTCCTGTCCTCCTTGGTGCTTTTCTATCCACAGCCGCCCAGGTTTCATCTCCTGGCCAGGGGGTATCAGACATTGCATTTCTCTCTCTTCCCAACCACCAAGAAAAATCAATCTGTATGTGGCTCCAGCCAGTGCTGGCCTCCTGGAGATACCAGTGGATTAATAGCATAAGCACCAATCTACTTTGTAGCTTCTTGCAGAAGACCAACAGTGCAAAGGAATTCTTAAGGCTGGAAATCTTTTAATTAACATCCCAGGGACAGTGGGAAGTTGTCGTGAATCATTTCATAACCAACAGCAAGATTAGACCCAGGAGGCAAAGAAACCAGACTGGAGCTGAGTGTCAGCTTTGAGCCCTCTCCCTAAAAGGGACAAGGCAGGTACATATGGCACCAAAGGGGCAAGTTCTGGATCTCTTACCAAGGCCGATGGCAAGGAGACCATCTGCACTAGAGGAAACCATCTTTACAACTCAGACTCCTTGTTCCAGAGCGGTCAAGGACTGGAGTTATCCCAAGACATAGACCCTATCTCCCTGAAACCTCAAAGATAGGAACGTCAGATCTAAGCATGTGGCTTGTCCTGCACGTGCCACCAACTCAGGAGCTTCCACCAAAACTAAAACCTGCCGTTAATAATATGTGACTTGAGATACCCTGAATGCATGGACCTGTAGCCAGAAGCCACCTCCAGTAGTGGACTCGCCCTCCTCCATGAGCACCTCACAGACCAGTACAGCACTATATGGCTCATCCTTCTGCAGCTGGGATTTGCAGGCTATACCTGGGGTCACAGCAGCCACTACATGGCAGATGCCTGCACCTAACTGTGGTCTCAGCTCAAGTCCAGGTTTTGCACACAAGCCCCACTATAAACAACACATCCAAGCATTTCTGTCTAAGGTTTTTTTCCCCTCCCTCGTGAAATTCTTTGATAGAAAACTTAAGACTAAAAATGGAGCTTTCCATTTTTTGCTGCACCAGAAAAAAATAAACCAGTGCTCTCTTTCTGCATACATATGTTTTATGTCAAAAAGACAGAGCAGGTCATTCTTAAAAAAGGCACTTCAAATACCAATACTCCCTGTCATCTCAGTTTTCCATCAGAAAATGACAGTCTCCTACTTCAAAACAAGATCTAATGAAACCACATTTATCCCCATCTTGCTGTAATCACATTAGACAGTTCTACCAATTTAACTTTATTGGTTTCTTAACTGTCTGAAAAAAAACACATACAGACCAACCCTACATGTTTTACTACACAGAAACAACCACCTGCAGTATCCTTGCGAAAACAGCATCCAATGGTCAATAAAGAGCCTTCTGTTTGGTTTTAGACTTCCTGCTAAGATCTCATTTTCTTTAAGAGATTTGTGCAGCTTTTGAACACATCAGATTTCGTTTAAGCAAAAATTTGCAACATGTGCTTGGCCATTAGAGGCACAACCAATAATATTCTTAGGCTCATCAGTGTATGAACGCTTACCCGTGGAAGAGCTTGGGTATGAACATGTACGAGACCATTGTTGTAAACTGCTGCCCAGGCACCTAAATGATGTGCCCGCTTACCCCTACAGAGCGGGAGAGGCGGGAACGCGTGCACGTCTAGGGCAGAGGCTATTGCGACACCAGGGATTCAGTTTTGCAGTAATTTTTCATCCCAAAATACTGGTTTTCAGTAGCGCATCAGCTGGATGCAATTAACCTTTGCAACATCCCACTGTTTGCTACAACCACAAGCCAATCTTGTTCCCCAGGTCCCCTTGGAGATTTCCCTGGAGAAGCAATAGGCATCTCCCACAGAAAGAAAAAGCAAGTTGGCCCTATTCCACGTACCGCCAATTTAGAAAAGAGAATAGCAGCAACAGCCAATTTATTTTCTGCCTAGGTGAAAAACTCAGCCAGATCCTGTTGAATTTCTGTGCCTTCTCCCCACAGTTGACGTCTGTGCTAGAAGGTGTGTGTGCCGGCAGGAGGTGCATTGGCGGCATCCGTAAGTGGACACGAAACAATCTGTTGGTGGGGGAGTAAGCTTTCCTCGGAGCTCTGAGGTCCTGTCTTATTCCTCTAGCATTGAAGCACAGAGAAATTTTCCATCCTGGAGGGAAACCAGCAGCTTTGTCATCTCCTAAGAAAAACTGGTCCACCTTTCTCCACAAGCAAGCCTCTAACAAAGTCTATTTTCAAAAGCAATTCAGTGCTGGTGGAAAGGCACCAAAGTGTCAGCCCCAGGGATGGAAGTGTTACTTGGACATGCAAGCTGTACCCAGTGCACGGCCAGCTCTCGTTCAGCCCATGCTGCATCCAGACGCACACAAACTGGTCACTCAATTCCATCTCTATGCCAAACACAATGCACCCTGACAGCTGTAAATGCAAATGCTGAGAGGGTTAGAGGCATCGGCTGCACAGTTACGGCCAGCCTTACAGAGCGGTCCCCTCAAGTGCACAGCTTCGTCTCCACAGGATGGGATGCCATCATCCCCTCTGTCTACTGATCGGAAGCGGCAGTGACCCAGAGCTGCTGTGTTTGCTGCCCAGGCACCAGCCCTGGAGTCCTGCCACACTCGCATCCTCACCCTGCCACCGCAGTCTCCTACCACCCACAGTGAGCGACTCCCAACCCCTGCTCCCCTTGGAGAACATTATCCTTCCTCCCCTCAAAACCTCTCCGATGTTACCTGCAAACACGGGTTACTAAAATAAATAAAACTGCAAGCCAAAAGAGAAAAGCAGACTACGATGTCACCCCCACACGCTGTTGGTTGTAGGCTCTTGAAGGCGGAGGAACCAGCGAGGTGCGTGCTGCCTTTACAGCTGGAGATGGTACATCCTATTTTCTGTTGGGTTGACAATTAATAATATCGACTCCCACCTCCATGTATGAGCCAAAATGCACATGTATAGACACCTCCTGCTCTTGACAGGGTGTTTGGACACACACAACACTGCACAGCGGGCAAAAGCTAGCAGGGGAAGTGTATTTAATTAGCCAGAACATGGAATGGAAGGCTCCAAGTGGCTGTGTTTTCATACCACCAAATTAGACTCATCAGGTTACCCGCTATGGGCAGGATGATTTTTAAAGTGTTCCTTTGAGGCAGATAAAAGGGAACAGAACGTATTTCAGCAAAGCGCTTCAGGCTATGTGGCTAAAAGAAGCTTTTGTCTCCTTTGTACCTGAGTCGATCCCCAAATCCCCTCTCCCCCCCCAGAAGGGGCCCGGCGGGGGCTCAGCAGACCCCCACCTGTAGGGCTGGTCCCTGTCCACCAGCGGCTGCAGCGGGCCCCAGCACCAGCACACCGCCCGGCTCTTGGGAACGGAGCTCCAGCTCCGGCCAGTTCACTTCCCAATCAGCAAGCGCGATCTAGAGATCATCAGTAGGAGTCTCACGACCCAGACAGACTAAAAGATGGTTAGACAGGTTTAAAGAAGCTTATCAGTTTTGTCCATACTGCTGAGGTCAGCACTAGATCTTCTTCCCATCTGCTTCCTGAACACAAGAGAGAAATGTCCTTGGGGATCATCAGCAAATGAGGACAGCAACTGTTTCCTTCTGCTCAGCTCTGCTTTTCATGGACAGCTATGGTGAGAACCGTGCTATTAGCAGTATATCAGCCTTATTTCTCCCACTGGAACAGGCCAAACCACGGGTGTGCTGCTGTAGGGCAGATCCTACAGTCATGGTCTCCTTCTACCTACTCTGCAAAAAGCCAAGCAGAAGACAAACAATATCATCCTTGCTGCTCCTCCAAGTCCATGAGCTGAGCCCTACTGTCGAACTCATCTTCAGCTTGGACTGAACTCACTGCAGTACAGAATGGCCAAAGTTCAGAGCAGCAAAAATGCAGAAATCAGAAATAATAAAATCAATGGGAGGAAGAGGAACAGGAGAAAGACCACCACCCAGCAACACACAAAGCCAGCCTCATGCAATAAAGATTGGGAAAGCAATACACTCCGACGTATGCCACACGGCCCACGTTATGCAGAGACTGCCAGGTCCCAATTCCTAGTCAAATCCACCCAATCCCATTTTTTGTCTGCACGCTCCTAGCAGAAAAATAGCCTATGAAAATAGGTAGCTTGCTTTGCAACATTAAATATCTCCATTTTCCTTTAATAAGAAGGCAGTGACATCATTAGAGGCCAAAACCATTAGACACAATTTGCTTATTCAAATTAGTGACAAGTCTGTGTCAAAACACCGGCTCCCCATGGCCCTGATCTCAGAAGAGGTTTTGAGGCAGAATGATTGATTGAGCCGCCCACAGACTTCAGCAGGCTTCGGACTGGACTGCTCAAGAAACGATCTCGGCTTTCCAAGGCCCGTCTCCTGTCAGAGCAGAGCTGCCTCCCTCCCGGTCCCCAGCTGCGTGACCATCCTCCGGTTTCACCCAGCGCCAGGCTCAACCACAGCCCGCGCATCCTCCTACCGCCAGCACGTGCCGGTAACACATGCCAACACACCGCGGTATGGCTTCCCCGTGGATCCGTCCTACCTGACACAGCTTTTAGTTCCTCAGACCTAAGCAGATATTAAAAAAAAAAGCCACCGGAGATGTTTCATCTCACTAGGGCCCCTTTGATCCCCACAGGGTTTCAAGTAAGATCTGTGCTGGGTATGCCCATGCTAGTCAGCCACCGATCCAGTCTCCAGTCCGCTACAAAAGCGAGTGAACACTTAACTTGCTGTATGCCTGAAATGTTCCGAGCTATTTCAAAAGGATTTTGGTAAGGACCTCCACTGCTCCTTTTCTATATCCATTTATGAAAGGCTCACGCACACATCACTGCACAGCGATTCAGTGTCACGCTCCCGGCTCCCAGGGTTAATTGGCCCTTAGCATCTCTGGGGCCGCTTCCTCCTTTAATAGCCAATTAGACCTTATTAGCTACGTTGTCATTTACATCCAAGGCTCCCAGCAGCAGTCCAGAAGCTACAAATTCGCCTCAGTAGCCCTTCTCACAACACTGCATGGCCTTTTACATTGCAAGCTGACCCTTCTGCTTTGCTTGTGGCCTCTTTGCTCCAGGACACCTTCTGGCCAGCAGCCCACCCGTGTGCTGTGCAGGGAGCCCGGATGGAAGACCCAAGGAAGGTCTGACCCATCAGGAAGAGACCAGTCTGTTCAGTGTGTCTTCTAACGGGCCTCAGCAAAACAGCACTTGGACATATTAAGCAGACCAACGTCTGCTCGTAGCCATCTGCCAGAATGTTTTGACATACTGCAGCACGGATCAATGGAAAGAGAGCTAGATAATGGCGATTGATTTTACACATGTAATGAAGTTGTTGAATCTCTGATTCAGCCATTAGTAAGTGTTCATTTTATTGACCTGAAGGGCAAGGGGACTGAGATGTTTTGTTCTGTCCTTTTAAAAAGCAAGCATCGTTTGCTAATGAGAGATGGCCTGGTTCCCTCCTCACTCTCTCTCTGCTTCACCTTTCCCTCCTCTGCTTTGTCCAGCCACAGCTGAAACCCACAGACAGCAGCTTGACCCGTTTCACACTGCCATCACGGCCGGTCAGGTCTGTACGCTTCTCTGGCCACAGAAGGTTTCCTAACCCGCCCACAGCAGACCTCCCTCTCTGGACCAGATGGACTTGCCTCCTTGCAGAAGCCTGATGTAAAATCCTTCTTTGGGAAGGTGGACCTATACAAGCATCAGCTGCTTCCCCCTGCCCTGCCTTTTGTTCCTTTAAACACACAGTAGTCACTCAGATCCATTTCAACGAGGCCAGAGACAGATGCTATCCAGGATTTTTGCAGGAGTGATGAACAAAGTCTGCCGCATTCCCGCTCAGTTGTCAAATTGGAAAGCTAGGAAAGGATTTGTGCCAGCTTCTAGCCTCTTTGTGCTTCAAATACACACCTCCCTACTATCTATAAACTTCTCCTAGAGTAGGCACCACCGACAGCTCCTCTGTTTAGGGTAACAAGCCCACTGTGGATCTGGAAAGAGGTTTTCAAAGGAGACCGTACTGGGGAGGAAAGCTCCCTTCTTTGACTTCAGTGACCACACAACATAATGCTCAACTAGCAGGTTTGTGAGCAGTGCTGCCAAGATTCACAGTGTACAGTGGTAAAGAAAATAACTTCCAACCCCTTTGGCCTGAATTTGGTCCACGCTTTCTCTGCAAAGCAACAAAGGCTCCAGCACTAAAACTATGCTGCAAAAATGGACCCTTGTCAGTGTGTTGTGATGAGTTAGAGCAGAGCAGTCTTTTACCTTATACAAAGCATCATGGCAGCAAAAGGATTGGTACGTGCCGCAAGATTAATTTACCCTGAGAAACACCCATATTAGCCAGCAGACAGGTGATATGATCCTCCTGAGCTTGTTATATATAAAGGAGATGACTCCATCTATTGCATAAGCTGGTTACTAACACCTAGCAGAGCTACACACTTAGGGCAGGAGCTGATGAAGTCTTTGCAATTGGAAAATTAAAACAAGGTCCTTTTGATGGCAAGCCCAGGGCATCCTGGCTAATATTCCAAGGCTTTGCCATTGATGTTTGTGTTAGTAACTATTGCTCAGATCATTCCTTTGGACTACAAGAGTTCATACTGTCTCCAGCAGCTATCAGGCATCCAACATCAGGGTGGACACAAGTAGTAAGACACCAAAAAACTCCAGAGAAGAGAAAAGCACATGCCTCCCAGCACTCGGTAGGAAAGTTCCTATGTGTGCCTATCACAAAGTCATATCTCCTGGGCCTTTGGCATCAGGATGCATGTGAGGCATCCACAAACAAGTAACAGGAGCTTCCCAGTACACCATGCATTGGTTCAAGCAATGTTTTCACAGACCACGCTGAGCGACCTTGCCCCAGTACTGTAGCTCTGCTGCAGTCCATGCTGCCCGTGTCCCGCCCCAGCTGACCTCACACAGCACGTCATGTTGGACAAGACCACAGCCTGAAGCCACGCAGCTTTAGGCAATGCCATCAGAAGACTTCTGGTTTGAAAAACAAGACTGAAGAAAAGACGTATGAGAGATTGAATTAGAAAAGGACTTGCAGTAAGGAAAGATTCAAAGGCATATCACAGATAAGATTAGGCCAGGATATAAGTCCTCCTAATGGAGTCTCAATGAGGTTGCACTCACAGCTCTATGTGTATATACAGAGAGGTAACACAAGGCACCCAAAACTATAAAACCAAAGACGTTTAAATTAGAAGGAATCCAAAGGAGGCTAATAAAATGCTGAAAAACATCTACAAGATGTATCAACATCTACATAGAGGTTGAAGGAACATAACATGCTTTTCCTAGAAAAGTGGCAACTAAAACTGACTCATGGAGAGGGTAGGAGAGATTGGGAGAGCGAGATAACTCCACCATAAAGTGCAAGAGAGAATCACTTTGAGATGAAGCAGATATTTAAGGATGGCATTAAAAAGAAGAAATGAACATGGAGCTACAGAAATGGGAGAAGTATGTTTTGTTTCGTATAAGAAAAAACAAACTCAGGTTTAAACTAGTTCTGCTTCCACAAAACCAGGGAATAATTTCAAGCAGCAGTTTCCAGTGCTAAGCTTGTGCAAATACCTCCTCCAAAAGGCTTTGCAGATCCGTTTGCAACAGCCCATGTGGCCCAGGGAAGCCGCTGTGGCTCTGTGGCCGATGACGGAGGTGCAGCGTGTGCTGGCTGAGCCTTGGTGGTATATGGCCTCTTCGTTTCATCTCAACCATGAGATCCCAAGGGGCGTTGGGCCCTGCTTGCACCGAGACATACGCCAGCATCACAGTCCCCTGGCAATTCCTGCTACCACTAGAGCAAACAGGCGCTTCTGGTTTTGCTGGCACACCTCAGTGTCTGGCTCCTACCAGCAAGCAGCTGCCGCCAGTCCTGCTCCTCCTGCGGGTCTCCTGTGCCCGCCTGCTCCGTTGCAGTTTATTTCACACATGGACACCCAGCGCAGCTCACAGCTACCCTGCACACACGGCTGCATATCCTGGTCTTTGTCACGCTGATGCACTCTCAGGGCTCTACTCCATTCATATACACTCGCCCTCCGGCATCCCCCCTGGCTTGGAAGGCAATTTCATGCTCACATAGTGCTGTTTGCTGTCCTATGCGTGCATGCATACTGCAGGCTCCCACGTAATTACCATCGGCTGCTCGGAGCAGCAGTGGCTCAGCACACAGATACCATCAACATTATCTGCACACAGCAAACTGCTCCCCCCTTCCACCTCCCAAACCTACCCCCATCCCCTGACACCTGCTGCTGGCCCTTTGCACCTGCATCCACAGACACAGTTCAGTGCCGCCACCAGTTTCCACTGCCTGTTGCGAACAGCCCAGCCGGATTTCAGCACCTTTCAGTCTTGATGGGTAGTACACTAGACCGGGACTTGGGAGATGTAGGTGCTAATTTGAGAGCTTGCTACAGGCAATCCCTTTCATTTTCTCTGTGCCTTTGCTTCATATCTAGATCGTACAAACGAATGTTACTGTCAAACCAAAAGTCCATCCAATAATTCCTACTAATAGCCTCCCAGCCTTCAGCTACTCTCAGGTTAGGAAACTTCTGAAACTGATGTTGTTTATATATTTAATAACTCTGAAGTGCTTTTCTCTTCCCTGTGCTTGCCCAGTTTCCCCTTAAATCTATGAAAACTTTCTGTACTCACAACATCCTTTGAGCTCAACATAGCGATCACCTGTTGCACAAAGCCAACATATTGCTCTTTGTTCTGAACTTGGCTCCTATCGGCCTCATTCAGCGAGCTCTCGTTCTCCTACCAGGAGAGACACAGAGCAGCTGATCCTCTCCACCTTCTCCATTCTGCTCATGACTTGCCTTCCTGTAAACTCTCCAGTACAGACATTGCCTCTCGCTATAAATAACGCTGTACAGCAAGGGACACTGAGGGTGATCCACGTCAGCCGGAAACCCTGGGCATCGTCACAAGGCAAACCAGGTTGCCTGTGTGCACTTGCACAGCTGCCCCATGCAGACACGCGCTCCCTGGACACCCAGGGCTTGCAGAGGGCTACTGCAGGCACAGGCTCCCTTCCGCACCACGGCTGAATCCAGCCCTGCCTGAAATCTGCAGGCCCCATTAGAAGCTGATGAATTGTTTTCTGCTCTCATGCTTGACTCCGTATTGGGTTATCTACGCGGAAACGTAATTTGTTTGCTGATATCAAAATGCTGCCACTCACCTGAGGGATTAACACCATCACAAAATCATTGGAAACCTGACGGAGTACTAGAGGCCGCCTGAGTTTGCGGAAAATTCATTCTTCAGCCAAACGGATGTCTTTTTCCAAACATTACAACAGCAACACCCCTGTTTCTCCGTTCCCACTAGACCAGCCAGAAATGCACGCACACGCTTAAGGGCTCAGCTTACTCTTAGACCAGCTAAAGGGGCAAACAATGCCTGAGGCTCATGAGAAGCGTAGAGGTCCAGCAGCAATGTCGCCACACAGGGCTTCCCTTCAAACACCGACGTGGCATGGGGTCCCACCATTGCATCTCAACTCCACAGCCATGGGAAGGCCCCGGATAAGCAGCACCGGGTGCTGAGCCTTTCCCTGCTGCTCTGCTTCCACGTCTTCCTCTAGCTCATGCGCCCTGTTTCCCCCAGGCACTCTTCACAAGGGACAAAACACTCCTCTTGTGACGCTCCCCACTGCTCCTGCATGACAAGTCGCTACTCCTGCATGACGTTATGAACTGGCAACGAGTCACCGTCACTCCTGGGGAGGGGGGAGAAAAGCGACCTTCCTTTTGCTGGTCCACTGCCAAAGCCCCCACGTAATGCAAGCTGTCTGTTCCACGTTAAAGCCTCCTTCCACAGCATGCTGGAGAGGATTTTTCTATTGCCCTGCCACCAAGGTGACACAACGAAACATTTTTTCCAAACAGTGCTCTAAGCGACACTGAAATTTGCATTTCAATTTGAATTCATTCTTACGGTTCAAATGAACTTCTGAAATACTTCTTCGCGTGTGGTTAAGAAGCATGCTCTCTCGCTCTACTGATATACACACGTATATATTTTTAGCCTTGATCCCTACATTAGAGAAAAGTCACCCTTTTAAAAGAGCTGTTTTATTGCCAAGCAATATTAGCACAATGAAGAAAATCGCTCCTAATTTTTATAAATTATCTCATCATCTGCAACTAATTAGCAGCTGCCGAAAGCTGGGAAATCACTCTTCACCCTAGAGAGACTACCTCCAAGCTACGCAGAACTCAAACATCCCATGGTCAAGGGTTTCACGAGAAGCCTCCAGCTGACTCCCACCCAGGTGAGGAGGTCCCACCGGCTGTCCCACCAGGTGAGAAGTTGTGCGACCCCAGCACCTCCAACATCTCCGCTGTGAGGAACAGTTGTGATGAGGCTTAGCTGGAAACTTTATTAAAATCCAATCTAATCAAGCTGTTGCGACTCTCCATTCTCCTTACCCTTGCTCCTAGGCGCTTGTGCCTCTGTCTGTGCCGCTGTAAATGTGTCTATAAAAGTAAAATGAGCAAGCAGCCAACGGCTAAATGGCACTTAATCAGAAGAAAATGTATACCCTGGTGGATAGCAAACTGCTATTAAGTTGGGGGGGAGACAGAAGAAAATAATAAGCTATAAATGGACAACCAAATAAATCTCCTGCCGTACCAAGTGAGAGCACATCTGGTTAGATGCCACCTCCAATGAGTTGTGAGCAAAATATTTATTTGCCGCCAAGCACCTGGCAGCAGGAGTGGGAAGGGATTACAGCTTGGAGAGCAGTGCTGCTTTCCCTGCCTGCCCTCGGAGGCAGCAGCACATCAGGTGCCTGCCCTCTTTGGCTGCAGCAAAATCCAATCTGAAAACATCCGACCTCCAAAGCCAGCAAACTGGCAGGCCCCAGGCATCACTGACCAGGCTGTGACGGTGCCCACGGCTGGTGGGTCAGCTCCAGCTCACACTGCTGCAAGGGCATGGGCTCGCGCTTGAAAAGCCATCTCCTCTCCAACAGGAGAGCCCTTCAGCCTCCATCCCTACCCCAAGCCCTGAGGGGGTCAGTAAGGCAACAGACAATACACCAGAGGCTCCAAAGCTATAGATACTGGAGGACTTGCACGCCTCTGATCCTTGAGAGCGCCTTAATTTAATACAGAGCACTTCGGCATTAGGAGAAAATGCGATTTGGGACTTGGAAGTCCCCGAGGGAAGAGCTCCTCAGAGAGGGGCACCGTTGCAAAGGGGATTATCACCATAATCACGAGATTAGTTGAATAATCCCAGCCTAAAAGAGAGTTTTTGTTATCTGCAAGATGCTCAGCACCCTCCAGCTTCCATGGAAATACAGTGCAAAGCAGGGTCAGATTGACTTTGAGGAACAACGTGGGGAAAGAGGAACTCGATTCAGCAAACACTGTGCTTCGAGTCCCATCCCATTCCGTCAGCGCGCTACTGCTCTGCTGAGCCAAGGCTGGTTTGCTCACCTGCCTCAGCTGGGGCTGGCCAGCGCCCGTCTCCCTGCGCCGGCGATACAGCACGTACACATTGACTTTCCGTTCCCTCACAACACCTCTCTGCTTCAGACCGAGGGATTTTGCTGTTGATTCCTCCTGTTACAGATTTTATGCAGTAATGGGGTTCAGGCCTCCTACAAATGGCAAAACCAAGAAATCCAGTCCTACCAAATTAAAAGACAATGTGACAGGGAAAACAAAATAAAATAAACCTCCTCTACTAATCACCTAGCCTGGCTCTTCTAAGGAAGCGCTTGCGCAGTTGAATTGCACAAAGTAAACAAATAATTACTGGCTATTTTCTACCATAGGTCAGAAAGCAGATTAGCTAGCTGAGACTGAAATCTAAAGCGTGTGTGTGTCGTGCCCAGGCTTACAAAAAGAAGAAAAAAAGCCAGCCAGGAGCAGAACCCTGTACCACAACCGCAGCTATTGGACCCTGCTGCTCTCCGAGAGACAAACTCTTCTGCGCAACATGACATCTACTTGGTCTCACCACTCAGGCATTCATATCCTGGCCAGAAAATACATAAAACCAATGCCAATATTTTTACATTTCCCGATTCTCAGCTTTTAACTGAATACATTCAGATTTACTACCTGGGGAGAGATTTTCTGAGAAGGGAAAGACAGAGGTTGGTATTTCTCCTGGAAATGGCTACATCTTACAGACAACCCAGATGTCTCAAAACCCAGGTGTACACCTGGCTGAAGTCTGTTGCCAGAATCAGAAGGGAAAGGGAGGAGAGGTGCAAGAAAAAGTAATGCCTGCATTTGATTTCGCTGTGTTTTCCATGTCTGCCACTGAAAGCAAAATTCAAGCCCACTGCAAAACTGGAAAGGATGTTCCTGGTGGTTAGAAACTTCTGGTCAGGAACCTAGTGACACTTTTCCCCATGGCACTGGAGAACCTGCTTAATTTAGCTCTAGTAGAGATCTATAAAACTAGCAGAGAAGCAATGATATTCCAAGCATCAAG
Organism: Calonectris borealis; assembly: GCF_964195595.1. Taxonomy (NCBI): domain Eukaryota; kingdom Metazoa; phylum Chordata; class Aves; order Procellariiformes; family Procellariidae; genus Calonectris; species Calonectris borealis. The sequence continues at coordinate 3,680,610 of NC_134335.1, read as the reverse complement.
AGTGAACTACCATGAACTATCACGTTTTGCAGTGGAGCCTGCACTCTGGCAGCTCCCAGAAGAGCAGCAAGCTTTAGCCCTGAAAGGTTGCACTGACCCGTGCAAGCGGAGCAGGTGAGGATGCACATCCCCACAGCACACACTCCTGTACGCAGATTGCTCTGCTCTCCCTTAAGAAGGCTGCAAAAAAAGCAAGCAGACAGTAAGCTGTTGGACAGGTCCCTGCAGGTGCTGGCCGTAGCTCGGGCAGCTGAGCACAGAGAGCCAGTTCTGCCTTTTCAAGCATGAATAATGCTGGAGGGTTTCCAGATGGGGGGGTGGGGGAGAGCAAAGAATAGAGACAGGACATTTAAAACAAAAGTGTACAGCTATATTCAGCAAATGACTGTTTTTCAGGAGGGCTTTGGGTTTTAGTCACACAGATGCTCTTTCTTGCATTTCTTCTGGAGTTTTGCTGTGTTTTTTTTATTTTTAGTTTAGTTCTTGCTTCACCTTTCATTAGAAAGCATCCATGCTTCATGCTAGAGGTGGCTCGTTTCAGTAGCAGGAGAGGAAACTCTCAAAGCCGGTGCTCTTCTAAACCAAGCCACCAAATCTTTTCGAGGTTAATTGATTCCCTAAGCGTCAGGACACATCTTTCAAAAGCATGCTTAGTGGCACGAACTTCTGCTCAAAGGCTCTCTGTGCTGTTAGCCAATGCCTGAAAATTCTTCCCATTTCCGTGCAATAAAATTGACAGTCCCAGGACAACAAACAGCCACTGACCCCTTGCAGTTTGCCATCCAAAAGGGCAGGAGCCAGGCAATGAGGAGGAGGAGAAGCGAAGGCAGCAGAGGGACCACGACCAGCTCAAAACCATCTCTAGCAATGCACAGCTGCCCCCAGCACCATAGAAAATGTCTTCCTCCTAAAAGGTCCCTGTCACCGTGCAGAGCTTGGGGGACTGCAAGCATCTGCCAAGAGACCTCTGTGCGAGGGGCTTACTGAGCCCTCCTCGCTGCTGCACTTCCCAGAGGCACTTACTCTGATGCCAAAAAGCTCCTATGGACCATGAATGCTAAAACTGGCTGACATGACCAAGAGGTTCTTACCTGATAAACAGTGACTGCTCCTCCAGCGCAATTACAGACTATTAAGTGAATGAGACATGTTATGGGCAGGGGGAGGGGGGGAAAGAGCCTGTATTTACACGGGAGCCTGTAATGATGCCATCGTTGTGTCAGCTTGCTTGACAAGACAGACACAGGCAAACTTTTGAGTCTCCTGCCTTCACTTCATTTCCTTTTCATAAAGCCAAGTACGGTCGCCACAGATTAATTTTTCTCTCTCCCTTTTTCTTCCCGGACTTACCTTGAGATGCCCTGATATCACTCAAGCAGAGGGTGAGGCTGGGGTTGCCTCCACATCAATCTATAAATATCCCATACAGCACTGTGCAGCAGCAGACTATCAGGGTTAGCTACACAGCTGAGGTGTGCAACACCTTCACGCTCACACCCCATGTCTTGCTTTATTTTTCCGAGCTATTTATTCCTTCTCCCTCTAGCTATCTGGCAAAAAGCAAAACATCGGGCAGGAAGCTGTTTTAAAATTATTTTGTTTTTTGCTGGCCTTTCTGCTTACAGTTTATAGCTCATTTTCTATCACCTGTGGAGAACTTGCAAAGTCCAGAGATGAAAGACAACCAGCCGTGCAGCTTACTGTATGTGCCAGCATGGAGAGACAGAGAGGATGGCTCCAAGAGGAGGTGCTGCTCTCCCGGTGGCCATTCCTACCCCAAATATGCAGAAATGAAGCATTCAGAGACAGAACTTCCCACAGATGTTCCCACATCAATCTGTGGGTTCTGTACACCATTTCCCATTGAAATGGCTGTGCCTGTGCCCTGCACCCAGGGCAACTCATGGTGCGCTGCAGGCACCCTATATCCCTTTCTCCAAGCGTGGCTGCATGTTCCTGACCTATGCACACCCAGTCTCTTCCATTCATTTTGTTCCCAGTGTCAACAATTTTACCAGCAGTATTTGCAGGGCTGTAGGGACTGAAAACACACAGAAATAGAAAACAGTAACCTAGAGACCGGGAAGGGAGGGAGTTCAAAGCACTTTTCTGCTAAACGACAACCCAAGCTGCCTGCAAATAAAACTCTGGAGCTCATCAAGTAACTCTGACCACTGAGGATGCTTAATAAAGATTACTTTTCTATAGCTCCACTTGCCTGAGGCATCATTTGCTTCTAATGAGATGCTCCATGGGATTTAAACGCATGAGAGAAGAAGAGGCTTTTCAACCACAGCCGTTACAATGAAAACAAGCTTTCTGCTCCAAAACCCAAATGCTGAGACTCCTGTCCTACCCCGGTAACGCTCCTCAGCCATGACAAACTGGACAACCACAGTGCTTGCTTTCTGCCAGACCCGGTAGGCAGCTATCCCATAGCATTATGTCTTAAAGAATGGTCATGCTGGGGAATTTGAGGCAAGTTCTGCTGAGAGCTGCAGTGCTCGCGGTACTGCTTGCTGCCTGGGCAAAGTCACTGCAGCCTCACCTGGCCCCAAAAGCCCAACACCAGTTTCTGCAGTGAAGCAGCACAACTGGGGCTAGTGAGGTATCTGGGGTGACTATTGCATGGGATACCTAAGACTTTGCACAAGTACCGCAAGATATTTCATTGACAACTTAACCATTCTTTTGCTTTGTCTGGTGTGATCTCTAAGATCATGTTATTTCTGAGCATGCCTGGAACAATAAAGCACTTCTTCCCACTGTACCTGGGCCCTCAAGGCAACAAGCACGCAAAAAAAATTCCACATACCACTGAAACAGATAGAAACACAACAGGTAATAAATGCTAAAGGTCTGCAACTGCCAAGCTATCTTCTGTGCAAGAACAAAATGTTCTGAAGTGCCGAAGCCAAACGACAGAACGGACATCTGCTGCTGGTCAAATGGGAAGATGTGTGGGGCAGCTGAACACAACCAGCTGCACGGTGAACGAAGGAGTATGATTAGGGGTATCCTTCCATGGTAAAATTAGATGCCTGTGAATCAGATCTGGTACAAGGTGGAGGCTATCAAATGTGCTATTGAACACCCACCATGGCGTGCACACACGTGCATCCATAAGCACAAATTCTGTAAGATGCTGGAGAGTACAAAACCCTCTAGCAGGGAGATGGGGCAGCGGATCCTATCGGATACAGGTTAGTGGATCCTTCTTGCCAAGCAGAAGAACCACAAATCAGGGTTGGGAAAGGGGTGGAATCTGTAACGAATGTAGAGATCCTCAGGCAAACCCAAGCTGACACCACATTACAACTTTTCAGACTTCATTATCTCTTGCGCTTGGCAAGAAGATCACAGAAATCTTAAGCTCATGTGGGATGAGCCTTAGGCTAGATCTCAGGCATTCATCCTGGTCTGCACCCCTACAATATGAAACCAGGAATAATTCCGGATGACATGGCACATACAGACCAGCTGCAGTGAGTCTGCACTGTGCTACAACACAGGGTAGTGAACAGCAATCCCCGCAGCAAGGGAAAAATATATGGGCAAATAGAGCCCCTTCCCTGCCTTCTTCCTGCTATCCCAGCTCTAACTTCCTCCCTGAACACAATTTTAGCAGCATGAGATGCAAAATTATAGAGACCAGGTTGTCAGGACAGTCCCAGGAAAAGAGGCAAAAATATAAGATGGGAAGGCTCTAGCAGGCAATGGCTCAGCTCTGCCTGCTAGCCAGTTTGATTTGCTCTCCTGACAACCACAACAACAAGGGTTACCAAAGCTGTAATATTTACAGAAGACAGTCTCCTTTGAACGGATAGGAGCATAACCCAGACAGGTTACCCACGGACTCCTACAGGGGCTGGAGTTTGATCCTGGATCTCCCACATCCTTTCCAAGACTCCTAACCCACCAATGACTTTGGAGTTGATTTCTCTCTCAAAACTGTCTGAAAGCAGCTTGAAAATTCTTGAATTTTCCAAGTACAGAACATAAGATATTCTGAAACCTCAGAATTACATGACTAAGAGGAAAATCAAGCCTCACCCCTCCTTGTGCATTAGCCTTTTGTATCTCACATTCAGAACCTCCCCTCTAAGCCATGTGCCCCCCCTGCATCCCGTAAGCTCCTGCGTTCAGGTACCGGCTCCAGCAGCAAAGAGCAGAGTCCTACAGTGCTGAAAGATGACTGCTCAGCGCTAAGACCAGGTCCTTCCCTCCACAGACTATTTTAGAAGCATCTGGAGCAGTTATGCTTTTATGACTACCACTAAAGAGAGATGGGACAGAAACACACGCGAGATGACAAGTGACATCTGCATTAAGTCAGGTGGCCAGCTAAAGTTAGCTAAGAGTACCTGGTTGCTCTTATGCAACAGATCTGCTCTTGCAGAAGCAGATAATCAATGCCCATTAATAATTATTAGACTCGCTCTTCGCAATGAAATTGCAGCCCTCAGGACTTCTAGCACTCTCTCTTTCCCTCCTAAATACAGCAAGAGTTTGTTCCCTTGCAGCACTCCTTTCCGGTGCTCAAGGAGAGGTCTGACTACATTTACCCCAGGAAGCATGAAGTGCTGCATGGCCCTGCGCTAGAAATGCTCCACAGGGACACGTGGTATCCCAAACAGATATCACCTAACCAGAAGAAGTGGCCTCCTATTCTGCCAGCAAAAGAGAAGAACTACCTAAGAAGCTTGAACAGAGATCAAACCACTTACTGAGCCGCAAACAAGATCCTCATGAAAGTACAAAGCCCTCATGGGCAAACTGTTACCTCCCCTTTACTCTTGTGGCTCCATTCTGGAGGATGACAGCACAGCCAGTCCTTCCCCTTCATCACATGCATGTACCCCCGTAGGCTAAGCTTTTCCTTCAGGAATCCCTGCAGCAGATTAAAACCCAGTTTATTAAATAAGGCAGTACTCTAACAAGGGTAATCCACAGATAATTTCACTCATTTAAGCCCTATTTCATCTCAACCAAGTAGACTTATTTCCATTTAACAACCTTAATTCTTTTAGCACTTTCCGGCTCCCAAATTGGCTTCGACAGCAGAATTGACATTCAGCCATCATTTTCACATAAAGTTTCATTTAGTCTCTCCAAACCCCTACAGTGTCTGGAGGTGCAAGAGGAATTCATTAGTGGTGTCTTTGGGAAAATGAGCCATCCCTCCCTGCAGCCTTCTTACACTCACAGTCCTCATTTAGCAGGGGTCGAGTCAGAGCTGGCAAATACCGGGCAAAGTTGCTCCTCCACTGCAGATCCCCCTGTTGCTCCCCTCTAACTCCATGCTCAAGTCCACCTCTGTGCTGACACATGAGCATCTGCTTTCTTTGCTTCTCTGCCCGCTGAGCTTAGCGTTTCATTTTTATCTACGGGCCACAGAGCTAAAATCTTGCAGTCTTTACCCTGTTTGCTTACTCACATCCTCATTCCCCCCAGCCCTACGAGCACCAGGTCTGCACGTCCCTCCCCGCAGGGAGGTCTCTGCCAGCCCCAAGAGCCCTGTGGTCCATGCCCTGCTACTGCTCCAGGTTACCACTCTTGGGCACAACGGCCATGGTTATGAGCACCCATCTCCATGCATCTCCCACATCTTCCCCATTTCAGGAGCTCTCCTCCAGCCAGGATCTTTACCTTCTGCTTCTCAGGCGTCCTGCACTCCTTTCCCCTCCAGAGATAACACTCCAAAGAATGACGCTACCCTAACACGATGTCATCTTCTTGGATGGCTTTCCCAGCAACAAACAAAATGCAGGCTGAGGGAACCTATTTGTCCTGCCTGCTCACAGCTGCTTTAGGTATGGATTGTGCCCTGGGTGTTGCCCTCTTCTCTCCCACATGCACACTGCTTCTCCTGCCCATCGGCGCAGCCTACAGCTCTGTGCTTTTCATAGCAGATACCCTACAGAAAAGCAGAACTCATTCTTTCGAGTTTTTCCATCCTTCCCTTTTTCCTCAGCATTTTTTCAGCAATCTCAGCCAGTAGCTTCAATCTCACCACAGTGAGGTCTTTGTGAGGGAGAAGAGGAGCAAGAAGAGCACAAAGCCAGGTGCAAGGCTTTGCAGGGAAGGGCAGGACCTACGCTTTGCAGAGGCTGGAGCCCTGTGTAGGGCCCGGCATGCAGGGAGCTAGGATCTCTCTCACCTGCTTTGTCAGCAGGTTGTTCTCTGCTTCTGGGGTTAGGACTTTTTCAAATGCTGTAGGTCCAAAACACCTGGATACCAAGAGCTAGAGCTTCTGAATCCAAGCCAGGACAACCTGGGCTTTTAGCTTCACAGGGGTGTGTTTACCTTAAACTGAGCCACAAGCAATTCACTGCAGAGGGGCACTTGAGATAAGTGCCCTTTCAGGTCAAAAGCACCTTTTCTGGGAAGGTTGCCCAACAGCCCTGCAGTGCCTAATGCCAGCAAGAGGGCTTTAACACGTCACTGAGCTGAGCACTGCACACATTGCATCCACGAGAGATGGCCCCTGAGCTTGCAGTCCACCCGTCTACAGAGCAAGGAAAAGTGAACTTGCCAAGAGTTACACAGCAAGAGAACGAGGAATAAACCTCTGAGCACAAGGCGTATCGTTTCAAACAGAAAGAAACCCTACCTTACACTCACAGTGTGAGGATCTCAGCTCTGCTCCAGCAGACTTTACAAGCTGGAGTTGCCTTGCTGTCTTCCTCCTCCCATCTGCCATCCTCCAGTTTGCCTTCTCAGAAAGGTTGTAATAGCTCACAGGTAACAACTTTGGCTTTATCTCAACTCACCTTTAGAAACTTGGGCCACTCCTTAATCTGCAAAGCTATCCTCCACTTCACTTCCTAAAACGACCTTCAAATCACGTCATAGTCACTGCAGATATGCATCTCCCTAAAAGCAAGCAACCATGCTCTTCAGCCATGTATCCACAGGTGCCCCATCCTCAGTAGTCAGCCTTATAACTGCTCCCTGCCCTCCCGCACCAGCGGCTGCTGCCTGGATGGAGGGCTTGCTTCCCCTGCCTGCTTATTCAAATTTTGTAACTCAACCCAGCTCCTGCCCACATCCAGAAAATCTCCTGCTCAATTCAGGTGGTTTTTTAAATGCAAGTTAATTGGTCCATGGGGAGGAACAAATTTGAAGCTCAAAGTATTGCTGATGCTGGCACTAAGTTTTCAGGTGCTCTGAGCTGCCAAGACAGCTGCTCTCTATCAAGTGAGCACTGCTTTGCAGTGTGATGGCACTCACTCCAGCAAGGGTCTGCTAAGGATATTTAATTCAGGCTTATTCTGCAGTGAAGTCAAGCTCACCACAGAGTGTGTGAAATCCATTCTTCCTCAACTGCCTACACGGATAGCCAAGGGCAAGAGGCTGGGCAGCAGTAATCTGTAATGCAGACGAATGCACAAGCCTATCTCATGCCGCACTGGAGCCTTCTGCAGAAATTCCAGCTTTGCTGAGTTTGGCTCAGAGTTGGAATTAATTTTGGCAGCTGTTTAGGCAGGGAACCAAGCATCTTTCATTCACGTAATTGACTTTTTTATTCTCATATATATGTGAAAAAATAATGAAAGAAATGACAGAGTAGCTCTTGCTATGAATAGCTTTCACTCTATGAAACAAAAAGATCTGTATCTAAAACGTCTCAGTGGCTAAATACACAAAGTGCTGCCCAGGGGCAGTAACAGTATTTAGATATAAAACAGGTTATATGGCTCTCAGATCCTGATCCTTGGCTCAGGGAGAATCTTCAACATTCAGGAACAAAAGCCAAAAACCAGACCTCTGAAGCAAAACTCTGAGCATGCACCTGTCCGTGTGCTCTCTGTTGCTGCCCCTGCGACTGCACAGGGCTGTGCCTGCAAGAGACGTAAATATGACCTTTTCAGTCACCAGCCCCTCTCTCCCTGGCCCCTCTCCTTAAAGCACATTTTCCTCTTCCTGCTGAATTAGCACCTACTTAAACCCAGTCACCTTCCAGACCTACAAAGCAGTACAGCACAGGGCAGCAGCTGGCTGCTGTGCCCAGGCGCACCGGTGTTACCTGTGCTGGTGAGCAAATAACTTTCATTAAACAGGCAAATGAAAAAATAGACCTCTACGCTGATTTGCCACTTGAGCAACATGGCTCTTTTCCATAACTACCAGCTGACTTTCCCATCCAGATGCTCTGCACACAGAGATCTATACCGATATAATATGTATGCGGATATATAATGAATCAAAACAAAGCTTAAGGCCTCTTGGGATGTACAATGTAGTCTGCCTCTCAGACATTAATGAACAGGAACAGATCAGTAAAAATAACTCTGCCACAGAGATGCAAAACACATAAAGAGAGGGTCTGTCTCGCTGAATCCACACCTCTCCTCACTCCATGCCCTGTAGCGTTGATCTAAGATATAAATCTGCTTATTATTTATTATTCATATTATTACAGTGCTGGATTCCTTAGCTGTAGACCAGGAGCTCAACATGTTTTATGTGGCAAAACTGCAGCCTAGAGAGACACACACCGATCTCCCAGGCGAGGCAAGGGGCACTGCCTGCCCCGGGGCGCAGCCTCGCGGGCGCTGGGCTGCCTGGCACATGGCATGGCCACCTTCCTCCTGCAGAGCCATCAACGGCAGGGCAGGTCACCCCGCTTTATACCAAGTCCCTCTTTCTTCCATGAAGGCTGCCTGGAGCATGCGGCGCAGTCCATTTTAAGCCAAATGCATTCAACCCTGATCACATGCAATTCATGCAGAAACAAATCTCTGTGGTGGAGGAAACCATCAGTCTCTCCCTCTTTGGTATCCAGTCTTCAGCCAGTATGCCAAATAGGCCCCTCACTGTTTAAAATCAAAGCGCAAGGAAGCAGGGATGCAGGACATCTACATCCCTCAAGTACTGCTCAAGTACTTGCCTGCAGCTCAACCCAATTCCCAGTCGCTTTCTCCCAGGGCTCCTCGCTCGGAAGCGCTCGCTTTCCTCCCGCAGTTTTCGCTCGCACTTCGATGGTGCTAGCAAGCCTCCTGCCTCTGCAGGCAGCGAAGCCGCCCAGCACATCCCCAGGAAAACTCACGTTTGCAGAGCCAGTCGGAACAGCATGCAAAACCCTGCCAGCACACGGTGACCACCCAGCGACCACGTTCTCCTCAGATACCAACCTCAGCACACGTGCAGGGAGCCTGAACACTCTGCCCTGGCGTCTGAAAGCATTCAAGAAAAACACTTTTCACCTGATCATTTCAGAGAAGAAGGGGTTAGATAAGAGACCGCAGCAGTCACCAGCAGCGTGCAGCCCCTCTTTGAACAGCTTCAGTTGCCTTTTCCTGGAAAAAAGGCTCCTTTTATCCTGGAAGTAGCCTTCATGGATGAGTTGCCTTTACAAGACCACCCAGGACAGGGAAGGTACGGCTAGGAGATGGGGCACTGTTAGCCACTCTTCCTAGCACCGTAGGGCAGGTCTCCAGGAGATGGGCAACTACTGTGCGGACTTGAGGGGAGCCATGGGGCACCCCTGGGAAAGCCTCTAGCTGGGGTTCCTAGGGACTAGGACCCCAGCACACACATGGAAACCATCTACCCACGTTTAATGTCAATCTAGCTGCAGCCCACACCTGCTCCCGTCACCGCAGCATGGGGACAGCCCTCCATTCATGCCTTATTTCTCCAGATGCAATTTGGCAAACATTTTGCAAACAGTTAACTCCTCCACTCTCCCTCATGCCCACAAGGTGCCCCTCGACCTGACCCCCAAAGCAGCGACACCCCACTCCTCAAGCCAGACTGGTATTATCACAGTCCAAACACAACGGGACTTGAAAGCGTCTGTCCAACACGCGCTGTTGCCCTCCAGGTGTGCGGGTACGGCCTCGGGCACTGCGGCCCTGCAGCTCGCAATGGTGACCAGCGCAGAAGGTTTCCTTTTAATCCTTTAAAAACAGTGAGGTCCACGCACAGAGAAGCCAGCTAATCGTACATGTCTCAGCAACCTGCTTTGTTTCCAGCCCATTCTTCCCCTCCAGCCTGCTGCCTTCTGGCGAGGAGTCATTAGCTGTGCCCCCTCCTGCACAGGCAGCACCTAACGCCTCTGCTCCCACCGCCGGAGGGACAGCCAGCCAGGGAGAGTCACCTAACCCCTACCAGAAGCTTTGTTTCCTTAAACACTAATCGTAATTACAAGCGGAAAGGTTTTCCAGCAACAGCACCACCATGTGAGACTCCGAGATTGTTTCTCTGCTTTAAGCTGATCGCAGCAGCCTTGCTGGGTTCAAAGCCAGGGTAAGGCCATTTCTCTGCTGGGGTACAGCGAATTGGGGGACAGCAGTTTATTGCAGTTGCATTGGTATCATCCACAAGGGCCTTGGATATGCCAGAAAGCAGCACTGCATAAGGAAAGGAGTTTGTGCTTTGCCTGTCTGTGTAAAACGCGCTCCTCTGCCTCCACGCAGGCGAGAGAAGTGGAGTTGCAAGCCGTGTCAGCAAGCTGCCATCAGGATATGGGGTTGGCACAAGCCAACCTGCCACAAAGCCGCAGCTCTCCCCGCCTGCCATAAAGGGCACAGTCGTGTTTCTCCCCATCTCGGACTGCACCCCTGGGAGGAAACATTTGTACCTGCCCACGGGGGCTGGCATCGACATTTTTCTCTTACAGCATCCAGGGGACTGACTGCACCTTCATCATCAGTGGCACTGTCATCCTTTGGTAATGTTAAATAACATGCTGCCTTGTGGGATCTTCTCTGCAGTGCCTTCAGGAGAATTATGTATATCCTCTGGGACCGGGGGAAGCTGAACTAAATGGTCCACAATTCTGTTCATTGCCATTATCGTTCATTTTTGCCTTACACATTTTTAATGCTCAGTGCTTCTTCCTTGCTTCAGCCTCCAGCTCAGACCCACCAATGTACAAACAGCATTGGAGAGGGCAGAAGCACACCGTGCAGCTATGGGACCTTTAGCTCACTACACAAGTGGCTTAGTATCATAAACACCTCGGGAGGGTAATCAGGCAGGGATGCAAGGCCACACAAATGATGCTCTGCCACACAGGTCTGTGCCAGGGTGATAGGTAGGAAATAGAGGGGCACTATACAATCACAGTGATGCAGAAAAAGCTGGATGCATGTCTCCAATCTGCCTCTTCCCACCTACTTCAGCATGCACAGCTAAATGCCAGTGCTTTCCCACGACTCCGCATGCTCTGGGGGATCCCAAGAACATTTTCTTGACATTATCGTTCCACTATCAGAGCAGATGTAGGAGATTCACAGCCCTTTAGGTATTCCAGATTTTTGGAAACATGCCTAGAAACAAGGACAAATGTCCCAGGCTGGCACTTCTAGTGACAGCCCACTGCCAGTTTGGATTCATGGAGACTTTGACCACACATTGATTCTCTGGTGGATGAAACCTTACCACAATCACTGGGACAGCAGTGCAGATTGCTTCAATTATCAGCTGAGCAAGTGGTGGATGCATTTTCACCGGGTATGGGGTAGAAGAACACTAGGTTTCACCAAACAAAATACCCGAAATGCTAGAGCTGCATCTTGCCTTTTGTATAAAGTTTGCAAAGTTGGGAGGTAGAGGGAGGGAAGGGATTTGGACAGACAGAGGCAATTACAGAAAAGAGCACTTTAAAGAGCTGAAGGAGTTTGTCAGTAGATCGTATGTCAGCACTACTGAGCCTACTGCTAGTTAGGGCAATGCCATGTATAAACTACAACTTTGGCTTGTATATGAATTTTAAATGAGCTGTTAGTACACCCAATGAATCTAGCAAGAGAATACCAATTTAGGGCTCTGACGGCCTGCTCTGTAAGACCAAGTAAATAACTCTGTAAATAACTCAAGTAAATTTCCTGACACTTTATTGAGCATGAGTGAACAAACAAAAGATAAAGCCAGAATTACTTCTACAGCCAGTATATGCCGCAGGAAACCAGAGCTAGGGGAGATGCTGGCCCACAGCGCACTGCACCAGCCATCCTCCTTGCCAGGCACTGGGGCAGGCCAGAGGGAGCTGATATCTTTCATGCTTTTGGTGTGGTTGGATGCAAGACTGTGTGCAAGCGCACATGCTAGGCAAGCACCAACTATTGGGTTTTGCTCCCAGGACATTTTGTTAGGACATACATTGGCTCTTTCAAGGGCTACGGGATGTCTTGAGACAATTCCTTACATACCTCCTGGAGCTCTTCAAAATTTCTGAGAACATGCCCATTCCTGCCTGCTTCTTCACACCCTGATCACAGTCGACACTCTTAGTAAAAAGACACTGTTTTGGATAAAGCACATGGGTCAGCGTTTTTCCCCGCAAAGGACTCCAGAACAATGTGAACTAGGAGACTTTCTCCAGGATGGGATCAGAAGGGAATACACAGGGTTTAAGGCTGAAGGAAGAGGCTGAAAAAAAGGTCTGCACCGTTGTTTTATCCTGTGTATCCAGGAGAGAAATAGAGCATACGATAGGCTACAGATTGTTCCTATGCAAGCCAAAGTCACAGGGAAGGACACCCTGTAGCCTATATTCTGCTCATTTTTTTGCATAGATGATGCCTCTAAAGCTCACTGCAATGCAACACTCATTGTTGGTCTTGTCCAGGCTAGCAAAACTTCCTCTCACTGTGCTCTCAAAGATTAAGCAATCTGCTGCCTAGAAACTCCACTGAGAAATATCAGGGCCAAGATCCACCCGAAACCCCAAGAAAGCAGCAGCAGGGAAGCTCAGAGCTTAGTTTAAAAGCCAAGCCAAGTGCCCCTGAGTCAGCACCACCATGCCTCCTTCTACCCTGGAAGCCAAGCGCAGCTGGCAATAATCTCTTCTAGCAACTTGGTGAAGAAACCAGATATGGCATTGCCTATGTTCACCTCTCATTACTAATCATAACCGTGCATCTGAGCAGTCCATTACCAGATGGCTTTCAGAATTACTTTAAATGTTAGCTTGCATTTTCTTTGAATATTTAAATGTTCATGCTGGTCTGTTTTCCTTTTCTATGCAGTGCATTGATTTATGTTGCTAGATATCACATCTCCCTGCCTTGCCAAAAGCATGCACTTGGGAATGATTTCAGGGCTGCTAGTAATATTTTTTCTCTCCTTTTATTTTGTGCTTTATTTTTATTAACTTTTTTGCTGGAATATATTGTTAAAATAAAACTGTGTCTTGAAGAAACAAAACCAAAACCCCAAACCCCTCCTCAGCTCTTTGCCCATCTGCTTCAGACGCCATTTTCAGAGAAGTTAGCTCTGTGGCCATAAGCAAAGAAAAGCAGTAGATATGTACTAACATACTTACCTGAGCTTCCCCTTCCTCAGTAAATTCTTGCTTTAGGCTCACGTGTGGGAATCAGCCGGGTCCAAGGTCAGGACTGCTGGTCTTCCATTCCCCAGAGGCAGGAGGTGCCTGGAGACACCTGTGACTTGACTGCAGGATCTCTGGCATAGAAGCCACGACCTCCAGTGCCTTTTAGAAGGATCAGGAAAGTTCCTTCCCATTCCCTCAACAACATTACTCCTTTGAAATCTTGACTTCCACATTCGCTTTGCAACATCTTAATACAAGTTCTTCAGTCCTAGGAGGATTCAACAGACAGATTTCCACTGCCTTGCCCTGTGCAGGCTAAGGAAATCCAGCATTTCCATCCTGGACCAGGCAGCGGTGGTGTAAGTTTTAAGAGCAACTGTGTCTGGAGCAGCTCCATCATTTTTGCAAAGGAAAGTAAAAAGCAAAGGATTTCTAAATGCATGAGGATTTTAAAACTGGAGAGACGGGTCCAAGAGAGCATGACCTCAGCGCGAGAGAGTTGAAAACCGCTGGTGGAGCAGTCTCTGGGATGGAGACCAAAGCACCGGCAGACCGTCGCTGGGTAACTCTGCGCAGCAGCCTAACCACCGGCACTGCAGCCCTCGGCCTCTGCAGGTGCGCAGTGCTAAGGAGGAGAGGCTCACGTTTAACCAGCGTGCGCTCAGCTATTCACCACCGTGCGTCTCTGCTAAGCTCAGAGCCATACAGTTTTGTACCTCTACGAGGCAGTGGGACCGGGACATGTGAACCATGCCTGTGTTCAAGCGTGTGAGTAATTTCTGTTATGGATATTCCTTGAGGCCCCAGCAGCGTGTCAAGATCTCCTTCACCCAGCAGCAGATACCAGGCACAGAAAACAAAACTAGTATTTGGACAGATGGAGGGAGACAGATTTTCTACCACCACCGCAGATGCTCACGTGTCCCCTGAACACACAGACACTCCGGCTTCTTCTTGCCTGCCCTCAGGGGTTAGCGCTGTCGTGGCCTCCCAGCAGCCACCATCAACTCCATTTAGGGAGCCCCTGAGCATGCACCGAGCTGAGACCTGAAGGCAGCAGCTAGTTCCACCTGGTAGTTGCCCCAGAGCGGTGCAGCACAGAATTTCATTTCCAGTCCTCAGCCAGCAACACAAAAGCACAGTCCCATCCCTCTCAAACACCTTTCCATTTCACTCTGGGTTGCACTGTGGAGGTGGACAATCACGCCAGTTCCCAGACTGGTTTGCAGCCCAGTGCTGCTACGTGCGCTGCCGGGGGAGCTCCCCTTCCCCTCACACTCCCAAGCACCCACAGTACTTTCCCCACAGAAGGAGATGGCTGGGGCACAAGGCGTAATGAAGGATCTTTCACCTTCAGCATCCTGATAATATACCGTCCATCCCCATCCCCGTCTGCTGGCTCAAGTGGAGGATCTGCCAATCAACATGAAATGCAGCCTGCGGAGCTGAGACTATGCAGCATGAGTGCTGTACATGAATCACAGATGCTGGGGATCTAAACCACCCAGCCACCCTTCCCAGACACCTGCCAGCACAAACCCTCCCTTGCTGTTTCTGAGCTGCTCCATGCCCTGCTAGCAGAGGGGAGAAGTAATTTTACTTCGTGTCACCTGTGAAAGTTGCAAATGGAGACAGGAATAGACTAGCTTCTCATCTGCAAAAAAATAGTTAATAAAACCAGCTAGTAGCTCCAGAGAGAAAAGTCAGGTAAAGCAGTTTCCTTTCTAAACAACAGAGCAAAGTGCCACTACTATGAAGCAACTTTCATTACAAGGTTTCTGGATACATTTCTTTTCCCTAATGCGCACAGGCAGCAAGCGAAGATGACCTCTTCCTAAACACTTTTTAATAAAGCCCAGAGGAGACCGAATGCATAGGACCCTCTTAAAAACGGAGGGTTTTGGAGTTATTAATGTTCTTGTGGCACCGCTTAACTAGGCTCAGTTTGGGCTCAAACACTCCTTGCTCATCAATGTGGGGACAAATAGATTTGTGACAAAAAACTATTTCCTTTTGTGTTGAGCTTAGGAGAACATCAAGGGGGGTAGGGCAGAGGCAGGCAGCAAGTTTCATCCCTCAGTGCCTCTTCGAGGAGTAGCTTTCACGTCAAATTTATACAGGAAGAGATTCCCATCAGGTAACATTACCACCATAAAAATCAATGCAAAGACGTATGCTCAATATAAACTGCATTTCATTTACAAGATGAAGGAAAGAACGTTTCCAAAATGCAGGTGGGACACGGTAGCTCAGCAAGTGCCTCAGCCCCACCCGAACGGGGAGCAACCACCACGCAGGGAGCCCATGCACCCCAGCAAGGCTTGGCTTCCCCTGGCCAAGCACGTCTACCCAGAGTGGCCCAAACGATGAGGGGAGGGATGATTAAATGCAGGGCAGAGCAAGCTTTGTACTCACCGATCCTCAGGGAATGGGGGCTGGCAGCGATCTTCATTAGCCACAGCAGAAGGAGCACCAGAGGCGCCAAGACACGGGGCATCTTCTATAAATCCTCATGGAGCCCTTTGGTGGTCTGGGCATGACATAACTCTGCGGAGAGAACACACGGCACCGTGAGCACCTCGGCTCTCGAACCAGCGACTCAGCAGGATGACACTGCTTCGTGCTTGCCAAGCACTTGGGACAAAGAGTCTATTTACCAAAGGAGGAGGAAGCTATTCACAGGCTATGAATTATTCAGGAATTGGAGTCAAACTGGGCAAAGAGCTTCTAACAAAAAATGGAAAAGAAACACAAGGAAAAGTCCAAATATTTCATCTTGGCATTTTTAGCATTTCCACAAAAACAAGTAGAAATCAATATTGAGTCACATCTCTAATTTTATTTCCCCGCCCCCCCCCTCCTTTTTTTTCCACTCAGAGCAGCCTGCAGATTAAAATATAATACTGACTTCTGGTTTTAGGATAGGACAAAACATTTTCACACCAAAACATAATTTGAGGGATGGGAGTCGGAGACAGAAGTCACTCTGGCCACCAAACTAGAAACCAATTCTTTGTACTGCTCCAGCCCCAGTAACAGTCACCACCTCCTTCCCTCCCTTTCATGCGCAAGAGGATTCAGGACAAGACCAAGAGCAGGACCATTTTTTTTCTCTTCTTAAAAGGTAATACACCACCCCAACACACAGAGGTCTAATTTTCAAAGTCGAAATACTGTCAAAATGAAGAGCAGTAGGTGGAGAATCCACAAACCTATCATTAGTACAGACATTGGACCTGGTTGTCCCACAGCAGGCTCCCGCAGCACAGTTAAACAAATTTTTAACAAACACCATTTTAAATAGCTATGTAAAGGGTAGACTTGACTTTATAGGAGAAATGGTTGTCCCTCAAGTTGATAAAATTATCTCCACAGGCAGCAATGTCCTTAAATGCTGACTTTAAGTATTTCATCTGTTACCTTATCTCTCCCTTCTCCAGTTTTCTGGCAAACATTCTCACACTATTCCATTTGTCTAATTCTTGGGCCAAATACTGAAGACCTGACACAGGCAAAGTCTTTAATCTGCCTTTGAAGTCATCAGGAGTTTTGTGTGAGAAAGACGTAGATTTTGACTTGCAATTTTTTAATTCAGCTATTTTTAGATTGCATTTAGACTTCCTCCATCTCATCTCAGCACTCCCCAGAGGGGCTATCCCCTTTTTACAGATCGGGAAGGGAGGCAGAAGAAATGTTGAGACGTGGCCATAGAAACAAAGGCAAGGCAGGGCCTGAGCAGGGAGCCCCTGCACAGCTCCACTCCCTGGGGTTTGATCTCTTCCCATCTCTCTTGGGAAGCTCCCACCTGCAGCCCTAGCCTTCTGAGTCCCAGTTCTCTCAGTTTCGAGAAAATTGAGGGACCCCATGCTCAAACGTCCGTCGGACATTTCAAGAGCATCCCGATTTCAGAAGTTGCGTGCTCAACACATTTTTAAAAAACAGAGGCTGCCAAAAACCACCTGGAAATCATTAGGCACCTCTGAGAAGGGCAATGGCAATTTTCTTTTTTTTAGTAGGAGTTACAGAGTAATGCCTAGGGAGGAAAAGCCCTAAAAGGTTAAGCGCATGGTAAATTGGTTACTCAGAAGCGTTGGCAGCAGCAGAGACAGATTAGGGAGCAACGTATCATTTGAACACTTTGAAGCAGTTATTTCAAAACTTTCCAAGTTATTGACAAAACAGCAGGATCACGTCAAACTACCTCACAGCGGTATTACAGCCCAGGCTGTGGCACCAGCGCTTGCCGCACTGAAGTCGCACACAGGCACACACACATCCCCTCTCAAACCTTCCCTGCAGAGCCAGAGAAGGAGCCGGCAGGACCTTAAGAGGAGCTTGAGCTCTGCACCCCGAGGAGCTGCACCGCGCTCAGGATCAGCTCCAAAGCCGCTCCCCAAGACTCACAGCCTCGTTTCCCCCCTTTAGGTCCCACTTCTTGCACCACTACCCTAGGTGTGCTTTCAGTGCAAGAAACGTCCTGAGCAGCCCTTGCCAGCCAGTGGCGATTAACAGCTGCATCTTGACTAGCAAAGCATCCGATATCGGATGTGTTCTGCCTTCTTTCTCCTCCGCTGCCCCCTCCTGCCTGGCCAAGGCAGTCTAGAAGAGGCTAGTAGAGCCATCGGAGGGAGAGAGGCAGAGAAAGGCTCCAAACGCATCTCGAGACACAACGGAGAAAACCGGCAATTGCTCGTCCCTGCTGTTTCCCCACCACGGCCCCGCTGCTATCCGCCAGTCACCTCTTTGCTCCAAAGAGCAACTCATCAAAAGGTGTTTGTACCAGAAACCAGCAGCAACCTTCGGTGCTTTGCGCCGCACTGTCATCTTTAGCAGCGTGCCCGCACCCCTCCCGGCCCCGTCCCTGGGCAGACCCTTCCCCTCCCACCGCAGCTGCCCGCGGCACTCGCCGAGGAGGGCGCAGGGATCGACAGCACCTGCGGTATGGATTGGCCCCAGGGAAAGGTGGGGCAAACACCCAGACTCGTCAGCATTTCTCACACAAAATGAGGAGGAATAAGAGAAGCAACCACCCACAGAGGTCGGAGGTGCAGAAAGGCCTGAGAAGATGTCAGCGCTAAAGCCACAGTGCTGAGCTCGTTCCTCTGGTACAGACATGAGAGATGACAGCCTTTGGCAACACTTCCACTACCCTCTCCTCCGCCACCAGTGTGCACTTCTCCTCCATAACATTGGCCACATCCGTCTCATATCATCTGGCAAGGAGTTTTAAGATCATGCCTTTGTGCAGATAAATACAACCATCCCACCTGCAGCAAACACTTTGTACCTGCAACTACAAGGCAGCCACTGGGAGGGAAAAGCAGGGCAGCAGCCTAACAGTGCCTCTGGACTAGGGCAAGGAAAGGCAGATAAAAAAAACACATTTTCCAGCCAAAGCAGTGGAAGAAAACGCCTGCCTGCCGTTTGAGGAGGATGCTGGAGTTAACGTCGCTGTCGTTCTCTGCCAAAGCACTATGGGATCACCATGCCAAAATGGGTGGTTCTCATTTTAGACTCTGCAAAGACAAACTACATGAGGGTAACCACTCCAGGCAAACTACAAACAGCCAAGGTCTGGGAAAGGGTCCCATGACTTTCAGCTCTGAGGGACAGACCTCAAGGCCACCTCTCCTGTTTGCAGCCTGGTTTGGTGAAGAGGCGAATTACAAGATTCTCAGAGAAGCAGCTGCCTTTGCATCACCAGCTTAGAGTTAATAGCAAAGCTAAATAATAAATACAGGGCACCCGCTGTGCTCTGCTACGTGAGCGGCAGGGTTGTAATTACCTAGAACATGGAGCACAGAGGGATGCTGTGTTCACCTAACGCATTACCCACTGCTAAGAATGGCTTCCCAGTACTTTGATTTTTGAGCACGAACCCAAGGAACAGCTGTCAGCAATAGAAATACACCTTGGGGTTCACCAAACAGCAGAACTACACAGGCTCCTACGACCCGTACCCATAGACCATCTGGTCAATGGAGGTGCTTGCAAAATACTCAGAGAGCGCAACACAAGGACACTTCCCCACCATCACACCTGCACCACCAAGCAGTGGGAACAGACATTGGAATTCAAGACATAGGACGAGAGGGAAAAGAGAGAAAGGATTTTTATTCCTAGCCTAACATCAAGGTTTCTACTCTCAAAGGAACAAAGGTATTTCAGTCCTCACAGCTCTCTTCATCTCCCCAGTCCCCAAGTTCCTCCTGCCTCCTACTCTCTGAATTCAGGCACGAAAGGGTGGCAAACACAGTTCAAACCCCTTTGTTGTAAAGTAATTTTTGCCTTGCTAAGCTAGCCATCCTCCCAACAGCTTTTGCTTCCTTACAGCTGCGAGGTGCATCTGTCTGTCTCTCATCTCCCCATGAGAAGCCATAAAACATGCTTTCTGCCCAGGCGCGGTAATGAATCACAGGTACGACTGGGGTACCAACTCCAGTGCAGCCCGAAATTCCACATAAAGAGGGAAGGAAGATGACATTCTTCTTTGCATGCAACACAAAGCAGGAAGCCTTAGAAGTCAAGAAAACACTTAAGAGAACAAGGATATTTAGCAACTCACTGCACTAATTCTTGTGCATGTGAAGATGATTTATCCCAACTCACCCTCACCACAGCTTGCTGGAAATAAATCAAACCAACTTCTTTTACTAAAGTTTCCATCAAGAACATGAGAACTTTTGTCAGTCTGTACACTTACAGCTCTTGCATTAACGGTTCCTCTTTATTGTACTGGTGGTGCGCCATGATAGCAAGCGAGCCTGGTTAATGGACAGGTGTTTATAAAGCAGTCTGAATCTGCTGCCCCCAAAAGGAGTGGGCTGGCTAGAAAAGAGCTTCCTTCAGGGTGGTATGTGAATTGCTGAATAGCTGGTGGATCATGGGCTGGCCCTGGCTTCTCTCTGCACAGCATGAGTATGTAATTCTTTTTCTGTAAAGCCCTTTTTCATCTTTAGCTCTGAAAATTCAAGAGAATAAAATAAATCAAGACTATACTGAGTAGTTTTGAGTTCTCTTTGGAGATAAAAGTCTCAAAATACCAAGCAGAATTATGGACGATTTGCTTCTCAGAGGAAGCAACCTGCTTCTGAAAGTACTTATACATTTTTAATGACTGTGTGAGATGGTACTCTTCTTGGTTGCTGTTGCCACATCTTCCTGATATTTTGAGATTTTTTGCAGAAAAATTCTTAGACGATACAGCAAAAGCCAAAAGGCAGAATAAAATGTTAAATCACAGAATAAAACTCTCCTGAAGCTGCCACACCAATAGTGAAGATATCCCTGAACACCAGCCACCTCTCTTCTCTCCCTCTTGTTCCCTCTGCCCAACCTGCCAAGGACACTCAAGAAATCCAGGTGCATTGCTATTTCTGTTCACGCTTCCAAAGATACTGCCACCCTGCAAAATCTGCTTGCCACCTGCCCTGCCACATCTGTCCTGCCACATCTGGCCCCAGCAAGTTGGGGAGCCCTGGAGGTGGGCTGCGCCCCAGCAAGACAGGGCACAGGATCACCAGCTGCACTGGCACTTCGCTCCTCGGTCCTGGAAGGCAGTGCCAGGACCAGGCTTTCAAAAACCCCAGAGTGTGCTTTATCCTGATGCAACCTCCATTTACTTCTACTGCAAAACCCCTACGCCATCGTCTGCAAGCTCACTGAGAAACCACAAACACCCTTTAAAAATTGGCAGCAGCTTCAATCTTACCCAGGCAATCGGGAGGCAGACTTTTACCCAACTGCTACTTTGGAGGTGGCTTTGGTGTTGATGGATCTTTCTGTGCATCACCAGAAGCTTGATGAATGGTGAGAAAATGCAGCTCAAGCAAAGCTAGAGTAATCCTCACAGCTGAGACAACAAATTTAACAGCTGCAGAGCAGCAAGGAATTCTGAAAAACTGTCAGGAAATATCAACAAACAACTTAACAGAGCCTTTTTCATTCTTTCGACAAGCAAAGAGAGCTATCTCCTTTTGCAAAGCTTCATCTGCAGAGAGGCTCAAATTTAAATGGAACTGACAAAAGGGAAAAAACCTGAAAAACATTTCAACAGGTGACTGTTGCTGGGCTTGAGAAAGTGACTGTGTGTCTCAGGGGGAGGGGGGGAACTAAATTGCAAGCCTGCCCCAGGGATACAGAGATGTAAGTTCAATTAAACTGAAAAATCACTCCATTTAAAGCTACGAACAATATGTTTTCTTCTGCAAAATGCATAATTAGCATGGGTAAATCATTACCACTAGGTATTGTTGCAGTCAAAACCTCAGTAAGATTGAGAGAAGGATCAGACGTTTGTAAAGAGAATGAATAGCTAGAATTACAATAGTAAAGTTTAAAAAAAAAAAAGAGAAAATAAGATTTTGGATGGCATGTAAACCCTTCATGCTGAAAGGCACTGGCTAACTCCCTGTGTTTGAGAGTTACAAGAATCACCCCTTGGGGCAAGCCTCCTTGCACTGCTTCTGGAAGCAGCTAGTACTAAAAAAGGATACTTTACAATATGAATCACAGTTCTGTTCCAGTCTAGCAATTTCTATGTTCCTATAAAAACTATGTCTCCTTTTAGGTTTCATCAGCATTAAAGACCCTGCTTTACTTCCAGCCACCATGCCTTTCCTCTTCTCGCATTGTCCTCACAATACTCGCACTGTGGCTTGCCAGGGATGAACTCATCTGAGGTGAGAGACAGACCAGTGGTATCTCTCTTCCCCAGGTGTCGGGGGGATAAAAGGACCTCCGACTCTCCATCACACCGGTGACAGCACAGCTCCGTGAGGGTCATTCAGTTAGCACTGGAGTAGGTGATATTCAAGGGAAGGTGATATTAGTGATAAACACCTGCTCAACTGATACATAAAATGGATTTTTTTTTTTAATTCTCCTAGCTGTTCTTTTCTCTCTCCCTTTTTCTTTTTTTCTTCCCCCCTTCGTGACTTCCAGAAAAAGAAGCAAGAAACTTCAAGGAGAAAAGAATTCTGGAGGCAGTGAAGCAGAAGGACGAATGTATTCCTGACATTTCTCATTCCTGTGGATTATTTTCTTTAACTTTCTCTTTCCACAATCCTGAGTTCTCTCTTGTCTCACCCTTCTCAATCCTCCCCAGCATTAGCAAAGCCTGATCAACTTTTCCTACCGTTGCTCAGAGATAAAAGCAATATCTACCCATCCTAATTCCTCATACAAGCTGCATATAGACTCAGCTATCTCAAAGTTAGATTTTCCCCAGCATTATCAACCACAGACCTGTGAACACACGGAGACTTCAGCAGTTACAGTTTCAGGCTGAGTCACAGGACGTCTTCATTCAATTATCCACTCCTCCGCAGGCTTGTCACACGACCTATCAGGCCCCCCAGGGTCGGTCAATACTTGAAAGCTTTATTGGCACAGCGAAGGGAATTACGAGTGTGAAAACCCCACCTGCACCCTCAGAGTCACGCTTACAAAAGTCCAATTACAGACATCGACTTGATAGCATTAAAACTCATTTGTTGGGGCAGCTTATTTTATTCTAGGAATGGCTTTAAGCTGATTCTCTGCTAGGAAATTTTGCCAGTACAACCACACTGGCAAACCCCTTTGGGCACACAAAAGGATCCAGTCTGCGTGCTGCTGTCCCCTGTCTTTCTGCCCTGCTTCCCAGGGCACCGCAAGACACAGCAAAGCCTTCAGGCACTACAGCAACGAAGGAAGTCCTATGGCTGTTGAGAGAATAGACACCAAGGCGCGTAACATGACGGATGCACGCAGCGCCACGAGCAAAACGCCCCAATATATGAAAGCGCTAGGACCGTTTGACAGGGCTGTTTAGTGTAGCCCTGCCTCATCCGCCCCGGCAGAGCCAGCAGAGCCATGCTTCTGCAGCAGGGAGCTGTGATGGACGAGCTCTGGCCAGCTTCACGGTGTGACAAAGAGCCTTCGGCTACCCTGTCCCTCTGCCAGAAGTTACGGCTCCCGGCAGCAGAGGCAGCAAAATGCCAGCTTTGCCTGTGCCTCAGCCCCCTCCAGTTCACAGCCCGGCATCGAAGCTTATAGGCGATGATTTACACTGTGCACAGAGCGGCCAAGCCAAGGAGATGGGGGGCACACGTGCAAGGGGACCACGGGACCAGTGGTTCCAAACCATCCCAGCACGACCCTCCCGAGATCACCTGCCAAAAGCCTCCCTGGCTGTGACAATTCACTTCTCGCTGGGAAAAAACAACAAAAAGAGAAAACTAATATCACGTGGGATTTTCTCCCTCCCTGGTGCCCACAATTTATTTTTATTAACAAACAATAGCAGTTAAAAGCACTGTGGTCACACACAGCGACGTCTGCTCTACCCACTTCAGACACTCTTAATTGGCTTGAAGCTGTTATCTCAAAGGAAAAATCACGACAAGCCTGGGGGAAGGGCAGTGTCTGTAGGTGGAAAGAGAAAGGCAGGTTTTCTTCCAGCTGAGGACAGCAAGCTGCCATTAAACAGGGGCTAGAGCTGTCCACACAGCACTGCTCCTCTGATCTAAGGAGCTGTATGTCATGACATCACCTCCATTTTTTAACCATTTAAGCATACTGGTAATGATAATTACAAGGCTGAGAGCTGTTTACCTTGGATAAAGTTTCTGGACAGGTTTGACTCCAAATCATCTAAAAAGCAGCAAGAAAAGCTTTGTTTAGCTCCCCACACCTGCACTCACGAAAGCCTCGGTGTACAGCCTTGCACCAGCTGTTCCTCCCGTATAAAAGGGCCAGGGCTCTCGTATCAAGCATTACACTACATTTATTCAGCAGAAGACTCCTACCCACTCTGCAGGTCATCACTTCCATTAAACCACCTCTGGTGCGGGAGAGAGCGGCTAGTTTGCACTGCATACAGTATGCAGCCAAGTACAAGCGAGCATTTTCGGAAGGGGAAATACAAACTGATTTCTCCAGCTGAGGTGGCACGGGGAAACTCCTAGGTGAGCAGGATCTCAATTGCTCAACAACTCTCTTCTTGCAAAGAGGTCCGTGGGATCCTGAATAAATAAAACCAGTCAGAGCCTTGGCTTAACCAGGAAAAAGAAAAAGCCTTTAAACCAACAATTGTTTTACATTAAGAAATAGATAAAAATGGAGTTTTGAAATTTCAGTTTTGTTCCAATAGGGAACAAACCCAACATAAACATGTGAACCAGGGACAAGCTACTGCATGAAATTGGGGACACCAGCTCTTTTGCAGAAAATATCCCTCGGCAACACTCCTGTCCTACAGCAAATGTGGAAATGCAAAGCAAAGAAGTTCCTTTCACTGGAGGGTACACACAGCCCCAAGTCAAACCATTCCTCAAAAGCACTTTTGTCACCTTGCCTGGATCAACACTCCTAAGAAACAAGGTGGCTGGGGTGCTATGAAAATCCCATTGATTTCTGACACAAAACGTGTCATTGCTAAAGAATATGGAGCACTTAAAGAGGATGAAGGCAGGACACAAGCTCAGCCCAAACACTGCTTTCTCTTGGGTCCTGTATATGGGGGTGAGGAGAGCCAAGCGTAAAATAAGACTGAAGAGCCAGAGAACGTGCAAAAGCAACCCCAGTGCCATTTCCTACTGTGCCACTGGCTCTCCTCCTGCTCTGAGGCAAGTCAGCCTCTGTCCGAGCGCTACCAGGGCCAAACATCCACCTTACAGGGGCAGGCCAGAGACACAGACTTCATCCAGCGAACGGCTGGAGATCACGAGCCAGCCAGGTGGGGGGAAGGCCAAGCCAGGCAGCTACATTTTCCCAGTGCAATGCTGGGAAAGAACACATACGCACCACACAATTTTAGCAATACCGTATCTTTCCCTGAGCAGTGGCATCAAACCTTCAGTTCTTAAAACTTGCTTGACTATTTCTCACTAAGCTGTGATGCGAGTGCACACGCTGGAAGAAAAAACCAATCACCAGGATCCCAGCTTTATAACGTGCCAAGGACTGTGTTCAGACTGAACTGCTTTAAGAAACCCTTTCCGTGAAACCTCTTCACACCCAGTGCACACCCTTTGGGCACAGGAAACAGAGCTGCTCAGAAAACCGTTTTATCCCCTCAAAACTGATTATTTTTCCAGTTCTGCCACACTTTTTCACAGTTCTGTTTTGATAAGTATATACACTTTTGGAAATCTGCTTTTAGCTGTTTGGCTCGCAGTAATTGAACCTTCTTGAAAACACATGGTCTCGCAACTTTTCCTTTTGAAGGAGATCTTCAGCTTTTGGGGTTCCACCCCCCCAAAGACTGATATTTTTCCACAAAATTTCCTTTTATCAAAAATGCTTTGATGGAAAATTTTCAGCGCTCTCAGAAGAAAAATCCAACAAGCACTAATCCCTATTTGCTGTTAGTGAAGAATTACTGCTACCACTGAGTCTCTTTACACATGAAGGAAGTTCTAAAATATGAATCGGATCTGTGAACATATCAGAAATCTAGGGGGAGAAAAAGCTCTTAAATGCATCAACCTGATCTCTGGGCTACAGAAAGAAGATTAATCTATTTATTTCACTTAAAGTCTCTGGCAGATTCAAGAGGGAAAAGAAAGGAAAACAAAGAAGCCTCACCAAATCAACCTGCAAGAAGTGGTTTATGGCCAAAAAAGCTAGTTTTGCTTCTTTTTATAGCTGCCAAAACTGTAAGTGAAATAAATAGATTAATCTCCCATCTATCACCCAAAGAACATTTTGATACATAAAAGCTCAAAAAGCCTGTACTTTGAGGCTAGGAGGAGGTAATTTGTGAATGGCTGAAGATGATGTTTGTAAGACTTGGTTTGTATATCTTAATGAAGCAAGAATTTTTGGGTGTGCATTTGGAAGACAGTAAGCATATGCATTTGAAAGGAGGTGGGAAAGAGGACAGATGCCAAGCTAAGAATATGCACAAGAAAGCATAGGGGTGATAGGCTTGAGAGCAGACAGAGGAGAGGCAGAGGAGAAAAGTCTGCACAAGAGAGCAAGGAAAGCTGCAAAACTAAAGGTATGCAAGGAAAAGACGGGAGTAGGAGATGCACATACATGCAACAGTAGAGCTGCACACAACAACCAGATGCAAAAGAGAGCTGCTGAAGTAATGCAGTGGCTTGTAGCAATAAATAGTCCTGCAGGAAAGCAGAACCAAAGTCGAAACTGGTAAGTGATGTTGCATTAAAAGGCATTAATTTGCATGAGAGAAGCTTTTAATCCTGCTTGTAGTGTAAGTGACACAACAAAGATTTCAAACCAGAAACCTATGTGTTTGATTAACAGTTTAACACCAAAGCATCCAATTAGAGGTGCAGTGCTACTGTGTTACCAAGCTGAAACACCCAAGTCCCCGAGGGATGGAGGAGAGCGGCAGCTCTGGCATTCTTCCCCTGCTTGTGGCAACAACACACGGAATCCCACACCAGGCAGCAGCAGAGAAGTGAGGGGAGTCCTGGCCGCATGAGAAATACCCAGACAAGTGCAAGCATACAGTGTTTCGGGGGGAGGGGAGGAGGGGCAGAATTTGCTAACCTCCCTCACTGGGTCACTGCAGAGGATGTGAGCCTGAGGAAATAGGCTTTTCATTTAATCCAATAGAGATTTTTAAAAGGAGCTCACTGGGAAATGAGCCCTCACCTTTCTGGCTCAGCAGGAGGAGCACTGTTGTAGTGGTGATGGTGAAAGGACAGAAGAGAGGCAGCGTCTGCCGACAAAAGGAAATTTCTTATTAGGCCTGTTGATACATTACTGGGCGAAAGACCAGAGAAATCTTCACACACACATACACACAGCTTGGCAAAAAGCTGCTCAGCTTTTCCCCTCATGACAGCACAGAAAATTCAGTAAGGTACATGACTTCTCTCCACAGCCTTGACTCTGGCATCTCTCAATTTCTTACCATCCTCTTCTCTCTGTCTCGTGGCCTTTAATGTATTTATTCTAAGGCTTGGAGAGTTTTTTGCGTAACGGGAAATATAGGCACAGAGCAACTTGCCTGATGATACAAGAAGTGCTTTTGAACAAAGCACCACTCAAGTTTCATAAGCCTCAAGATAACTGCGCTACATCTGGCTTATCCTTTGTTTCTCAAATATCTGGCCACTTTGCTTCAGATACGGCTATAACATATACAATTCCTGGACAGCTCCAGACTTCACATATGATTTTGCCTAACTTATTTACCATTTCTCCCTTTAGCAAGCCAAATGCCACCAGCCTTCTCACCTGCAGAAACCTTGCCCAGACAGAGTCACTCCTACAAGAGAGCGAAGCTCTTCTATACTAAAGGCCAGCAGAGACCTCCAAAAGTGCTGATGGACCTGCACTCCTGAATTGCCATGAAAACTAGCCTTAGGAAAGCCCTGAATAAAACCCACACCCACCAAAGAATTCCACCATTGATTCAAACGGAGCCTGCATTTTATCATCACTGTGAAGAGTTAAGCATGGGAGAAATCTCACAGACACTTAACAGGCCTTTACTCCATTCTTACCCGAGTGCAAAATTCCCTTCCTATCTGCAGTGTGATATAAGCAGAAGAATGACGCCACAGTTGCAAACTTTATCCAGGGGTTCAATGTGCAGCAAGCAAAGATCACTTGGCTTCATTAACAAGGCATAACACACTGGCTTACAAAGGCACAGGACATTGCCTCAGTGTGAAAACAAATTTGTTCACAGAACAAATTCATTCTGACCACCTTGTCTTTCTGTTGCTCCAAGTTGGCTATAATCAGGCTGTCTGTGCTTCTGACTTAGCAGCATTCTCAAAACTGCTCCCAGAGCACTCATCCTCATCAGCGATATCCAATTTCCAAACTGAGCAAGGAACAACCCTTTCAGAGTTGGCTTTTCAGTTGTTCTCATCACTGACTTTACATCAATTCCAGTTAAATGAGGAAAGTACAAAAGGACTAAGTTATGCCCACACTAAGCACTCTGAAAACCCTGATCACATCATTCTCTTCCAGCTATAAGCATAAATTGTCCTCATTAACCAGCCTTAGCCCAACTTTAACGTTTGCGTCTTAAACTATAATCCATCCAAAATCCAGCACCATATTCTAATGCAGCTGTTATCCTTAAGCCTGAATTCACAGCCCGTCTGGCCAGATGAGCCAACAGGACTCAGACATCTGATATCCTGATTATGCCCTTTCTGATCCAGACACTTCTGGTTTGGTCTCAATACCAGAGAAAGCGAGGCTTACACAGTCGTGCTTTCAATACCCATTGATGGGCCCATCCCTAATCAATCTGGAATATGATGCCCAGTTTCCAACCAAATTTCATGGGGATGCAGACTCACAAAATTACCGGTTTCTATGAGTTTCATGAAATAATAGTCTAGGAGAGGAGAGAAAGATTTCTCCACAGAGGGAAGGACTGCAAGTTTAGTTCAACTCCCATTAGGCACCAAGGAATCCACAAGGGAAAGATGTTATGCATGCCCCAAATATAGGGAAAATCATCAATTAGAGCTTACTGAACTCAGCCACGAGGCATAAACTGTACGCCAGGCTGCCTTAACTCCCCAGCTCACAGGAACCACTTGGGTTTTTCCCCCCCACCCTCTGGGATTCACTTCAGCTCAGATACACTCCAAGCAGAGGAAGTTTTGAGCGGTTGCAATTCAGCGCAACTCATTTTGAACCAGTTTTGAGCCCAGCAGGCTTCCGACTATTCCAGCTGCCCAGTAGCCATCAGCCCAGTTGATTGTTGCTAACTGCTGTCAAATGGCAGCCTGGCAGCCTCCGCATCTTCTCCTGCCCCCAAAAGAAAAGCTATTAATGCTAAACTCCACATTACTCCTTTCCAAAAGTAGCTTAGATACTGCTGGTGGGAGAGGGACAAACACCCAGAAGGACAGAAAACACTGAGCATTTTGAAGGTGAATGAAGGCGCTCACTCGTCAGACCTCCAGCCTGAGCTCTCCCCCCAGCCCCATGCGGAGCAGCTCCTCCTCCCCTCCATCTCTCAGCCTGCTTTGCCAGAAGTTAAATCACTAACATTAAGGGGCCATTTTCTCTCTGCCACCCCCAACAAATGCTGTTGCTTAAACACAAATCCTCAAAGATTGCAGTGAGATGGTGACCCCAGTGTGCAGATGCCATTATTAACAGAACAAGGACAGCCTGGTGTGTGCAAATAGACCCTTAAATTAAAAACAAAACCAACCGCCATCACCTCAGTTGCTTCCTGTTATACCAATAGTCCCTGCCCTGAAGACATGTCGCTTAGGAAGCTGTCAGCATCCACCGCCCCGCTGTCTGTGCTCTAACAGCTATTCTACCAAAGCAGCTCTTCGGCTGAGATGACACACAAATCAGGCAGGCTATTTCACACCTGGATTTCAGCCACTGATCTGAACGTCGTCTGCGGGAGCCCACAGGGTTCATGAGGACTCTAATTTCACCCAGTGTTGCAAGCGTGCATTGGCAGAAGCGCCGGCAGAGCCCAGGAGATGTGATGTGGGAGGAAGGTGGTTAGACACTGACACAGCAAGGCAGAAATGGTTTACCGCACAGCCCAAACTTCTGCAGTGACACCATGCAGGAGCCTGGCCAAGCGCACAGCACAAACTCCTTTTCCTTCAAGAGCAGCTTTAGGAAGGAAATGCAGCAAAGAACAATCGGTGCAGAAAGCCTTTGACACACCAAGGAAAAAAAAAAACCAAAACATTCTCAGCAATAAACAGTGCATAATTTCCTATTACTGAAGTGCTGGATTAACTCTGGCCCCTGAACAGCCTCAGATATACCACCCTGCAGGACCTCTCCTGACAGCACTTCCAGGGAGCTGCTCATTAAGGGCTGAACAAACGCAATGCCCCTTCAGATCAAGCTTCTGTCTGAAGTTGCAGTGCCTTTTCCCTCTCTCCTCGCAAGCAAGCTGTACGACTCGAGCCTCCTAAAACAGAGTTCATTTCTCTAGATAGTTGGTGTAGACGTTTATCCCAATGGCTCCCTCTCTGGGACCATTTCACCCATGAGCCGTGCAAGCTCAATGGCTCCCCAAGCCCCGCAGCAATCACTCAGGACAACAGGCTGCTGAACAGAGGCAGCTCATCTGCCTGTGCTGCCTGGCGCGGCCAGTTAGATGTGTGCCTGTCCTTTTTGTCCTGGCTCCTACCTGCAGCTGAGCATCCCCCTTCTCCCATCCCCACAGCTACCAACGCTGCCTTTTTGCCAGTTATCTGCCAAACACCCACCCTCACAGGCAGGAGAAGTGAGCACCTGCCCTCTGCTGCTATATAATGCAGTCCCTGGGAATGGACCCCACTGTTCTCCCCATCTCACCCATTTATCTACGTTAGTTACATCTTTCCTGCTGCTTTGCTATGAACTTCCTTGGCTGTGTTTATCCTCAGAGCATCCCCGCAGAGGCGGGCAGTGGTACTATCTGACATACAGGTCGGCATGCCAGAGGGGACGCAGCGAGTCTCTGGTAGGGCACACGCAGCCCCCCCACAGCCCCACGCAGTCAAATCAACATCAGGACCACTTGCACCATCGGAAGGGATGGTGAGAACAGACATAGCAAGGAAAGGCATCCTGAAGTTTAATGGGAAATACCTGGTGCTTCACAACCCTTGGGCAAATCAGGCAAGACTCCCAGTTTCACTGGAACATGCCTTTTCTGACTGCCGTCCTCCACCGCAGCCCGGGAGCGCAGTACATATCTGCAGGAGCGAGAGCAGCTCTGGGCAGCAACCTGAAATCTCTGCCCTTAGGCCACTTTGCTCAGCCAAAACCATTCCTTGATCTCAACTTTGTCAGCCTTGACCACCCTGCTCCAGTCTCAGCCCAGCAGAAGCTCGGCGAAGACGGCCGTGCACGCAGGCAGGGCCCGCTGGCTCAGCGGTGGGACCCACGGCTGGGGGCACGGTCCTGCCCCCATGCTGCCTGCAGCTTCCTGCACCACCAGCGGGCCACCCTCCCAGAGAGGTGCGTACGGAGGTGGAGAGGGGTATCTCAAAATGGCATGTCTGGGGAAGAGAAGGAGTTGGAAACACTGAGCATTCAGAGCTTGAAGAGGCCACATTTCTGCTAAAAGTGAGCAGACTGGAGACAGGAGAAGCATCCAAGTCCCAGGGAAAGAATGGCCGGTCTCCAGATACTTGAATTTATGTCAACCTGGAGACTAGTCAAAGACCCATTAATTCCTGGGCTGTCCAAGTAAGAACTGGATGAGTGACAACTTTAGCATTATGACTTCAATGGACCATCTCCCCGGGGTGCCAGGGAGAAGATGCTCTTCCTGGCTCTACTGTCCAAAACGCCAAGAGAGATCCAAATCAACCACAGCCCGCCATCCTCACGTTAACGGCCAGGAACCCTCTTCATCCTACGTGCCTTGTGAAGGCTGATAAAGGGAGCTGCTTGGCAGCAGTGAAGTCTTTGCTCTTCCTTCACCCACCTCCTTGCAGCTCCCTGGCCTTCTCTTATGAGACCGACTGTCATTCATACAGGAATTGGTCTCTGGGGAGGATGGGGGGCACAGGATTTTCAAATCCCTCTTTTTGAGCTGACAGCAGCCTTTCAGCCCAACAACAGCTCAAAACGCTTGTGAAGAGAGATATTTTTATGAGAGCTCACCCCCTCCAAATCTTTCCAAGCTCCTTTTCTTAGGCACTTTGAAATAATTAAAGTCTTCCATCAAATTATACTGAAGATCTCTATGAAAAGCCTTTAATTTCCATTTGCTTAATGTAACTCCATCCACCAGATGAACTCTGCGGGGGGTTTTTTTTGTTTTGGGTTTTTCTTTTTCCATCTCTTTTTAATTTTTTTTTCCCCTCCTAAAATATCATGCTGGGAAACTTTAATTTGATTTTAGCCTGACTAGAATTTTGGGCTGTGCCACATCCTGTCAGCCGATCACAGCTGCAGTGGTAATCTCAAGCTCTCTTTAACTTTGATGCATCGCATTTAATCAGCTCATGGTCGGCAGCACCAATCTCTGTGCATACGGTAGCCACGTGAGTAAAGCCTCCAAGTTAGCCTCC
This sequence comes from Calonectris borealis, assembly GCF_964195595.1. Taxonomy (NCBI): domain Eukaryota; kingdom Metazoa; phylum Chordata; class Aves; order Procellariiformes; family Procellariidae; genus Calonectris; species Calonectris borealis. Next base: position 3,648,345 of record NC_134335.1, on the reverse strand, counting down.
AAGAAACCTAAAGAGCACCAGAGTCCCCCTGATCCACTGCTCCCTCCTGCAGGCAGGCTGAAATATCAAAAAGTGGTCCAGCAAGCATAAGCTTACAGCAGAGAAGGGAAGGTTTCATATTTTATCTAAATAGGGGAGATTGCCAAGTTGACCTTTAGCTCACAAAATAAACGGTAGGGATTTTCCACAGGGCAGAAATAGCTGTTTCCACCCCAGTGACTTTTTCAACTGATAAACTCCTTAATGAACAAGAAGTTTCCCAAAAGAGAGCCAATATCCTCTTCCAAGTGACTATCAGCCGACGTTGGACAAACTGTGACACAATGCCACAGTTCAGAGCAAAACCGCAGGAGCTGCTGCAGTCAGAGGCAGCTCAGGATGCCACTGGGGAAGTGCAAACGTGCAGAGGATTTCCTCACGTGTGCCAAAGCCTCTAGCTGCAACTGAAGGAACCAAGCCTAAGAACGAACCCAAAAAAATCTGAATTCCCCTCTCACTATTGCTGTAGCAGTTTAGTCACTTCAAAGCCTATTTGCCTTTACACAAATGAAGAGAGTCTGCTCCCCAAACTGTTCAGGCCATCTGTGTGCTGCACGTTAACATCTCAGGAGGGTGAGCTCACCGGCGCTAAACACGGGGAGCCACAGCGTGCAAAGGAGGGATGCAGAGCCCGCTCTCCCACGCGCCTCCGGCTCCGCGCTCCGGCAGAGGCAAGAGGCAGCCACCCACACAGCCCGGGCTCTCCGCAGCGGTGGCAGACTGCCTGCGCAGCCGAGAGACGCAACTCTTCCCTGGGGCGAGGAAGAAGCTGAGGGAGCAGAGCCAACACCTTTGAACTGCACCAGGCAATTGAGGGGAAGCCAAGGAAAAGAGCGGATCAGGAGGGGCTGCTTCTGAAGGGGACCCTGCTAGAAGGGCACAGCACGAGCTCCCGTCCAATGCAGTGGGAGTTTCCCGATGTTTTTGGCTTTCTGCAGGGTCCTGCTTCCACTGGTGCTGATCCACCCCTCCTTGTTGGGTACCTGGCTTCCTCATGGCCAAAAACCATTCACCCTGGCACTAGGGTAGAAGCAGTGGTGTTGCATAAAGGAGAGAAACCAAGGCTCAAATCAAACCAAGTGAGATGCCCGCAGCCAGCCTGCGCAGCGCACGGCAGAGGAGAGGACCGAGAGAACTGAACCCAGCCTGGGGGCTGGGAAAAATGCCCACAGTTAACACATATGCTCGAGTGAGGGTGGCGCAGAGTTAGCCAAAGAGGAGGGAGAGAGCCAGGTACACACTTGGCAGATATCTGGGTTGGTGCAAAATGGCTTATCAGGATCCATGGGTGGCGGGCGGGGGAGAAAAAAACCCACAAGCTGCCAGAAACTGGCTTCAACTGTTAATAGTTGAGAGCTGCAGGGCAGGGAACAGGAAAAAGGCAGAGGGTCACAAAGCTGCTCTGCGGCCTAGGAGAGGAACCAGGGAGGGAGAAAGGAATACGGATGCATTTCAGGAGCAGCCAAGTGTGTTGGACTCTCCTACTGATATAATTCAGCCCTTAAATTTGGTTTGACCATACTAATTTGAGGATTATATCCCAGATAACCCCAGCGCTAGAAATAAGAAAAGGGATGCCTGTGTGCCTACAGTCACTTCCTAGCAAAGAACGGGACCAGACAGCACTGCACACAGAGATGTGACCCTATGGGGAGCATGGGGCCATGTCCCAAAACAGCCACGGGGCTCGCTCTTTTCCAGGGCTTTTTAGAGTGCTGCAGAAGCTCTCATGTCCCCAAAAAAGCCCTAAAAAAATTTGTGACACCTCTGCCCAGGCTTTGTGAGCAATTTATGAGAGTTAAAGCACTGGCATGTGGTATTCACAGCAGCTGCTCAGCAGAAGGAAGAAGATGATGATAAACTTGTGTTTGATTTTGTCGTTGTAAGCACACAGCAGATGCTGGGAGACAGGGTTATGAGTGCTTTACGGGGCCTCACTGAAGCTAACAGACAAGCAAGCGCATATGCATGAACAAGAGGTATAGGCTTGCTGACCTTCCAAAACAGCAGGGCTTGACTTAGTAATCAAAGCATCAGCAAAGCCCAAGAGCTAGAAAAGGCAACGGCTCCTCTGAGGCCAAGCGTGACACTGTTTCAGGACACCAAGATTTCATCCCTAGTTCTCCTGCTTGGCTAAACTACTTTATCTCTTAATGCATTAATTTTACCACCTGTACCTAGTGAGACTAATGTTGCAGACCTCTCCAGTGAAGGGCTTTGAGGTCTCAGGATGAAGAGCGTTCTGTAAGACTCATATATCATCATTAGCTCTGGCCAGGAATAACCCGGAGGCTGGAAACCTGGAGCAGCATTTTTCCAGCTGCATTTGGAATGCGTTTCCCTCCCTCCAACCTCAGTAAACCCACACCCTGATCCTCTGCCTAGCTGGACATTGTCATTTATTTGAACTACAGCAGCACCTCAAATGAAATCCTTGAGGCACCAGATAAAATCCTTGTCCCCGAACACTAAGCTCCTGTCACCCAAACCAAGACAAGCCCTGCTCCGCACACCAAATTAAAGTCAGGAGGGGAACACAGAATAGAGCCCAGCCCTTGCAATGCAGTACTGTGCTCACTAGAAGATGCTGCCATTAACATTTCACAGCTTAAGCTTTTAGCCAGCGCTCAGAGAAAAGACTAATATTTAGTAAACTGAGAAGATAACACCTTTTAACCACATCCCCATCTCCACTGAATTTTATGAGGCTTTTTGTCCTGTGGTGCAGTCAGCTCAGCATTCCTATTCCCCTCCACAGTGGGACAGGCCGTACAAAAATCACTCCAAAACCAACAATGCCAACAGTTCATTGTAAACACAAACCAAACGGGTTATGCGAGGCAACTTTCTTCTATAGGGATGCGCTCTCTCACACCAAACAAAAGCAGTTGCCAGTGATTTACCAATTCAAGCGATTCTAATAATTCTCCCGCTGACAGCTCAGGACAGGCGACACAGCACTGGTATCGTCAGGTCACTGTTCTGCCTCAGAGCATCGTCCAGAACAGTGCTGGGATGAAGGTAATTAACAACGTGGTAACTAATCTGTTTAGTCATCCACTGTGTCTACAATTCATTTCTGTCATGTGTAAATAGAGTATCAAAGCTTGGCGGTAACGGCTGTCAAGCAGTGTCTATCCCACAGCAGATCTGCTGGGGTTTAGAGAGGAGTCTAAGTAGCCCTCTCTGAACAGCCATGTCCAAATAAACCCGATGCTTGCCACCAGCAAGAGTCAGAAGGCGACAGACGCAAGGACCCCTTCTCAGCCCACCTTCACGTGCTTGACAGGACACTGAACTGAAACCACTGGATAACACTGCAAGTCCTGAAACATCCCATCCTCCCACTAAAACAAACAAACAACACTACAGACAAGATTTCATGAAATGTAGCTAGCAAACTTCTTTCAGTTTTGGACCTCCCAGTGTCTGGACCCTGCAGGAGTCCAGGAGGTCCAAGAAAAAAAATCAAAGCATTGTCAGTGCATTCAGACATGATTTGGGTTTGGCAGTACCTGATCCACCTGCCAACAAGGCAGGTCTGGGGAAGTACAAAGAGGATTTAGTCTCACCTGCACACCCTAGATGCCCCATCAAAACGTGACCCAGATTTTTGCATGCTCAAGGGGAAGAGGCTCGAGTTTTTTCATGGTCTCATTCCCATTTTCAGCTCTGTATGGGACCGGAAGGGACAAAATCACAGCTCTACAGTCTGCGGGGGAATCCACTTCCCAGGAAATCCGCCGCTAGAAATAACAGATGCTTCTCCAAGGGTTCCCAGCTCAGTTTGGTAGACCCAAGGGGCGGACATTCTTAGACTAACAGCCAGGGAAATTTTGGCAATGCCTCTAAAATTGCCTCATGGAGTTTTCAGGGTTCACCCATCAGCAATGTCTGACACAGCAACCGAGATTAAAACCGAGTGGGCGGGTACATGTTTGTGCCTGCCAGTGAGCCTGTAAAAGATAACACACACAGCGTGATAGTTTGGTCTATTGAATTGGGACTCCAGAAATCCATTTTTAGCTCTGCAACTGCCCTGTTCCATATCCTTAGATAACTCACTGTCCCTTCTTCCCACTGTTTCCCCCTTTATAAAACTGGAAGTATTCCCTACTAGGTCTTCTTGCCTTGGTACTGCATGAATCTATGCAAATGACCTTCAAAAACACCATTTCAGTTACGCCATTCACTTGCCAAGTCCCAACATGGATTCAAAGGCTGCTTGTAAAGACTCCTTACCAGCTACACGGACAGAAGATGCCTTCGACTCTTTCTCAGAGTGCACAACAACATATGCATACACTGACAAGGTCATACCTCCCTTTGTAAGGAGATTTGGGAGCTAGAGCCGAGAAGCACCACAGAAAAAAGAAATATCACCATTAAAAAAAAGTAAGCTTCTCATATACACACACACAGAGAGTTCAGCTTCAAGGTGGAAAACCTATTTGTTTGTAGAACATAAGCTTGATTTGACAAGATGCAAGACACCTTGGCCCTGCTCCAGCAAAACATTTGGGCATGCGCTCGCCATCAGAAAGCTCACTTCTGTACCTGGCTTTTAGGCTCGGACAACTCTTATTTCGAAAGGTGGGGGACATCCAAGCATTTGCCCAGGCGGGAATCACAGGGCTTGACACCAAAATATGCCAAAGCCCCAACATTGGATTGACTTCAGCCTGCACAGGCCTTTGCAGCAGACAGGCAGAAGACTTGAGAACAGCTAAAAATGCCCTGGGAAGTTACTGATCTCCTGAGACTAAATTCAGATGCTCTCTTCTTCCCTGTCCACCTCCATTTCTATCACCATTTTATTGTGAACATTTGCGGTTTAATTTCCGCCTCTTCCCCGCATTTTTTGCTTTCCAACCCCACTAAAACCTGGCAGGTTTTAAAATCCCTGTGTATCTTGATGAGAGGAGGGTTGGAACGACTCCTTTGGGGACAATGGATTAGATTCTCCTGCAGCGTGCCTACAAAGTCAAAACCAAATTCTTCCTTTTTATAGGAATTCATTCAAAGCATATTGATCTGAGTCTTCGTCCTGGTCTTAATAGTCTCCGAGTTTGAATTTTTTTGCTCAAGGTTTCTAAAATGACATTCAGGTCTGTGCCCTTATCTGCTCAGTCAGCCAGCCCAGTCTCCTTTGCCTCCTCCTTGCCCCAGTGCTGTTTCCCACATGCTGTGCCCAGCTCCATGACAAAACCCACATACTGCTCCATCTCCCCCAATGCACCACCCCCCCCCAATTTGTCCCTTTGCTCCCCACCAACACCATTGCATTCAGCTTTTCAACAAGGGACAAGATCATGACACAGGTGTGGTTCCTCACAGACACTACTGTAGAAGATGGGTATGGCTAGGAGGATTATGGAGGCTGAAATCACTCCCTGGGAGTCATTACAAGCTATTACTAAGCTGAAGCTAGGGACTCCTTATTACCTGAGTTATTGTTCTGGAAGCAGCTCTTGCAGTCTGCTAAAGAGGTTGTACAGGAGGACTCCCGCTTATGGATGATGACAGTTTGGATTTACTCTGCGCTACTGCATCAAGGTGTGAAAGAGAAACTTCCGTACGTGAGTAGTTGTAAGAGCAGTCACTTACGGCTCCTGCCTGACTATTCCAGCACTGCTGATGCAGTCGTCAGATCATCCCGTCTGATCTCAAGATCACCGAGCAATGCCATCAGCAATCCTTACAGGCTTTTGAGAGCTGGCAACCAGGCCAGCACAACACATTCACTTCCAGAGCAGAGAAGGATGGCTACCAATTGCGCCAAAAAAGAAGCTTGGGAAATCTTTGACCATGAGCAGCTAAGCAATTCAGGACCTTACATCTCCTCCTTTAAAATGGTTTCCCTTATAGGAAATAATCATTAACTTCAAGGATATAGATGGTATCCAAGCCTTGGCAGCTCCTGCACCATCTCCTGGAGTTTCCTGCACCACCCCCTTTTTCCAGTTCACTGTAACCCAGCCCCAGCCAGTTACCCCTTCTCCATGTTCCCAGATCCAGCAAGTTTTGCTCAGGTCACATCAGGTTACACACCAGATATGCTGCCCAAACTGTGAAAGTATAACCCTCCCCCTCATGTGTCTCTCCAGCACCCTGCAAGTCACAGATAAGCAAGGACACAGCCCCATGACCCCCCAAAAATTGGGATCTGAGCACAAGAGGAGAGGCAGGCAGACAGACAGATATGCAACAGTGAGCACAAGGCAGCAGTGAGATCACCAAGATGACTGGGAGAAGCAATAGCCCCAGATTTATGTCCAGGTTTGAACGTCTGCTAGAGCAGAAGGTCAGGGGAACAACCCTGCCTGCCAGAGAAGAGCAGCAGTAAATCCTGCCTCCTACCGCAGCTGGTCTGGAAATTACAGAAGAAGGATAAAATTGTTCTATTACACAATCCCGAAAGATGACATGGTTTTTCTTGGTACCATCGCTCTAAATTTCATATCTTTCTATACGGGACTACTGAAATCTCTAGCTGTATATTTTGGGCTGGGTTACTAAAGGAAGATTAATTAGACCCAAACAAGGAAGCCGTTTAAGATACAGCCAAGCCACAGTACGTTAAGATCATATACACAGCCACAGGATACTGCTCCTAAGGCAGGGAGACAGAGCCAAGCAAATCCGGTAGAACGTGCCATCAGGAAGCTCGAGGGCCTTAATTTGAGCCTACTATCATTTCAGACAAAACAGAGAGATGGAGCTGGTTTCATGCAAACACATGGCTTAATGGCAGATAAAAAGGGTTAGGGGGTAGCAAGAATAGGAAAAATATGTCATGTTCTGAAGAAAAAAGGCATTTTATGTCTTTTAGTAAATAAGCTCATTTCCATTCATCACCATTCAGAAAGTCAATAAATACTGAACTTGCAAAGAAGTAATTACTATGGGTTGATTCCTCACCCCCCTTTTGAAAAAACACACAGAATTGGGGTTCTTTATCGCCAAACCAGTGGGAATAGCAGTGCCAGGTGCTATTAATAAAAGGCTGCCTACAGCCTAGAGGAACTCAGCCATTCTCACCAAGTCTTTCTATCCATTCTCAGACTTTAATTTTCATTCATCAAAAAATACTAAAAAAAGGTTTCAAACACACAGAGTGAATTGATACATACACATTCCCCCTCCCCCCCCCTTCCCCTTTAATGACTTTGCCAAAGGAGAAAAATAATTCAGTTGTGGCATTTAAAAGTGTTTGTTGTTTTGTAGCCATTCATTGTACTTAATTATAGACGTGTTATAGCTCGCGTGATCTCCTTCCCTTCCTGGAGTGAGTTACATAATCAGCCACCACCACATGCTTCCACCTACGACAACAACATTACAGCATAAGGGACGGATCTTGCTAAACAGTCATTTCCCAGAGCTTATTAGTGTGAGCAGTCCGAGGGGTGCAAATATACAGATGCTCATCCCCTTTCATGGTCCTCAGGAAGTCCATGAAACCACGGCAAGAGGTAAACACCATGCCTACTCATAGACAGCGGCTGGAGTGATCTGCATTAGTTGTGAGGCTCTGCTCCCTGGGCTAGCCAGAAGGGCTACGAGATTTCAGACACAGCTTCAGCTGCCAACTGGTGCTAAGGTTTTGATCCACCATGCGGTTGCGGACCCGCTGACTTCTCTTGCACCGTCTGATACTCAAGCCATGCAACACCAATGTCCTGCCTTCCCACCTGAAGGGCTTAAGAGGCTCTCTCAAGTTACAGCTTCACCGACCCTGGAGATTTATGAGAAGTTCAATGGATGCCACACTTCCATGTGAGCGCATCTAGGCATTGAACTAGACACATACTTTATTATAAAAAAATTGCATGCCTTTCCTTAAAAAATGACCGTGGCCAAAACCACAAGCAGAGTAAACAATTCCAATGTCACTACACAAAATCACACTGAAAGCAACAATCCCCCAAACCCATATTATCATATGAAGTAACATATGAATACCAATATATCTGGCATTCTTAATTTCTTTCTGATTTTTGACCAGGCTTGTTGTGTCTAAGGTTTAGAGAAGGAAAGCAGGACTCCAGGAACTGCAACTTTCTGTTAAAATTGCAAGCCCATTCAACCATCTGCAACCAAACCCACAAAAGCTGGCAACTTTTGAACTCTTTTAGAATGCAAAATTGCAGAGTGAGCAAGATATTGCCGCTCATCCACAGCTCAGCTGAAACCTCCGCCAAGGCTGCAAGCAGGCTGTAAGTCAGGCGCTCAGTGCCAGCTACACTGACGCTGGTCATTACCGTGCCAAAGACAGGTTACCTGGCCTGTGACCACTGCCGCAGAGAAAGCCCTGCCCTCTTTAAAGCCCTCCTGGAAGCAAAGAGGTTTTGAAATGCGGCACAGGCAAGAAGCCGGGACAGTCGGAGAGCAAGGCTGGGGCCAAATTGCCTCAGCCACAGCAGTGCCAAAGTCCCAGCTTAACTCTGGAAGGAGACATGCCTTTGAAGGGCAGACGGGCATGCACAAGGAAGCATGTGCACGGGTGTCCAGAAGTCACGGGTCACAGCAGCCCAGTTAAGATAGCAGTTGTCGTTCCAGTACCAACCGGGGACAGAGGAGACTGATCTCTGCTCGTCACATGGATGCACCCAGTGCATCCAACTGCCTTACAGATTAATCAAAAGCTTCAGCCTCCAGCCATGCCAGAGACTTCACAAGAGCAATTTATCACAATAATTAAAAAAAGTATTACAAGGACTCTGGAGATAGCCATCGGTCAAGGAGCAGAGGAGGGGAAAAAAGCTTTCCCTGGACTCTAACAGGTTACCTTTTGTTAGCCCTCTCTCCAATAACAGACCATTTCCACCAACATCAAGAGGAGACGGTGCCAGGAACCTGTCACATCACTGGCCTTTCACGTCATCCTCTTTGCTTTTCTTTCCTCTCCCTGCCTTCCTCACATCTCCATTCACTTCATGCATTTTGTTTCAGCTATCCAATCAAAAGGGGAAGGAAAAAAGGATTAAGACATAAAAGTTTATTGATTGATTTAAAATTATGCTTTGAAACAAAACCCTCTGGATTGGAAAGCTTGTATTTCAATGTGAAAAGGGATGGCGGAACACAGGAAACACACCGCGAAATAAACAACCTCGTCTCAGAGCATATATTTTGTCTTCATCATGCCCCTGAGAAGGTGTTAATATACAACGTACAATGTATTAATCACCCCTCTAACTTCCAAATGCGAAATGCATCATTAACATTCATGTTGTTTTCAATTAGTTTGCTGTATGGGAAGGAGGGGAACAAAGACAGGTTCCCTCACTAAATTTTGTTTCATTTGCAAAGCATGAGGATCATAAAAAGCAGCCTGGGTGAAACTCCTGCACTCCCTACCAAGCACAAGGGCCTGCTGACAGCAAGATGCAGAAAGGCTTTTAATTGATGTGGCTATTAGAAAAAGCCAATGCTATGGATAGTGTTTTCAGGCAATCAGGTAATTTAGAAGTAAGTTCCATTTTCAGGAGTGATTCAAGTACTTTGGGACAGATTTTCAAAGGATACCAGCCACCGAAAGAGGCAGATAAGCACCTAGTGGGATTTTTAAGAGCCCCTAAACTAATAAGGCCCCTGACTCCTATTGATACTTTCATTTAAAAAGAAGGGCTTTGAAGCTTTTTTGATCCAGAGTCTTAGAAATTCTCCAGTACAAATACAAGCTCTCCTATGGAGAAAATCTGTTTGTTTATCATTTATGAAACTCTCATCTTTCACAGCCTCTTTTGCCAATGGACCCAAGGTTCAAAGTCACTCATTTAGGGCACCATGCCTTGGTGACTACCTGCCCCTAAAGGTAGCTAAGTGCCTGCCCGTTCGGAGATGTTACCACTTAAACTTGAAAGGATTTAGTTTCTGGGTGCTGACCACTTCTGAAAGGAGATGTGCACTCTTGAGAACTAGAAGGGCAACACCACTGATAGGTTAGCTGTAAAATTTTCCATCCAGCCAAACTCTTCCGCGTCTCGTGGCTTTTCCTTCAGGAACTCAGCTTCAGTGGCAAAGCTGGAGCAGTTCAAAAGAGCTTGTTGAAAAAATCTGTGAACACTCGACTCTTGCTAAACCAGCTCCCACTTACAGATCAGCAAGGACTCCTGTGGTTGTCCAGGCCCCCTTCCAAAACAACCAGCCATGGGCCTTCTTGAGCTCATTCCAATTTCAACTAAAGCACGTCTTTCAGGAAAAGCATCCAATCGCAATGTAAAGTTGCCATTCATGGACAATTGACCACAAGCCTTAGGGGAGATATTACAGTTTCTAATTACTCTCACTGTTCAAAAGCATCTGTCTTATTTCTAGGCAGAGTTTCTTGAGCTCCACTTACTTGCAAATAGCTCTTACTGTACTTTCTTAGACAAAAAAAAACCTGGAGTCACCTTGCCACTAGGAAGGAAAAGTAGGATTTTGTAAAGAGAAAGTCAGACACCCTGAGCCCAGGAGGATGACTCACCTCTGAGATATCACCTCCAGAGGGAACACAGTCCAGTTCCTCTACGTTGACTTACGAAGGACGTGAGACGCCTCAGTGAAGGTAAGTGGGATGGATCCAGGGCGAGGTACGTGTATGAGAGTCAAGCTCTCCCCCAAAAAATCTAACCCCTAGCCAACACAGACATGTCACCACTCAGCCTCCACGGAAGCCCAGCTGTTAAAGTAGTTCTGTAGAAACTCCTTAGCTTAACACGGAAATTTAAAAGGATGCACCCAAGGTCCAACAACTGAAATAGGATCGAGCCTATGTTCCGACTACAAAGATGCAGCACTGGCTCTGCCGCGTCCCAAGATGCCATCCCTACCTGCAGAAGCAGACTCACTGTATACTGGTGACTCCATACGGAAGGCAACAGGATTCAGCTGTTGTTCCCCAACGTGAGAAGCAATAATCAAAAAACTCCCACACAGATCAAGGCAAACACAAATACTGAGCCCCTCCTAATTAACAAGAGTTACATGCATCTTCCTTTAACTGTGGCAGCAAATTCCACTTAATCCCCCTCATTATATCACGTGAGATGTTAAACAAAATAGCCTTTTGTTTAAAAGTGACAATGCCGGTGACAGACAGAGCTGCCTGCCTCAGTCTAATATTCAGCACAAAACCGTATCTCACCCATTCCCTACTAACCACGATCCTCTATAGATGGTTACTGCACAGCAGCCCATGGCGGATAAGCCAAGCCAAAAAGTTCCCACGTTCTCGAGACCCAAAACCACCCAGTGGAATAGGTTGCTATGGTTGCCAAGATTTAATCCAAATTGATACAGGTAAAAAAAAGAAAAATGTAGCGATTAAAAATAAATAAATAGACAAATCTGGGCCTTGTGCCATGAAAAATGTGAAGTTGTCCTTGACTCCAGTAGCAAATGAGGCATGAAATGTATCAAAATGTGATATTGAATATAAGGATGTATTTAATATTTTACAACACTGGAAATCTTGTTACAAAAGAGGTAGATAATAAATCAAGCTGAGGGGCCAGTTCTTCCCTTCTCTCCTCTCTCTTTACCTCTAATTGTTCTTAGAAAAGTTTGAGCAGCTGAATCATTTACTGGAGAAAGGAAAGCTGAACATCACTCACATGAAAACTGGAGGTGCTTCATTTGTCCATCAAGAGCAATAAAGTCTCATTAATCATCTATTCTGCTTGAAAGTCACTGTTAATTTCTGAAGATGTCTATCCTCCACAGCTATTCCCTGCAAGCCTTCAGACAGGGCATAAAGATTGAGGCAAACCTCTACATAAAGGAGATATCTGCCATCAGTTAATTTAACCAATTGTGTTAATTGCGTACCTGGGCTACCAGTTATCAGCTTATCACTCGTTATTTGTACAGAAAGATTTGTCACTCTGCTCTCCTATACTGATTTTGCTCCCTGATTTTTACTTCTTCATTGGATGCTAAACATCAAAGCTGGAGAATGCCAGCACCATCCCATCAGCTTTAGAGCCGGGGGAATTCATCTGGCAAACCACAGGTTCCGCAGACGGGAACTCATCTGTATGGCTCCTAGGCGAGAGATGAAATACGTATTTCACTCCTTTTCCTTCTTATTGCCCAAACACACATACACTTTTCATTACTGCTTTTGTTTAAGCACACTCCTGAAAATGACTAACACTGAAAAGGTAAAGTGATTTTAGGAAGATTGCATCTACAGTGGAGAAATGGATCATTTTTTAATAACTGCATGCCATTTAACTAACCCTCCGGTAACTGCGGATACGGTACCAGCCAAACACAAGAACTGACGCATTTCAATCCCATCCACTGGTCATGGTTAACTAGCAGTTTTAATTGAAGCACCACACTTACCCACCCTGCACGCCAAGTCCTGTTTGTCACCGTGTTAATGGACATGTTTATTCACACACTCCCAGAAGAAACCAACTCCCAAAGGGAAAAAATGCTCCTTCCTCCTCTCGGGGTCCAGAAATGGTGTCACTGACTCCACCAGGGTCATATCAAAGGTACATCTTCCAAATTGTTCTTTAACCACCTATATTTCTAACCTGCTTTCCCATGGAAACAAGCTTCCCTGAGCAGCTGTCTATCAGCCTCCCACAGCCATAAATGATCCCACTAGCCACCTGCAGCCAGATTTGACAGAGCCAGCTCCCTCAAATACTTAAAGTTTCACAAAAATAGCTGACAGACAATAGCCCGTCTCTCAGCATCCTCACGGACAGGCAGGATGCAATGCAAGCGCACTTCTTATTAGAGAATTTACGCAAAATACAGCTTTTCTGAAGCTTTTTCCGTGGCCGGGGCATTCAGTCAAAGCTTGAACTTATTTAGTTATCAAAGAATCCAACCATGAGAAAGAAATCCATAGGAAACCAGGCTTCATTACTTCCACTGCTGATGATACTACCTCGAAGACCAGGAGAAAAAAGAAAAACATTGGTACTTCAAGTGATGGAGCTTCCAACACTTACCTTGAAATTTATTGCGCAGAGTAATTGAATTGCTGGATTGCAAACTAACACCTGCTCAAGGCTTAAAAAAGTTCAGCAGAGACAGAGAGAGGCTTTCTCACATCACCACCATTGCATGCCAACAAATCCCTGCGTGCCTTTTCCACCGGAGAGCAGCACAAGCAGTCTCTCCCGGGGAGCCCCCCCAGCCCGCAGGAGACACCCTGCGCCTCGCAGACTGCTCATCAGCTATTGGGGAAAACATAGAATTGTTTGTTTCAGGTTGAATAAAATGCTTTGTTCCGTATTTATAACCTTAATAAAAAGACGAAACACACTTCAAAATTATTTCTTAATGGAAAACAATCAAAGCATGTTTTTTATAAGATGTAAAACTAGCATATTTACTCTTTTCTAGAATTTTAGCTTTAACGTTCCATTTTTCTAAGCATTTGTTTTGTGATGAAAACTTCTGACAAGAAGTTGCTCTATTCACCAGATATCAAACAGCGCTTGTGGAGCCCATCTGTACTGTAATCACTAAGCCAGATCCCCAAAGTGGTCTACATAGTTAATTCCCACCGTAAGCAACGACAATTAGGTATGAGGTATTTGGGCTTATTTCCATTTCTTTCCTTCCTTGGCGACAAACCTTGAGCTACAGAGGAGGCAGCTCTGAGGTCTGAGGTGAAGCAGCGAGCCCCTCCGCAGCGCGCTGCCGCGCGGGTTCCGGTGCCTGTGCCGTGACTCACCTTCCTCCCCTCCCACAGCGGCTGTTCTGCAGAACTGCTGCACCTTCACTTCACTGCCACCCACCACAGCCTGCAACAGGCTCCTTTCAGCAACTGTTTTAAACCTCCTTGCAATTTCCTGATTTCAGTAACACCTCTGTAAACCTAAACCCAACTTCACGCATAGATAGGTTCGACATTTGCTTGCTCTTCCTGAAACCTCTGTCCTGCATCCCTTCTGACAGCAACAGGCTCCTCTGCCCGGCATCACTCATTCCCTGCAGCTGGACACAGCTACTGCAACCACCACTGCCCTTTTTTACTTAAATTACCCAGAGAAGCCACTATGCAAGAAAGCTGTAATTTGCAGGGGAGAGGGAACTGTTTGCTGTCTGGCTTTACAGCAGACCCATTCAGCTGTCCCCAATCTCTCAATGTGATCTTCCGCATGTACCAGTTCGTCACAGATTTGTCCTCTCTAAGGAACAGTATCCTCTCCCCAGAGACCCAGAAGATCCCACATATCAGCTCTACCACTGCTTCTAATCCAGCGTTCACACAGCTCGTGCTGGAATAAACATCCCCCCCCTTTCCTCAAATTCAAAGTGCCATCTGACATCTTTAATTGTTTTTTTTTTTTTCTTTCCTTCCCATCTCCAGAAGACATTTCCACCCAACATTCTCTGCCTCAGCAACTCTAAGTAAAACATATGAAACAGTGTCTTTATTCACTTCTCCAAGAAGTAATTAGAAGCAAGAACAGGAGTCAAGAACGTAGACGTTATCCTTCCTAAAGGAAAGCAGATTTCTAATTAGCGAAGGAAGCAGCTTCTGTGGGATTCTTTCTCCAAACAGCTGTTGCTGAGGGATCATCTGTCTGTCTTCTTTTCCCCTTTTGCAGTAAAAAGTTCATTTATTTTAACATATGTAACTGTTGCAGTACCCAATTAAGGCAGACATAGCAAGACTAGAATCAAGGGACACTGCAGTGGAATAAAGACGACTCGATGAATCCTAAACCATTGCAGGAAGAAGGCAGCCAGCGCCCTGATCTCTGCAAGCCGCCACAGAAAGCCAAACGGCAGTTTCTGCCTCTCCCCTCCACACAAAGTGCTGCTGGTACCGCCGCTCAGCCCTCCACCGCCGACTTCTATAGCTGGCCCTCGACTTCACACACACAAATGCCACTTAAACCACCCTGTTTTTTCTGTGCCCCCCTAACCGAATACAAGAGACGGGAAAACAGTGCAAGGACTGGCTCAGCTCAGAAGAAACTGAAGGACAAAAGTACAATGTTGTTGTGGCAAGGGGCTTTTTTCACCCATTACTGAGCAAATGCCTATACTGGCATTAATCATACACAGTTACAATAACTATATAAAAATCCCCATACAACCATGACATCCAAAAAAACCCCACCAACCCATCAGAGCCGTGCTGTCTCCATGCTGACCACAGCACAGTCAGGACAGGTGGTCACTCTGGCCACCCTTTGCCATGCCCTAAGGGCCGGACCACACTGTTGCTTGCTGAAGATGTTTTATGAAAGCATTCAAATGAAAAAGATGCTCAAATATTAGATATAGGAAGATGACATTTTTCCAGCCGTCTTTTTTCAGGCCTCAGTCTAAAAGCTGCAGCCAGGTGCATGAAGTGCATGACTGACTGTCCCTCCTCTGGCCCTCTGACAGAGGTCAGACAACTTCCTCCAAAGCAGCAGACATGCTTCTTTCTACTGGTATCATATCCTTTCCTCACTTCTAGGACATGACAAAGTTGGTTGTTTTTAAACCATGCAAAAATCAAAGCTGTGATATTACTTCACACACACACACAGACAAGCTCGTCACATCAAAAAAGACATTTTCCATTAAAGAACGTTTTTCACAAGATACCTCTTTCTTATCAATTGTATTTGTTCTTCATTATCATTTTAACCTGGGAAAGTTTGACAAGTTCTTTAGAAGGGGGACTCTGTGGAAACGTAAATCATCCCCTGCAAAGCTGAAGTGGCAAAGGCACCTTTTTCACTTCATGCTGAAAGTGACTCTCAAGCAAAACCCAACCCAAGTGAGCTTGCACACACATGCTACCGCGATGCGAACATTACTGCACAATTACAGACAAAGATTAGTTCAGTAGACAACTCCTCTATATGACTATTTATGTCCAAGGATAATAATGACACAAAAAGTAATGGGGCTAAGCAAGTTCTGAATTAATTTAGGCTGGCATTCTGAAGGCGTTCCCATCCATTAGAGCAGCAAGGATCTAGAATAGCCTTCCCAAAAACTGACAAGGGATAAAAAACAATAGTAGCTTTGAGATGGTGCTTGCTGAGTTTTACCAAGGCAGGTACCTGTGATTGCAGGGACTGCATGTCTCATAAGGTCCCCGTCCGGGCTTACATCCAATGTTCTTTCAACACATCACACAGAGAGAACAGAGCAACGTGTACATATGTGCCACACACACAGTGTTGTCAGCCAAGCCCTCTACTTCTTCAAGATGAAGGTGGCTGTGGCATACACAGACATATTGTGCACCTAAGATACCATATAAACAAACACACCTACAAAGGCATTTCATGCTGAACTGGTTTCTCTCCAATCTGTATGCCACAGCTTCCTAAAGAAGCCCTACAGAAACGGAATAAACAACCCAGCATCGAGTGTTGACATTTAAATGATCACTTAATAATTCAGTCAAATTCAAGCTGCTTCACTTCTACCTGGGCAAACCACTCACTCCCTCACTCTTGGTGAGGCTCGGGTCCCTTCCTGGACTGCATTTCCTTGCCTGGGAAGGCAGGTAAGGGAACTTGCAAGTGCGAAACCAAGGAGAAATGCGGCCCCCCGAAGGACACTTGCTACTGCCAATGCAATGCAGGCCTGCCAAAATAAGCCCCTTTTGCCAGCCCAAAGCTAGAGATTCAGTCAGACACACAGCTAAGACAGCTCTCATATTTGACTGCTGGAAAAGGCTACACAAACCATATTCAGTGGCTGACCTCAGAAAGTCCATACGTGCCTAAAGGCGTCCGAGCTCCATCACACACATGTTCCTGTTTGCAGAGAAATGCTCATGTGCCCACTTGGAGAAGGGGAGAAAAGAAAAGAAAAGAAAAACAAAAAAGAAAATCTGTAAGAGTAAATGCAGTCAGAGATAATTCCCAAGCACTCAGTTACACATGAGCTAGTACAGACACAGAAATAAAAAGGTGAGATCTGTATCAACGCTCTGGGACTGGCGCATCACAGGTACCACCTAGAAACTGATGCAGGCAAACAATGGGGAGGGCAGAGAAAGCCACAAAACAAGAGGACCTAAGTGCCAAAGGCAGAGCTGGCTAAGATGAGTGCATCAGAGATGCTCCTCCTCTGCACAGACGTACACGCACCACAGATGACTCCTGCCTTAGCCTCAGAGAAACACTGACACTCTGCAATCATGCAGTACCACTGGCAGAAAGGGTCAAGAGACAGATGCAGCTACAAATTTTCCAATAGCTGAAATGGTGTTTGATCAAAGGAATGTCTTAGAAATCACTGGTACATTGCTGGGAGAGAGCATAGGAGCAGACATTTCAAAAATAATTCTTTGCTCGCATCACACATCTCCTACAAAGAAGCCAGCACCTGGCCTCCCTCCCTCCCTGTCTTCACGGGCTGCCTCGACTCCAGTCCTTGTTATTCAGCATATTTACATCAGGTTTCCTTCAGTTCACATTATACCATCTCAATCCAGTGTTATAAACCAGTCCATCATACACATCAGCTTGATTACAGAGACTGCTGCATATAATAAATGTGTATAATGTATACGTAGGAAGCAAAAGACACCTCCATATTTTTGGTTTTGTAAAGACAAATAGCCTCAATTGTTTAATCAATAAAAATGCCTCTCCAACTCCTGCTGTTATTACAAAGCAATTTCAGACAGAGTGAAAAAGAACCATTGCATCTATATTCCTATCAAAGGAGACAAGGCCAGATCGGCCAGCGAATGAACTACCTGGACACCTCCTCTGTGCTACTCTCAAACTCCCGAATTCCAGCACTAAGCAAGCTGGATCACCACCGCATCCCAGTCCTTCCCGAGTACCAAAGCTTCATCCAGTTTAAAGCATCCCGTTAACCTAACTGGGGATTCCTCCAGGAAAGGACACCACATCTAAGCCAAAAATACAGAATCTGTAAATTATTCAGCAAACGGCAATTACAGTGAAGGGGGACATGCTGGCTTTGAAGGGCCATATATGTTGACATCAACAGAAGAGCAGCCGGTGGTCCCAGAGAGCTGGGAGATGGGGAGCTACGGAGGCAGGCAGCGATTCTGGGCAGGCTGTGCAGGCAAGCTCCTGGGCAGGGGGAGGCTGGAACAGGTGCCGCCCCAGCAGGGAGCACCGGTCCTGCAGCAGAGACCACAGAGCTCCAGCTGCCAGGAAGCCTTTTGAGAGGCGGGCTGGAGCAGTTGTTCATAACTGCCAGCAATGCTTTCCTGGTAGGAACAGCAGGGACCAGCACGATGTGAGGTGTGTCACCATATGCCTCACAACTTGCTCGCTCCAACTCCAGCTTAGAGCTGTAGGGAACTCTCAACTCAAAGGACAAAGAAATTGCTTTTCTTATAGCTTGCTCTCCTCTTCCCCTTCGGCACATCTTGTCTTTAGGCTTCTTGCTTCTGGGGACGCATGCCACCTTCAGGAAGAATGCAGGGTTTTCCATCACTGGGTACACAAGATCCATTTTATCCCTCAAAACCTCGATGCACAGGTTAAAAGTCAACCCTAGCTCTGAAGTAAGCAAGCACAACTCCCAGGGGTTCCTTGAGGAACAGACCCTGGAGTGTATTTGGGCAAAGGCTCAGCAAATCCAGAAACTATTGTACAGGAAGGCAGCAGGAGAAAATGGCAGCAGGCAAAGCTTAAAGCCAGATCAGAGGGCAAACTGCTGACCCTCTCAGGGGCAGAAGCAGACACAGAAACAAGAA
This sequence comes from Calonectris borealis, assembly GCF_964195595.1. NCBI lineage: Eukaryota > Metazoa > Chordata > Aves > Procellariiformes > Procellariidae > Calonectris > Calonectris borealis. Next base: position 3,629,642 of record NC_134335.1, on the reverse strand, counting down.
ACCACACTTCCCCACACGTACACATGCACACGCTTTGATCTCAGTGCTGGACAAGGGAGATGGGCAGGTGCCCACTGCAGGGGATGACCCCCTTCAAATCCAATCTGTAGCAAAAACAGATATACCCAAGTCCCAGCTTTGCACTGTAACTGCGAACAGCCTCCTGTTCATGGTCCCGCTTCAGCCCTTGTATTTCTTCCATTATCTTTGTCTAACCTAGAACCTCCCCGTGGTGGCAGGGGAGAGCTCCTGGGCAAGGGTTTCCCTCAGATCTTCAGGAGGATGCAATTTGCATTGACTAGGACACCTAGGACTACTGCAGGAGAAAGAGGAGAAAACCCAGGAGTCAGGAAGATGCCACATATTTCCACACCACCATCGACTCTCTTCTGTATCACTTGCTTCTTCGCAACAAAGACATTTTTTCCCTTTTCTCTCCTGGAGACTGAATTAACTGTCAGTTCCCTGGTATTTTGTGCACTGCTCTTTCTGGCTCTTTTCCAGATCTCCAGGGTGCCTTTTTTTTTTTTTCCCCTCCTCCTCCTTGCTGCTCTCTTTTCTTCACCTCTCCAGTTCACCCCACTCTCCCCTGAGGTTTCTTTATCTCCACAGCTCCTGGCTGATGGACTCATGACCACCAACGCCCAGCAAGGCTGATCTCACCCATGCCCCTGTCGGGTCGGTGTCTCCTTCCCCTTGCTCTTTGCACTCTGGGAACAGAGCTTAGTTGCCCTTTCTTCTGCAGGTGGCAAACTCCCAGAGGAAGGGAGGGGGAAAGAGGGAAATATATCAACACAGCCCACAATATCCCAAAGATCCCCTATCAATCACAGCCTGACCAAAACTGCCCTTCAGCCCTGTTCAAGTTGAGCTGTTGCTGGCTGGGGAAAAGAAGAACTCATTTTCCTTATCGGTGCGGGAAGAGAGATTAGAGATGTTCTGGAGTCTGAAGAGAAAAATCAGTGAACGGAGAGAGAAAAGTTACTTGCGGAGAAGGAGAGGAGACATTTGCTTGTCAGGTACAAGTAGAAGCTAAGGGGAGAAAATGGGCTGAGAAGTAAGAAGGGACAGCAGAAAGGGGAAACCAGACTACAAAGAGAAGATATTGCAAACTATTCTGCCCTGTACTACAAACCGATTTTGAGTAAAGAGAAGAAACCGATGCCACAAGCTTCTTCCTTCTGATGTGAGCAAACAGAGCTTGAAGCATTCTAACATCAAAAACAGAGGGGGGCAGGGGGAAATTGTATTCTCTCTATCATTCGCACTCCCCATCGCCATGCCCTCACACCAACCATCCAGCGCAGCCCCCCTCCCTCTCCCCGTGTATACACACACAGGCACACACTTTCTCCCTGGCTCCTGGACCACACTTTAGGCTCAGGAGGGTTTGCTGCTTGCCGAGACATTGAAAAGTGACAGACCTGACAGGGACAGATCTGCCCAAACCCCGCACCCGGCTCCATGCCATCCTTCCCAAAGGCTCCCCCAAAGTCCCGCTATTGCTCAGCCCTTCCTTCTCCCCTCCCAAGAAACCTGCAGGGACACAGACAGATTTCTACCCCATTCCTGCCCCCAACATTATCCCCTCCTCCTCAGCCCACAGATTCACCTCCTTCTAGCTCCCAAACCCCAAAAAGCAGCCAGCCTCCTCCCCTATCACAGGGGATGCTCGCTGCTGCTGGTCAAGGGTACCAGGAGAATGTCCTGGCTGCGGCTGCAGCCTCCGGGGCCGGGGCTGCACATGCCGCCCCATTTCCCGGCGGCTCTGGCATAGCTCTCCTTCACTAAGCTCCTGGCTACGCTGAGATACAGGCAGCTACTCATGCCTGGCTAAAAGCTCAGCTGAAGCACAGCCAGAGTGAAGAGGTCTTGCTGGCAGGTGAAATACAACCCCTGGGATGAGCTGGAAGCAGGAGAGCTAAGCCACGCCAAAGAGAGGGGCAGGGGGATGCGGGAGCTGGAGAGAGGAGGGGAAGAAGGGCAGGTGGTTGTGAAAGCAGGGGATGCATTTCTGCCCGATGTTAAGTAGATGAAGACAAATGCCCGCCAAGGAGCACCCTGGTAAATATCTGAATATTTACCATATCGTTCATTCATATCATTTTCCATCTCTCTCTGTTCAGCATCGCCCGTCTTGGCACCTGCAGACCGGGCAGAGGGTTCCCAGCTCCGCACTGGCTCAGACAGCTCTGAGGGAGCAGAGCGGGACACAAAAGCCCCACTGCTGCTGCTACAGCCGGGCAGGCAGCCCCAGGACCAGCCGTACCAGCTGCTTTACTCTGGGCACACCAGCCTTTCATGAGCTCCCCTCCATCTAAGATGGCCCTACAAATTCCCACAAAGGAGCAATCAGGAGGAAAGGAGCCTACCTCAAAGTACTTCCAATCAACACAGAAAACTTGTATAAAAGGAGAGTGGAAAACAGAGAGGTTGGTAGCAAGCCCTGGAAGGGAAGAAAGTGAGCAGCGTAGTAGATTCAAGCCACAGTATTTCTGCAGGGGAAAGAAAAAAAATCTAACCTCATGCCTCTAAAAAGGAAGAAGTGGATAACACTTAGCTTATGAAGACTTCTCCCTCTGAAAAATTAATCCTGACAATACAAAGACATACACAAGAAAGGAACAACTCTCTGCAGAGCACCCATGAAAGAGGAAGCTCAGTTTGGTCAGGAAAGATGATTACTTTAAAATAATAATTCCCCCCCATGTATTTTGAGAAAACCTGTTTTGTGTTTTCTTCTACTGCAAGGCTGTAATATCCCCACAAATACTCAGTCAGCTACAATAAAAGCCACATCACAATAAACCAGCCGAAAGGCCATTATATGAAACACATTTTCAATAAAATAAAAAAAAAAGAGAGAAAAAACAATAAAGCCAACATTTTCAGAGCAAAATCTCAATGCTTCTTGCCCATCACTTTCATGGACACACTTGCAAATTGCCTCAGTTCTTAGAGACTTCTCTGTTTTTCACTTCAGGAATAGCTTTTTGCAGGTCATTAGCAGCCCTCAGGGAAATACACTTTCCCACAAGCCTGCATTCCCAGGCAGTGCATCTGGATGATGGCAGGAGAGGGCAAGACCTTGTTTTCTTGACCAATTTACTGACAGGGATGCAAACTCCTTAGCTGGCACAGCAATGAGAATGGGGCATGTGAGACCTCTGCTCTGCTCTGGTGAGACCCCCCTGCAGCGCTGCGTCCAGCTCTGGAGCCCTCAGCACCAGACAGACATGGACCTGTTGGAGCGGGTCCAGAGGCGGCCACGAAAACGATCAGGGGGATGGAACGCCTCTGCTATGAGGAAAGGCTGAGAGAGTTGGGGTTGTTCAGCCTGGAGAAAAGGCGGCTCTGGGGAGACCTTATCGCAGCCTTTCAGTACTTAAAGGGGCCTTATGAGAAAGACAGCGGCCAACTTTTTAGCAGGACCTGTTGCAACAGGACAAGGGGGAATGGTTTTAAACTAAAAGAGGGTAGGTTTAGACTAGGTATAAGGAAGACATTTTTTACAGTGAGGGTGGTAAAACACTGGAACAGGTTGCCCAGAGAGGTGGTAGATGCCCCATCCCTGGGAACATTCCGGGTCAGGTTGGACGGAGCTCTGAGCAACCTGATCTAGTTACAGATGTCCCTGTCCACGGCAGGGGGGTTGGACTAGATGACCTGTAAAGGTCCCTTCCAACCCAAACTATTCTATGATTCCATGTGATTTTCCTGATTTTTTCCTCAGTTGTACAAAACCATCAGTCAGATGCCTTGAAAGGCAGCACCTTCTGGGGTGGAGGGCCAGCAGATGATTAAGCTAAACTAACACTTCCCTACATGGGCCCAGCCTCCCTTGGGACAGAGTAGTGCTCTCTTTGGTCTGGCTGTCAGGGCCTGACAGCAGCCAGCACCGAGTACTTGAGAAGAAAGTGCAAAGGCAGAGGAGAGACAGCTTGTCCTGAGGTTAAATTTCTGCTCAGCTCTCATTAAGCAGAAGTTAGGTCATCTCCTGAAGCATAAGAATTTATAACTTTCTATTCATTTATGCTTTTACACTTACAACTCTGTAAAAAGTCTGATAAGCCACACAAATATCTACTCTCAGCTTCAATTATACTGTGTGACAATGAATACCACAGGCTATTTTTCCACGATGCTTAGGAATAAATCCACGTCAGCAACTCAAGTTTGACTTTAAATTACCTAGTCTTTCCTGACACTTTTGCCCGAATGATCCATCCACACATTTTTGCCGGCTCATCATAGAGGAAACCTTGCACATCAAATGCAGCAAAAGGAATTTTTTTTTGTGAACTTGTCTTATCATGTAGGGTTTGGTCTCCAGATCCCATTAGCAAACCTCCTCAGATCTAACACAATCACCCACACAACTACTGCAGCCACTATGCCGCTGTTTCAGAGCGTGCCTCCTGCCTGCCTGGCTAACTGCAGACGAGCTAGCGAGCCCAGGGGAGTTGGGTCTGCAGCAGGCAGGAGCTTCAGCGGCATTGTGCCCCCTCGCACCAAGCGGAGCAAAGTCACGCAGCAACCAGGTCACCTCCCGCACCAGCACCAGCCATCGCAGCATCACCTCCCGCACTAGGTTTCCTTGCCCAGGTACTGACCCTGCCTGACCTTCCCTAGGTCCAACGCAGCCACGGGGGAGAGGGAAAGCGTGACGAAGTGAAGACGAGCCTTGCACACCGGCGAGCAAGAGATGCACGCTGCTCCTCCCTCTGTGCTGTAGGACTCCTTTCTCCCGTGCCATCCCAACAGCAAGCTCTGCTCCGGCACCTGATGCTGAGCCCACCGCGGCTATTGCTATTACAAGCACACCTAATCATATGGCTGCAGAGTGGCAGAGCTGCTCCTTCTCTCCTACAACATTACTCCGACACTCTCCCTAGCAAGGCTAGAAACTTCACTGTAAACATCTCGTCTTCTAGAACAGGGAAGGGCAGTGGAGGAGGAAAGAGGAGATGGGGGGACTACAGTTCCCTCGTGTCTCTCTGCAGTGCTCCCTGTGTCAGGAGAAAAACCCATTACGGCCTTTTGTTATTCCATCAGTTTTAAAGTTATTGTCACAAGTTCTTAAGACGTCAACAATGAAGAACCCCATTGTTCTCCTAATTAATTCAGCAATCTCAGTGAAATAATACAAGCTGCAATTGTAATTCCAAGCTCACCCCTCGACCACTGGAATCAACTAATTAAATAACAATCAGCACTACCGTTTGCATTTAGAAGATGAACTATTCCTTTTTATTGCTGCAATTAGGGAATGCACTCAATAATCAGAATGAAATACAAACTTACCCAGGAGCCCACTAAATTATGACCATTCATACTTTGTTTTCTTTTCATCCTAGCAAAAAGATGGCAATTTTCCCCCTTCCCTGCTTCCCCCGTTAGAAAGGGCACTCTGGGGATGTAAGGCAGGTTACCAGCTGCAGACAGCCCTGCTGTGCAGGTGCCATCTTTTCTTCCTCCCAGTTAGGATAACCTCTGTCTTTTTGATCAAGGTCCCTCATAATGATCTCGGACTGCATCCTTTATTGAATAAATCAGCGTGGGGCTGCAGACACATTCACACAGAGATTTCGGCTCAGTAGGGAACTGTCCTGGTGTTACAGGTAGTATGCAGCACATGTACGCTAGCTGTCCCGCTGCAATCACCCTAGCTCAGATCTCGATAGAGGCAAGGCAAGGCAAGGACAGAGATCACTAGTACAGTGACAATGGCTGGAGAGACAGCAGTCCTGGATGCTCCCCCAGGGTGCCTCTCCATTCCTGGAGGTGTCACCACCCCTCTATGCCACTGTGTCCTCAGCAGCGAATTAGAAATCCTTGCTGTCCTCTCCAAGTGATGGCTAGATCACATTATTTCATGCAAGTGCTCAATATTATGCACAGAGCAAAAACACTATTTAGAAGAATAGCTGGGGGATACAGTTATCCATTTTAAAAGGGGATACGTGGACATAACTGTCATGCTTTGAGTCTTTTTCCTTCTTCTATACTACACCTGTACCTCGAGGACAATGGTTACAAGGTCCTGCACAGAGCAGTACCAACACTTCCCTCCCATTTCTTCTAGCCTTGTTCCAGCTGAGCTGGAAAAGTCTTCTGCAGAGACAAGGCAGAGTCCTACACAAGTTACTGCATCCTCTCTGGGGCACTGGGGACTAAACTGAAAGGGAATAGGTCCCTCATCTAGTGAGGAGCATCCTGTTTGTTATTGACCTCTGGTTGAGGATTTCTGAGCACCTCACTAGCGTAAAAGAAAGGTGCTCAGAAATCCTCAACCAGAGGTTAATGAAAAACAGGATGCTCCTCTCTAGATGAGGTTGTGCACAACCTGCCGCCTTTCTGGGCCTTGCTATTCAGACTCTGCCTTCCCAGCCCTGTTTAAAAGGTAACAGCAGTCTGAAAAATGAGATGGTAGAGCAAGCATCCCTGTTGGCACATTAGTTACTCTGCCCAAATGAGCCCAGATTTCTCTGCTAAGAGCACATCATTCTCTCGCTCTCTCTCCTCTTCTTAACTGCCAATCCTGCAAACTCAGATGGGAGCTGGAGACTCATGCTGGGTCCTTTCCTTTTTGGCCATTATGAGTCATAAAGATCACGCAAGCCAAATGCAGCCTGCGAGGCCACGGGGCCCAGGAGAATCTGGCTCTGTTTTCGGGGATATAGAAGTGCAATTGCCTGGCCCTTCAGCTGAGACTTCATTAGCACTTCTGGTGATGCCCAAGCCAGAGCAGATGATGACTTCTCCAGCTGCTGTGCTGTTTCTGCAGGGCTAGCAGGAGCAAGGAGGAGAATAAACACAGACAGGTCTGACTAAAAGCAGACAGGTGTCTTAAGGATGAAACCATACTAAAGTGACTATGAGATGGTCACTGCCATCAAGAAGAGATGCACATGTCTAAGAGAATCGTTAGGTACTGTGGTTGAAATGGAAATGGCTATGCCCCACTAAGAAAACCCATGCTAACCACTCTCCCCACATTCACAATCAGAACTTCAAAGAGAGCTGTTAAAGATGTCTTAGCAATAAAGTTTCTTCTCCTTCCCAGACAGGGTAATCGGTACCCAGACTGATGCCTTTGCAACAGCAGCTGCACCGACAGCAACCACTAGACAAGTTGGCAGAGGAGGAACGCGCCATTCTCTCCACCGTACCAGTCTGGCAATAACACACAGACGACAAAACTGATGAAGGGACTTGTTTATAATGAAATCAACATGACTTCAACACAAATTTTAAGTTAACCTTATGCTTTAGTACTGTCTTGGTGGGGATCTGCAGTGTTTTCCCCGAGGACAGAGGGAAGCTGCAGCAGGGACCAGATCTCCCGGGCTCATGGAAGCCAGTTTGGGATGGGAGGGGAGTCTTCAAGGCAATCGCTCCAATAAGGGAAAGAGACACCCACTGCAGAGCCACAGAGAAAACTGGCAAGGACACAGCAGCAGCAGGAGGAGGTGTGAAAATTAAATTGGATAAAAGGCAGGTGTTCGGGGAGGAGTGAAGGCTGAGGGGAGGGGGAAGGCAGGAGAGGTAGAGTAAGCAACTAAATAGAATGGTACCAGTATTGTACTGCTGTCACTGGCACTTCAAAACATTTGCAAAATGTTCATGTCTGCTTCAAGGAGAAGAAATAGAAGGAGCTTTAAACTGCATAATCAACCCATCACCAAGAGTCAAAGAAAAACTATGTCTTCGCTCTGTTCTGGCCGTGCTGCGGAGGCAGAGGTCAGGGAAGCCGCACTGCCAGACGGGCAGAGGCGCCTTCAGTTGGGTTGGGGGGACCAGTGGAGAGGCAGGAGCACAGCAGAAGCCGGAGGCCTTTCTGGGACAGAGGGAGGTGATGGCAGGAAAAGGGGCAGAGGGGAGGGAGGCAGGAACACTCCTGCTTCAAAGCAACAGGACAGAACCTCATGCCTTAAACTTTTTTTTTTTTTCCTTTTTTTTCCTTCCTTTGATTGGCTTCTAAACCTTCCAAGAGCTTCGTACGAGAGGGAAGGAAGGTGGCAGCAAGACGGGGAAAGACAGTAGCCACGCTCTGCAACAGAGCCAGGTCCAAACAGAGCTCCTTGTCGCTTCAATAGCCATGCTGCTCTGCCCAGCCCATGCTCGCTACACTACGATGAAGGTACGACCAAGTGGTTTTGATAGCATCCCTGTGACCCTGAAATCTTGCACAGCCCAGTCTCCACCAGGCAAAGCATGCCATGTTTTATTGAGCCATCAGATTGTTCCCAGATTGCCTGCAGAGCTGAGATGTCCGGGGTAGAGGGGAGCCATCGCATCTCGTCAGCAGGGTCAGAAGGGGAGAGCAGGTCTCTGCTGCCACCCGACTGAGGCATAATCATTCCTCACGTGAGGAATATTTCAGATGAAGCAGCATCCGTGCTTCAGAAATAATGAACTGTGATTACACAGGATGGTGGCCAAAACACATTATAGCTAGAGCCGGGGAGAATTTCTCAAATAGTTTTTGTCAAAAGAATGGCCTTCTTCCAAAAATTGATAATTTTTGCAATTCAGCCCCCTCACCAAGAAGTTTCCAACTTTTTCCACAAGCCCCTCAAGTAACACACTCAGTTTTTATCTCCTTTATTAGGGGTTACTGGAGACAAAAGCTCTTACCAAAAAGGGAAAAAAAAAATTTAAAAAAAGAAAAAAAAAAGAGCAGAAGGGAAAAGAGGCCATGTTTTTCACCTCCAAAACTGCACCTATTTTTCCATGTATGTATTTTTGCCATTTTGGAGCCTCCTCCAACTCTCAGGGGTTTACGCAAGCCTACACAGAGCAGGAGGCAGACGGGATAACTCGGGTTCCTCTGTGCCACATGTGCTCCCCGGCTGGGTCAGCCCCAGGCTGAAGCAGAAGAGGCTCCCCTGCCCACAGGAACGAGACCGCAGGGTGATGGGGATATACATTTCCAGCACAGCAAGAAGGAGAGCCCCTTCTGAGGAAGGTGCCAAACATGCTCATAGTCAGCAGCTATCCCTGCCCTATATTTGCACACAAATTGACAGAGCAGATGGAGAGGGAGGGGGCTGACAAGCAGCGGGGACACGACCCGCATTTGCCTCCTCTCCCCAGTGCAATTGTTCCCGTGACCCAGAAGGCAAGTGCCTCAATTCAGGGGCACAGCAGTACTTCTAGCTTGCTAATACAAGCTAATCCTCCAGGTGATTATACTACTCATATACTTTTACATATAAAATTTTACTGCTTTCCCTTCCACTTTAATGGCTTGAAGAAGTTTCCTGTAATAACAGCTCAGAACCTTTCTCCTCTGCCTGGATGCTGATGCCCAGCCTGGCCCTTCTTTGCTACTGGGCTACGCTCCTCCACATTTTGACCCAGGAAAGGTGTCAATGGACAGAGTCAGGTTTATTCCAGATGCTGTTGCTGACTTGCTATATATTCCTAAGGATATTTCCATTCCCTTGTTATCTATTCACTACTGGCAAAAGCTGCAGCAAACAGCAGAACTGCAAGAAAAAGCCCAGTGCTATGCAAGAAGCAGCCCATCAAGGGTGCTACGTACGTGTGCTCGTGTCCCTGTCCGCTGCCTCCCTCCTCCAACCCAACCCTCCCCCTGCTCCTGGCGCTCTGGAGCACAGCCCGGGCAGATGTACGCTTCCTTCAGCTCCAGGACCAGTTTCAACTCACGCTGGCACGGCCGGGACCGAGGCAGTGCCACAAGCACAGGCTGCCTCCAGATCAGCCATGCCTGGCCCCTGCATGAACATGGACAGTTTTTTGCTTTGGTTTGTGTCCTCTGTTTTGCAGAAAGGCTCACAACCTACCCCCGCTCCCTACAGCTCTGAGCTTCAGTAAATTTGAAAGAGCATCTATTAATTACCCAACCGTAATGAACTAAAGCAGTTTGTAGCAGAGCTATTATGTTCAAGTCAGGAGTCTTTTATCTTATGAATCAGTGACCTGAACATTTTGGCATAGAGCACAAAAATCCAAGGGATGTAAGACTGGTATTGTGCTCCCAGGAATCCCTCTGCCTATGAAAGAGCCTTCAGATAAATGGGACTTTACCTGTTCACATCATCTTGCTTTTAACAGTAAAGCCACCCAGAAATGGCTGGAGGCTTTTCCGATAAAAGGGGAATGAGCAGTTAGTCTAATTGGAGACAATTCATCCACAACAGACAGTTTGTTGTAAAGCTTGTTTTATAGCTATCAAAGCTGGAAAGATTTCAAGATTGTTTCCTTTGCCTGCTGCTTATATGAAGTATAGTGGCCCATGAGTTTGCTGGATCTCAGTTTCTAGAAGCGAATAGTTCACCATCAAAATGTATAAATTGCTCCACAAAACTAGAGTGCTGGCTTGCCCAGTCCTAGACCTGGTCTCCGATCAAACTGGAAGATTTGGAAGAAGTTGCAAGGAAAAACAGATTAACCTGGGAGAATTATGCCTAGCCTTTGCCACGTCCAGCATCAGAAAGATTTCCATTCTTTAAAAAAAAAAAAAAAAAAAAACCCTGACTGCATAATACTTGTTCTTCTCGGTTCCGATTCTCCCGTTATCCCTGCAAGTGCCCAGTCTGAATGACTTTGAACTCAAAGACATCTTGTAGTGATCAGGTCTGCAGGCAGACGCTGCCTTACATAAAAAAAGATGAATTCAGTGCCCACATGGAGTCTCAGCCACAGAGCAGAGGCCCCCACTCCCGCAGAGGCCCCCTGTCCATGAGACCGCAGCCAAAACCCTCTGACAATACAAGAGGGGATGCTAGTGCACTCGCCCTGCCCTGCTTCTGCAGAGGGTATGTAATCCCTGGCACATCAGCCCAACATATCTCCTCGTTGCCAGGAGTTTCAACTAATGAAAGTGGAAAGTAAGAGAAACTCTCAATTCATCTCCAAAATTAGTGAAGACAATACAATTTACATCAGAATAAGGTTCTTCAGCCCTACAGCAGGGCAGGGAAAAAAACCAAAACCAAACCAGCCTTCAACAATAATTCGAACTGTTGCATCCAAACCCAGGAAATCATGATGCTTCTCTTTTTCCTCTTTTTTTTTTTCCCCAGGGGAGAAAGACAGGACTTTTAGTTTTTTTCCTCTTAAAAAAATTGAAAACCAAGCCTTTTCAAACACGTCTTTAAAAAAAAAAAAAAAACAAAACTTTCTCAGGTGAGGAAAAGCAGGGGACCTCTACAAGGAAACGAGAAGTGCAAACCATAGGAAAGGTGCTCCTGTCATCAATGTATTGAAAGCTCTAAACACAATCCCATTAAACAGTTAACTAGATTAGCCAAGCATGATTTAGGCAAGGTTCCCCCACCGCTGTTCCTTGTTTCTCTGACAGGGTTTGATCTGTCAAATGCTTTGCATTCCCTCTGCCAGCGAGAGGCTGTTGCACCAGGCAGGGATCGTTACACACCACTCGCCTCTCATGTTTCACTCACCCTCTCTCCCTAATAAAGTTTGCCACACTAACACAACGCCAGTTTTTAGCAGTTTCTTTCCCTGTACGCCCCCACTTACAGGGGTACAACTTATCCCAATTCCTACCTGCTAATTAAAGAAAAGGAAGAGTCTGTAGATGATCGGGGAGATGTTCTCCTTCGGTTGCAGAATCAAATCTTTGCGGTGACTTTGTGCTTACTGTGACGTTACCATAACCCCCATGCCGTAAACCACACTATTCCAGCCCTAATGAGGGCACATATTTATGCTGCTAAAAACAAACAAATAAGCAAACAAAACCCCAAAACCAAACCACTCCCTCTGGGCCTGGGGCAAGGTCCCCCCGGGGCACCAGGCCGCCCCGTCTCCGGCCGAGCCCAGCACCACAGACAGAGCTACAACCGCCGGCAGGTGGGAACGGGGCTGGAGCTGCCAACAAGCCCAAAAACCTGTTTCCTGGCTGTATTCACAGGGACACGTTTGCAACAAGTTTCTTTCCCTGTGTCTACAATGTTTCATCTGGAGGTTGGATGTTCTTCTGATATACACTGAGCTGTCCGGGAAAATGGGCTTCTCGCCTAGCTTTTAACCCGTCTCCTGGGATGCTGATGCTGGAGGACAACATCCTCCAAGTCTTGCTGGAGGGACCCACATCAGCACAGAGCCAATAACCTGTTACAAGTCAACATCAGTACTTCGCTCCTGTTTAGGTCAGACTGATTGCACAATGCAGCACGGTCCAGAGGTGCCCATGCAAGCTCTGCATGAGCTGCTTGCCTACAGCCATGCCCTCCACCTCGTATTTTATGCGCCTTTGGTATTATGTTGACAGGCCATCAACTGGGAGGCTGCTGCTGTGGGAAGTGACCGGCATTTCTTCAACACAAAGTGAAGGACACCCCACACATAATTAAACCTGTGGGGCTCACTGCCACAAGAAACCAGCAAACGGCAAGGATTGAAGAGACTGACGCGCTGCACAGGAAAGACCCAGACATTTGAAAGGACTGGTTAGCAAGTGTGGGAGAAACACACGCCTTCCCTCTTTAAGCAAACTCTACCAGGCGGGAGCAAAATAAGCATTTTGATCACCCGTTACAGACATCTTGAAATAGATCTGACAGTCCCAGGACTATAGGTAACAATCTAAAAACCCCATCGGTTGGATTTGGTACTGCAGCAACCATATTTTTTCAGTCCTCTCATACATTTGGTGAGAAACTACCCCTTTGCATGCACAAAGAGGGAATGTTCTGCATAGACAAAACAAAACATACACACAAGCGAGGAGGTATAGTGAAATCCTGGCCTTTTTGCTCTCCCCTCCATCTTTTGGCTAGCCTTGCAGCCATCACCAGACACCTGCATCATATGCAGCTATCAAGATTATTAATTTTTTAAAGTCTCATTTATTTTAGCTGCTTCCCTGAAAGCTAGCCCCAACTTGGAGTCCTTCTGCTGACACAAGGCCTTTAAAAAAAAAAAAAAAAAAAAAAAGAAAAAGTGCCTTATTGTTGCTGTCGACATTTACAAATTCTGCTGTATCCATCTGTCCAGTTAATTACTTTGTGCAGTAGCCTGTTGGCTTCTTAAAAAAAAAATGAAAAAGGACCCAATTATCATTCTGGGCAGCTCTCTCGATCCCAGAGAAGCAGCACATCCCCAGTGCCACAAATGCCTTTGTTACCGCTGTAAGCTGACAAACAAGCAGAGAGAGAGAAGTGCTTTGCAAGACTTTCTTTATTCTGGCGGGATGAGGCAGAATTTCCATCTCCCTCATACGTCAAACCCTCTGCCTGGGTGACAGCTCCCCGCGCTGCCAGCGGGTCTCCCTGCTCTTACCTCTTCCCCAGCATCTCCCCACTCTGTTCATCCCTGGGCTCTCTTGCACTCTCGCCTCCCCCAGCCTTCATCTCCTTTCGACATCCCCCGGGGCTCGGCCACCTCCGAATACCAGCGACACAGCACGGGGCGAGCAACTTGGTGGCCCTGACTAGGATGCGGCTGTGCCCACCGCTCCCTCTCCGCGGGGCACCTCCTCCTGCGCTCCCCACCGCACACGCACTAACTAATAAGTGCACGAATGGATGTCGGTGTCATTCAGCAGAATGAAGGCAGGAGAGTTTTGCTCCGGCTCGGCTTCAATGAGAGCATTTTTCCTGGAACAAGGGGCTGAATTCAGCTGCTTGGTGCTGTCTGATCGCAGTTTGTTGCCAGAGTAACGGAGGTGCTGGAGCTGCCAGGGCCACGCTTCAGGGGAGGGAAGGGGCTGCTGCCTGGCACCCTGCTTGCCACCACCCTGCGGAGGGCTGGGGAGATGGGTAAGGGGTCCCCCAGCCCCTCTGCAGGGTGAGCTCGGCCCCCAAAGTGGGAAAAGGGAGAGTGGGAAAAGGAAGAGGCCCCTGGAAATGCAGAATCAGCCCCTGGCATCTGCTGGAGATGTCCTCAAGTGACTCTGGACCGGTCACTCCATCCCCCTGTAAAATGGGGACACCAATGCCACTTTGCCACCCTGCTCCAAGCCCACCCTTAGGACCCAGCCAGAGCTTCATGTTTCAGACCAGGGTCTCTGACCTGACCAAATCACCTATCTACCCCTCACTGCAGTCCCAGAGATTATAACCCAGGTTTTCCAAAGGCTTTTCCCCATTCGAGGGCCTGGACATACAACTGAACATGATCGCAGTAAGGATGCTCCCCAGGTTAACGCGTCAGCTATCTCTCCGAGAATGTACTTCAGTCTGAAATAAAACACAACGATGTGTTCTGCTTTATATAGCAAAACCTGGCCTTAGGGATCCAACAGACCAGCAAAGGCTGAACAGAAGTGGTTTTCTTAGACACGGAGGACATAATTTGTGCTTTGTACATTGAGAGTGCTAACACAGCCCTCTAAGACAGAGAATGCAGTCTCTCCAGACCAAATAAAACACCCTGTGATTTTCCTTTTAAAGGGAGGACAAGTCAGAAGTTACCCCATCGCACATCCGATCCTTAAGCCATACAGTATACTCCAGCGCTTAGCAGATCACCAGACAACCAATGCATTTCTCTCCTTTCCCTCTCCCCATACTTATATATTTGTAAATTGGTTTTTCATCTGTAACCTACTACTCAACTCACTCCATAATTTATCTTTGTAGAGATTTTGTAGATTTAAACAGACAGTGAAAGGACACAAATATATGCCCCTCAGTCTTCTCAGCACTCTCGTATCATAGCACTACAAAGACAAGGGAAAACACTCATACGTAAGTCAAATAACTATAGACACAAGCAGGCTCAGCATTGCATGGTAAGAGCTTGCGTTATCCTACACATGCAAATGAAGACCACAGCCATGCCATACCAGAGCTCTTAGACTTCTCTGAATATGAATGAGCTCTGTCTCTCTGCTGATGCCCCAGACAACCCTGCCACGCACACTGACTTGCTCCCTTGCTGCCTGTTTTGCAATTTTAATTTCTCACCTTCCTAAACAGCAAAAGATTTATCATGCTCTTGACAGAAATATTTAATTTTCCAAATGTATTTTTTTTCCTTCCAGGGGTCCTGAAAGTCTTGAGGTATAACGTTTTCATATGACACCCATCCCAATTTACATAAAACCTGCACACCACAGGGAGCAGAACCACTCCCAGCGTGTACAAGAAGGGGTGCAGAGGTGTTGATACAGAGCAAAACCAGTTTATGACTGTAAAGTTTGGCCCTGCTTTTATTCTCAGGAATCATGGGACACAGGTCGAGATCTTTTCCACTTTATCACCACTATCTCAATCATCCATTGACTGCAAAAGAACATAACTCATCTCAGATCCCTAACGTGGATGCCTCTACTTGTTGCTTAAAGTTTGGCCCATGTTCAAGAGGTTAATATGACTTGCCCAAGGTTACATGAGAGGTCTCTGGCAGAGCTATGAATTAAACCTAAGTTTGCAGTAGCCCAGGGCTGCTGCTCATGTATTATTGTTGATACCTGGCACAGAATCCTCAGCGGTCAGAAGGCTAAGGTACTAAGAAAGAGCAAGGTAACCCCAAATTCCCTGCCTCCAGGGGTCTGTATGCCCCAGAACCAGGCTGTGCCAAGCAGAGGTTAAGTTAAGCGCTCTCTGTACAGCCTCAGCCAGGCACGGGGAGAAATGCAGCGGTGCCCTGCCCGCCACTGGGGCAGTTCGGGTTGCCGTCACACGGATGGAGGAAGCGTGGGAAACAGGGAGTAAATGAAGAGCTCTCTTAGTCCCCCCGTCTATCCAACAACCTCAATCCTTCCACGCCATTTGTCTAATCTGTTCTTTAAAATCTCCAGTGACAGATACTCTGCAAACTCCCTTAGCAATCTATTTTAGTGCTTCACTATTTTTACTGTTCAACAACGTTTCCTGATGTCCAGCCTCAATTTTTCTTGCTGCAATTTATGCTGTTGAGAAGAGTTCATTCCCTTTCTTTGAGATTGTTTCTCTTTGATTCCTGTGGGCATGTGTTCAGTGCTGAGATGGCCGCAGGTTCCCATGCTTTAATAAATCAAACATTGCAGAACAGAATTGATGGGCCATCTTATTTGAACTGCCCTCTGCAAGCCCAGCTCAGAAATTTGCTGTCATTGTATCGCCATCCAAGCCTATGCATATGGCACAGCTAAAGCAACAGCACAAATAGGAGCCCTGTGTATTAGAGTCTCAAACTGGCAACCAAAGTTGCAACAGTTAGAAACAGCCACTCTCTAAAGGCACTGGCCCAATTTTCCCTTATGCTGGCCACAGAGAAGGCAGACCCCGGTACCCAGATTCAGGCACCCAGAGAATCAGTTTCTGTTTCAGACAGGCTAATTACCTTCAGAGATGCAACAGTCAAAGGGTTATTTTTGTGCTTAAACTGTGGACATTGGAGTTCAGCCTTAAACTCCCAGCTTTGAAACATTGGCTTGTGGCCTTGGGAAACCAGGAGAGGAAAGCAGTGCCGTGCCAGATAGCTGGGACCTAGCAACTGCCAATCAGGGCCAAGGCAGCACAAGCTAGTTTTTAAACAAAGTAATAGGTGGAAAAAATGGGAGCATGCTGGGAAGCAAATGAAAGAGAAGCAGAGCGCTCCGGGTGACCACAGTGCAAAGGGACGGGCTCGATCTCACACCTGTTGCCGAAGCAGGACTGCTGAGCAGCCTCTCTGCTCCAACGCCTCCCTGCGCACGGAGACCTTCCTTGCTGAGCCAGCTCTACGCCCCCTTCCTTCTACCCACTCAGCTCCGAAAGGGACGCGACTCTGCCGACCCGGGCTGTACTCCTGCCCCATAGCCAGAGCCCGCTTCGACAGTTTTGCGTGTGGTCCTGCGCAGAACCCAGCTCCTTTCTGCCACCCTTTCTATTTCACCACGAAACAAGCACTGTATGATGAAGGGAACTGTCCACATCTCATTTGTAAAGAAATGGCACTGCTTTGCTGACCCCATCGCACCCAGCCACCCAAAGGCAGCCCGTGGTCCTTGCCCTTCCCCATCAGCCCCTACCGAGGACTATTGAGGTCACTGTGCCCCAACGCAGGGCAGAGCTGTGGTCCTCAACCTTGGCTGGCCCATAACACCAAGCAACGTTACACTGTGTGTCCTGAGATTTCTTTGTCTGTCTCGGGGCCCCAGCATAGCATCCCACGCCACAGGGGCGCACAGCCTGCACCCAGCTGCGCCACGCGACTCGTGCCACGGCTCGGCTGGCTCAGGTGCAGCACCAACACAGTGCTGCTCGTAGCTTCAGCGGGGCCCAGCCGACTCCACAACAGCAACAGGATTTTCCACTGCACCAGAGCTCCCTTACCGGACACAGTGGGAGCAAGAACAAGTCCTCAGCACGTGCTTGCGCATCCCTGTACTTGCTGTTTGTGCGGCCCTCACCACCTCTAGGCAGCACCCTTCTGCTCAATGACATCTTTGCACAAGCCTGTAGGATTGCTTTAGCAATTCAGCTTGTCCTGCTCATTTGTAGCAGCCTCCCAGCAACCATCGCTGTGCCATGCTTTAAGGACAGGGAGGACACTCACCAGCTCCCTGCTCTTAAATCAGCAAGTCCTGCCTTCTCCTGCCTGGCTTTCCTATGCCCAACACTGCAAGGACCACGGGACTCAAAAGCTTAGCATTTTCATAGACAAACAGGAAAAGAAAACAAGGCAGCAAACCGTCCTGTGCTCCCCATTTTATGTGCCGGAGGCTTGCTTTCACACACGTACACGAAACATCTCGCCAATAACTGCTTGACTGCAAATAGCTAGAATCCAGATAGATGCCTCCATTATAATACTTTCCTCCTCTTTTTCATTCTTCCAGACTACTCTATAATGCTGTTACACCCTTTGTGTCGCTTCTTTATCTCTCTTTAGCTCATGCAACCTTCTTTTTCCTTCTTGCAGGCACTTTGCCCAAGAAGGATGGGACAGCAGGCCCTAACTAATCACCTGAGACATTAACAACTGCATATGCAATTATTTGCAAGCCCTGTTTCCCTGATGAATTCCATCCTGTGCCTCTGCAGGCTGTATCCATTTGTTTCCTGCCTTTTGCTCTCAGATCCCATAAAGAACTTTCCCCTGTCATCATTAGGGCTTGTGCCTTTTCGTATTCACTGACTAACTGCTCCCGGTGGCTCCACGTTACTCTGTGCCTTTTAAAAAAATTCCGTGTTCCTTCATTTCAGTTGCAAAATAACAATACCCCAAATACAAAACAATTCTGAACTCTCTTGGACAGGAGTGGATATACGACATGAAAACATACACACACACAAGTACACCTCATTCTGCTAGACTAGACCGGTAATGCAGACACACCAATCACGCCACACTTACATGCTCCCTGTTGTTTAAATTAAGTAGATACATCCACACCTAGGGGGGGGGGAAAAAAAGCCAACACATACACAGCAGCTGGCTTGATAATTCTCATCCACTGAAAGCCACTTCTCCAATAATTAGAGGTTTTAGATGCTCTAACAAGGCTAACACTAGTTCCACCCACAGGGCAAAGTTCAGTAAGAGAATCTGGAAAAAAAGTGAACAAAAACTGAGCCGTGAATTAAAACTCAAAAGCTAGTCATCTCAGTGGGAACATCCAAGTACACAAGTCAACAACTTCCTTTAATTAAAAAAAAGTCATCTCATCATCTGTTTTCCACTGCCTTTTTTGTTCTTCTTTTAAGGATAGGAAGTGTATTTGAATAGAAATTAAGTAACGCCTGCTTGTCCAAAGCTACCTGTTTCCACATCCCAGATTATTCACAGTTAAAAAGGGTGACATAGGGTCGTACAGATCCAAATTCTCACAAAGAAAACATCCTTTATGAATAGATATATCCATTGTTCTTTGAAGATGGAGTGAAAGACCATCTGAAACAGTACCCGCTTGCAGCACTTGCTGTTCCTAACACTGTCAAGACCCGAACATGCCATGACCCCAAAGCATACCACAAGCGTTAATGAACTCAGGTTGTCTTTCATTATAAAACTGAACTTCATAGATGTTTTCTAAAACTGAATTCAGTTTTTTCCAACCATTTAATCCTTTGTACTGGGATGCCATGCAACCAGAGTCCCTCACTGGTGCTCAGAGTGCTCTGGTTGTAGGTGCTCTACAGCTACAGGACAGCTTCTGCCCAGAAAAGCTCATGGATTCATGTCCCAGTTCAAAAGAGCTTCCCTGTTCAGAAAAGATATTTGAAGTATAGCGCCTGAACTCACCCACTCACGCACTTTTCTGAATCAGGACTTCAGGGACTGCTTGCACAAACAGGAGAGAAAGAGCAAGAAGCAGGGCTGGGTTTCTTTGCTGAGGACCAGATTAGGGTCTTATGCACGTCCAGCAGAGTTCAGAGGCTCCCACAGCCTGGCCATGCTTGCTTGGCCTCTACCTCTAACCAAGCTGATGCTACGGCAGTATAAAAGTGCTGAAGGGGATCTTCCTAGTCTCCACCAAAGCTCTCTATGTAGAGAGACCTGGCTTTGCTTAGCCCTGTACTGTTGTAGCCCATCTCACTCAAGGTTAGGTCATTCAGTTTGGCTGCTAGAGCTGGTGTGCATGAAGCAGCTAGTGAGACAGACAACAAGCAGCCAGAAGGCATTTACAGTCACCTGAGAAGGTCACTCCTATCCAGCAAGCTTTTTCTTGCATGTCACTTCTCCACCTAGATCCAGGTTTTCACAATGACACCCAGGAACTAGCCTTTGTACACAACCAAGCCCTACCTGCAGATATTCCTTCTTTTTCCCAGCCCCAAGCCTCTTCAACCTGTAAATCATGCCTTGTATCAGCATGCCCTGGCCTTGAAAAGCAGCAGAGCTCCTGCTCTCTGGGATGCTTGTGGCAACCACAGCCCTCTTAATTACAAGAGGGTTTAAAAAGCCAGAATACAGAATGGATGCACACGGGGCCACCCGGGGTGAGCATGCTACACATGCAAAGCAGTGATCACAGCCCTCCTAAGCACAGTTTATTACCTGCTCCCGTGAGGCCCTCCTACACTCACCTGCACTACAGGAGGCTCTTAGAGATTAGATAGGAGCCTGGTATCTTCCCTGTCCCTGTGCAAGCTCCTCTGCTTTGTCTTGCCGTGCCTTCTCTGCACTTTTAAGTTTGCATCATTAAGTGGCCTTTAAAAAGTCTATTACGCAGTTCTTGTTAGACAGGCTATGTGTGACACAGAGAGAAGGAGGTACAGAAAAAAAAAAAGAAATAAGATTAGCCAAAGGCTGGCAGAAGAAACATGCACAAAAATTTAATTTCCGAGCGGTGACTTCATGTTTACAGCAGCAGTTTGGGAGGTCTGCGGGATGAGCAGGGCCAATTTTGACAGATCGGGAGATGTGCATTCAACTCTCAGTTCTGCCCCAGGGTTTTCCATTTTGTCCCAGGCAGATCACTTCATCCTCCTGCAATGCCTTTGTGAAGAAAAGGGGTAAGGACAACCCCCTCATCTAAAGGCAGTACATTTTTGGCAGCTATGCACAGTGGCCAGTGCTGTGGCACCAGCCACATTCCACACCTCCGTGTCTTCTGCTTGCTAGCCTTCCCCAGCCCACGGGCATCAACACTGAGCAAGCAACAATCCATGTTTTATTCCTTCTCCACTGTCTCCATCATAAACTCAATGTCTTCCAACTGGGAGAAAATGCCAAAATTTTAGCCCAGGGCCTACTGTTTAAGGTACCTCTAGTACAAAGTGTTCTACTCTGTCACCTGAAGGCACACCAACTGCAGCAAAAAAACAGCTGCTGCCCCTTTCTTGCTGCTCAACCAGCTCAATAGATTGCGATTCTGGGTCGCTGGGAAGCACCTTTACTCCAGTGCTCCCATCAGACCAAGAGGGTTTCCTGCAGAAACAACATCCCCATGACAGGCAAGGCAGAGCTGTCCAGGCAAAGCAGCTGTGTTTTAGGAGCAGGGGAGAATTATTCACATTTAAAGTACTGTTAACTTCCCTTCTCTTTTTTGTTGCTCACATCCTATTCCTCAGGAGAATTCCCAGGGTTGACTGACTTCTGAAATACATGGTGCCAAGAAAGCATCAGTTCAACCAGCAAGAGTTGGGGGCATGGGGACGTGACCCAAACAGATGGCATAACAGACTCCAGGTCATCTGCTGAGCTTCTCAGTGTGGAAGACAAAGCCTTGCATAAGAGAGGCAGAGAAAGATAAAAATTCTGGCACCAGCTCAGTAGTGAAGTAGAAATAACTCAACTGTCCCCAACACAGGTGTGGGTTCCTGCATTTGACCTTGCCAAAATGTTCAGGGCCAGTGCTCATGACTGTGGCCACTGCTAAACAAAAAGCACCAACAGTGTTTGCATTAAATGATCCCAAATAGGTTATTAGCTATGCTGGGAACAGAGAGGACGTGCAGTGACACCAAAGGCATCCCACAGCAATAGCTTGGGAGATAATGATCCTCACACTGCAAAGCCAGGTCAGTTGCTGAAAGGTTCAATGCTTCAGATTTTCACTTGAACAAAAGTTCATCCCTTCACCAAGAAAGAGACTAATTTCTTTACCAGATTCGAGCTCTTCATTAAAGCACAAACACCCCAGTAATGGAAATAAAGTGAACTAGAAACCTCTTGCCACTGCTCCAGGAAAAGGTAGCACATTTGCTCAAACCCCTGCCATCCATCATGAGTCCTAATGGTCCCATAAAACACAGCTCTCCCTCGGTCAGGGACTCCCAGGATATGGGGATGGTTCTTTACCAAGGGATGCACTAGTCTGACTAGAAAGACCAGCCTGCAGCACGCCACGTCCAAACTGGAGACACCACACCAGCACTCCTGAATCATCCCCTCCTGGGCTGGCTGCGGGGGAGAGAGGAGTCACAACTTCTCAGCTTGCAGCTTCCCACTGAAAGCACCAACTCTTCAGTATCAAATTTTGGTGGTGGGAAAGCAAAAGAAAAGGCCGCCCTTAATCCAGCTTCAGCCTCCACTCCATAACAGGGCTGCAGCAAAACTCTTCATTAGTCATGGCTGGCAAACTTGAAATGAATAAAGGGAACCAATGAGTAATGCAACACTATAAAAACATAACAGCCTCAATAATAGGAAAATCAAAAGCCAGCACAAAACCTCCACGTAAACAAAGCCACAGAAACAGGAGCACTTGAGCCAAGGTATATAGCTCAAAATTCCATCTGTATAACTGCATTTTGAGCATTTCATCTGAAGTGTTGCTATACACACCAGCTTGGAAATAGTGGTTTTCTAGTCCTGATATATGCACAAATGCATAGATACAACCATTGTCACCATCGTCTTGGGAATCCCTTCTAAACATTGTCATTCCAAGAAGAAGCAGGTGAGGGGTAGTGGCTCTATCTAGCATATGTGACAGCTTTAAAAGCTGCATTTATGCAAGCAAATGGAGCATATCAGCTGCACTGTATTAACACCAGTGTCTGCAAATGGGACTCAGATATTTTTGTTGCTGTGACTGGAAATTTGCTCAACATAACAGTCAAGGAGAAAACTGCTTTGAGTTGTACTTTCAGAACAGCATTTCCACCTCCTGTAGCATCGACCCATCTTTATCTGCCACGTTCCAGGAGCACAGTCTTGTCAATGCTTTGCATGCAGAGAGAAGCGAGGAGAGGCTTTCCAGTACAGAGCCCCCTACCAACCAACCAGCAAATGTACCAGCACAGAAAGAACAACCCAAACTGCTGTAATTCGCAGAAGGATGAACCCTGCAGACCACTGCTAGCAATGCACAAATTCCATCAATTACCTCAGCTAAGAGCTATAAAAAGCTTTAAGCCAAAGCTGATTTGATCGTTCAACTCATGATTTCTGATATATTGCCAAAAGCCCCGGATCCCGAGCTCAAGAGTTTGCAAGAGAATCTCCACCTTCATTTTAACAGGCTGATGGAAAGCAAGTTTCTGGTTCTTGTGGCCCTGAAGAAAAGTTTAAAGCTGCACACCGCCAAAAACCGAAGAGGTGAAATTAATAATAAAAATAAAATAATAAAAAAAAGACAGCACTGTTTTCTCTTTGAAGCTTTAACCTCCCTGCTACAGGTTTCTTCCCAGTCCCGCCGAGCTCGCCACGCACACACACTGCCGTATCTGCCTCCCCCGTGCTCCCGAGTCAGGCCAGCTGAGCCCAGTGCAGCACAGCCCTGTCCCCTCGCACCCTGCTGCCACCGCGCTTTCTGAAATGAGGCTGGCGTCGGGACGTAACCACGGAGTGGGGAGGAGGTGGGCACCAGAATACGTCCTGGGCACGTAAGATAAACAAGGCTGAATTCATTGCTTGTTTCTAAGCTGATCTGTTCTTTCAGGGCCTTTTTGGGAAGTGGCAGCACTCACGTCCTGCAGTCTGGGTAATCTCATACAAGGACCTGTTCTCAGGGGACACCAATCAATATTTGGGCTGACCAAGCTCATCATCTTTGCAACAGTGAAAGACAGTGATGTGAATGCTCCGCCTGAACAGCCACTTTGCATCGTTTTCCAGCATCTCTCCCTGCCCTGCAGCATTTGGAAGAAGACCACAAAAAGAGAGCCAGAAGTTCAGTGCACCGGAAAGGGAAACTGAAGAAACATCACTGTGATGAGGGATTCAGGAGCCTACAGGAGCCTCCTGTAAGGAGTCCCCTTTCCTTGCTTTCGTCCGCAGAACGGTTGAAAGAAGATGTCAGCAGGATGCACAGAGCCACTCTGTAGCACCACTCTCGGACACGTTGGCAAAGCTCTGCCAGCCCTGACACACTGCACGGGGGGGAAGTCACCTGCACCCCAACTTTGGAGCCAGAGAGGGAGGGAGAGCAATCGGGAAGCACACAGGGACTCTCAGGACCACCCAGCAGCAAACCATCCTTTGCTCAGAGCCTACAACAAAGTCCCCAGCAGCCCAGCATGGCCAGAGCCATCACTGCTATCAGGGGAGCTGACATTAATAGTGCAATAATAAGTTGGCAGAGCGGCTGACCAGGTAATCCCCAGTCCCTTTAAGACTTTGTCTGCATGGCTATACTCATGAAATTAAAGTAGGCTAAATCAAAAAAGTATTTGAGGACAAATTTGCTTCCCCATGAAAGCTTTTCCATGGAATTTAACGGGTTCTAACTTACATATGTTAACAGCACCTTTTATTAAGTCTTTTTCCTATTCCTGAATGCCACCTGTAGATATCTCTTAACTTGTTCTGTCCTCCCAACTTTATAACAGCTGGAATAAACCCTGCAGGATCTTCCTCTTGACATGATGATATTCCCAGAGACCTAAGGGCTATAGAGTGATTTCTTACACAATATGATAATTGAATCAGTCTCCAAAGGATAAACATGTCAAGATACAAAAATCATTTTTTTCTTACCAGTGCAATGAAGATGTGATTGAAAATGTCATGTTCTGGGTGTATGAGCAATATTCTCATAACTCATCATCTAAAATAAATTGTTCTATCATTTGTACTAGTTAGAAGATATTCCAAGTCAGACAAGCTGAAAGCAGAAGTTTAAACATACTCAGCATGGCGGAAAGAATATTAATTTCCCCCCCTCTCCATAAGTGTTAAATCATAGTCTCTCACCTAGGGTTAATTAATCTTTCAAAAGTGCTCGAGTCCACCAAACACACAGCAGAAAGATCTTAAAGACCAGCCCGTGGCTTCAGGAAAGCCCAGTGTAAATCTTAGAGATTTCCTGCAAAATCTGGCAGAGAAGAAAGAATTGAATATGCAAAAGCACACCACATTATGCCATGAGTCTCATTCTTTGAGAAAAAAGGCAATTACTTTGGACATGTTGGATCACTCAGTGGATACAGAAGAGGAGCATCGTTTAGTGCAGGGGATTACTGGAATGTGCTGCCAGCTCCTCGTCTTGTGTTACAGAAGTAGTCGGAGGACTCAAGGGCTTGCAGATGCGGGTGCTACATCAAACCCCCCTGCTCTCCTGCCTGCTGCATCTGCCTGGCCCTGCCGCCGACGTGCTGTGCAAGGGCTCAGCCAAGCTGCTGCACCAGCCCTTGCCTTTGCTCACCGGCATGTGCATCCTGCACAGGAATCTTTCCACACCTGTACACTCACAACGTCCCCAGGGAGCCTGAAGAGCTTCCCTGAAGTGCTGAAAAAGGCTTTGACAGGTTTCCAGTGAAAAGCATTACATGAGCACACACGTAGTCTCATTGCTACACACCAGTTACCCCGAACGACTTGTCCATCATTACCTGACTATGGAGCCATTTACAGGAAAGATGCCATAGGAGACCTAGGTTTTGGGTTTTCTTCCCCCCCGCCTCCCACTTCCATAATTGAACCATCAGCAACAAAGAACCTCTAACGAATGAAGCAATTTCTGGGGAAACTTGGACCCTAAATCCACGCAGACAACAGGTCTTGGACTGAGTTCAAATGCATCCCCTGCTTAAATTCTTGTCTCAGGCCGCTTAAAAACCCAGAAGTATTAGGTGCATTAAAGGTACTTGGGAGAAAACAAGGATGGCATGGAGGCTGAGATCACTCCAAAGAGGAGGTGATGATGCTAATTATACTGCTGATAAAATGGAATCACTGGGGGGAGAAAAACTGAACAGTCCAGACAGTTAAGCGGTGCAAGAGCAGCTATACTATTTAATCAGCCGTAGGCCATCCGCCTGAAAGGAGAATAACAGATTACATCAAAGTAGTGACAGACAATCAATGAACACTCAATTAACAGTTTCAATATTACTAACTTAAGCAAAAGGTGTTTTTGCAAACGGTAGTCTCTCCCTCATACTGATATAACCCTAATTTAATTTTCTTCAATGCACCAACATCAAACATTGAAAGAAAAAAATTCAGATGCTACCATCTGAAAGGAAATACCCTTCCATTCTGCAAAGAGCTGAGTCAAAGGGGTGGAAGGAGACAAGACAAGGCTGCAGGATGACCACCTGGCAACACCTTCCACCTAGAAGGGAGAGGCAGCACAGTCCTACAAGAGGGCACTGGCTTGACAGCCTGGAGACAGAGACTCAGCCACCCCCCTGCCACAATCACTTGTGAAACAAACTTTGTTCCAAGGTGCAACGTGTCACTGCATTTTCTTGCCATTGCTCCTTTTCCATTTTTGCCTTGCTTTGCAGCTTTAAAGTTGGTGAGGAGCTAGGTATTACGTGAAAGTAACCTTCCTGAGCCCTAATTAACACGCCAGCCACTGACTGCATGGTAATGATACCTTCTTAATCTCTCTCCCTGAGTCTGCTGAACATGTCTCAGGCGGTGGCATAAGGGATTTGTGGCTGCAGCATCCTTTGTTTCTGTGCAGGCACATGCTGGAGGCTTTGAAGGTTGGTGTGTCTCATGGAAGAGTAAAAGGAAAGTGGATCTGATGAAAGCAGGACCCCTTCAGCCACCCTGAGCATGTCCGAACACCAGCTTTCTCAGACAGAAGAAAACCAGGGGAGGAGCAGGGGAAGGGGAGGAAGCTTGCTGGAGAAGTCAGTCAGGGAAGGAAGACAGGCGATTCAGGGGTAAAAGAACTGTATTGAAATTTAGTGCACAGGAAACTCTGGGACTTTGCTCTACATCATTGTCCAAAGGGACAGAACTTCCTTGCCTCATACAGTAAATATATGACTCCGTTCGTCCCAAGTGCCCTACAGTGGTAACTGCAGATTTCTAGCCACCTTCTGCCCTCCATAGAGAGTAATTCTGGCCACGACACTTCAAGTCCCAGCTGTAAAGTCATGGTAGAAGCAAGTCAGTTTTTGGACAAA
Organism: Calonectris borealis; assembly: GCF_964195595.1. Classification (NCBI taxonomy): domain Eukaryota; kingdom Metazoa; phylum Chordata; class Aves; order Procellariiformes; family Procellariidae; genus Calonectris; species Calonectris borealis. The sequence continues at coordinate 3,602,982 of NC_134335.1, read as the reverse complement.
GCTTATGCTGTCTGTTCCCGTCCTAACAGCAGGGGGAAGAGGGGATCCTTTAATTGTTGTTCAAATAAAGAAGTCATCCTCACAAACAAAAACTCAGCAAGGGTGACGGTTTAGCACATAAAAGGACCTCTGGCACTGTGCTATTACGGCCTAAGCTGCTGTCCAAGACCTAGAAACGGGCTCAGCTGACACCAACCCAATCCTTTCTAAACTACAGCCCAAAGCCCTGCTGGATTTTGCTTCCCCCCCCCCAAAAAAAAAAAGAAAAAAGAAAGAAGAAAAAGAAGATAAGAGATTCACGACGTAACTGAAAGATTTGAAGGACAATAATGACCGTTTTGAAAATCTTGTTTTACTTGTTACTGACTCATGCTGAGTTTTCCCACACCAAGCCTCCACAGACTGCAGTTGACCTAAAGGAACTCCACAAGATGTATCATTTCAATTTAAAAACAGCAAATGTACCAAGTCCTGGGTAATTTGCTCCTGTGCTTAAATATAAAGCTGAACAAAAATAAAACACGCCTTTTTCTCATCTGAATGTATCTAGCTTGAGCATCCAGCCACAGAACCATGTCCTGCCTTCGTACCTTTGGCTAGCAGAAGTCTCTTCCCCTAGTTAAGTACTTACAGACAATAACCAAATCACCCTTAACCTTCTCTCTGTTAAAAGAAACAGAGTGAGCTTCAGTCTCTCTCTCTCCAGCATGCTTTACAGATCTCACATCATCCTTGTAGCTCTTCGCTTATCTCTCGCCAGATTGCCAACATCATTTTTAAGGTATAGATACCATGACTGCACACAATGCTCTTCCTACTTGTATTCATTATTTCTTTGCTTAGACAGCCCAAATAGCATTAACACTCCTGAGAATTCACAACACAGCACAAGACCAGCTAGTTATTGATAAGATAATGAAATTAAGCTCCAGCTTCTCACCTTGATGCAGCGACTTCCAGGGGTTCCTCTCTCAAAGCGTGGGTTTTACTCCCTACTCTCGTTAATGTGGATTAGTAAGTTATCACATGCCAGCCATGCTGCAAGAGCTGTCCGTACATTTACCCATTTTCCACTATAAATGCAAGATAACTTGACTAAACTTCACGCCCCTTCTCAAACCCTCACATTTTTCACGGTATGGGAACATGGGTTACCTTGGCTCAGATGACATGGGTAGCTGGTTATGCCGCAGATGCCCCAAAACCAGAGCCTGGTCCACCATCCATGAGCGAACTTGCCTGCTGTCAGGATCCCAGGCAGAAACAGGGCATTCATTGCCCAGTCACAGCCGCAGGTCCCAAGCCGCGCTTTGTGCTACTGCAGTAAGGCCAGCTCCCAGGAGCCAAACAAGCTCCATCAGTCAAAGCCAAGCAGTGCCAGTGTATCTGCGCTCCAGGCTCCTGCCAGAATAAATCTACCACACAAGGACTACAGCATTTCACACCCCTTCCAACAGAGCTACCTCTACAACACAGCACTAGTTCAGATGTAGCTCAAGACATACCTCAGATCCTCCTTCCAGAGACATGCTCCTGCTTCTCTGACACCCACGGGACAAGGAGCCGGGACCTTCGAGAGCCAGCAAAGCCCCTCTCCCCATGCCCGCTAGCCAAGAGGTGCGTTTTGGGCAATGCTTCCAGCACGTTGCAGGCTCACGCCATGACACTGACATCCGACGCCAGATGGAAATTGCAAACTCATTCAGCGTTTGAAGGGATCTGGTCCCAGGGGTTTGCTTTAAGAAGCCTTCTCTCTCCCTATCCCCAGCCCTACCAGTTGGAAGCTAACGTGCCTGGATTTTTCACCAATAGTCAGAAAAAAATTTGTCACAGAAAATGTGCAAGCACTGACATCTTAAGACAAAAAAGATGCAGATTTCTCAACCGTTCGCAGCACATTATGGAAATACATTCTTAGGGACTATTAAATATGGGAATTATTGACTAGATGAGCAGCAGCTCAATGGACTAGCTTGCAAATATGTCTTTAGACAATTCTTAAAAATGCAGATTAATTATCTAACAGGCCAGAACATTTTTTTTCCTGCAGACTTTCTAATGATCTGTTGCATAAACAAACATCCAGACAGTTTTGTTTGCATTTGTGTTAGCTGTGATGTTCTTCAATAACTAAATAGTGGCTGAGGAGACATAAATCTTATTTAACACTCAGCAGGAACAGAACAAAAGGCATGTCAGTCCAAATCACTGAAAGATATATCTCCTTAAAGACCCTTGGGAAGTCCAACTACCATAATACCAAAAGGCCCTGTTTCCCAAACACAAAACTTCAGATACGCCATGTAGCATTAAATTCTTTCTATGTTTATGCCATTAGGTTTCATTAAAGAAACTACAATGTTGACATCCAACGTTTAACAACTAGTATTCCCACCAACCCCTTTTTAAATGAGCAAGGCATATTATACTACAGAGATATTGTTCAAGGCTCTCTGCATTCTCAGGAAAAGATCACTGTTGCCCAGCCAGGCTAGAGTTAAGTTTGGAAGAGCTGTACAGCACGAGAAGGTTGAAGTTGGGGGAACCATTGCACTGAGCTCTGCTGCTGCCCTCACCCACTAATTCCTGTGTGATGATTTGAACCCTTAAGTTAGAATTTAAAAATCCCATTCTGATTTTAAATTTGCCATTGGTACAGGATCAAGCACAGGGGTCATATTCTCAGTAAGGGTAACTAACACATTATTTGTAAGCTGTGTTTTCAGCTTCCAACTACTCAATTTCTTTATGCCTTTTCTGATAGGTTAAAATGCTGTTCGATATCAAAACCAATGCAAAGCAAGTGTGAAACATTATTATTCCAGCTTCACACCCACTTTCCCTTGGTGTGAACAATAATGCAAACCGCAAGACAGTGATGAATTGGACCTGGAGAGGACCAGATGCTCTGTGAACGTTAGCACAGTCTCTGCCCCAAACATTTTTCAGTCTAAAAAGAGATGTGATAGCCTGCTTTCAAAGCTGTCCATGCACACATACACTCTTTGAACACCAGATGTTACCAGATCACACACAAGGTGGAGCAAAAATGGAAAATAAGTGGAGACCAAGCAAGAAAAGAGCAAGGGCAAACAATGAGTACAGGTGGAGTAAAATATATTTTGATCAAACTTTTGGGTGAAAAAAGCAGATTTGGCACATGTAACAGTTTGCAGATCGGCGCTGGTTTCCATGAACTGCGTACTAGCAGTGCTATACCGCACTAGCGTGTTTGCGGCCAGGCTCTGCCCCTGACTTGGTTACTTCCCAGCCTTGCCACTTCACCCGAGATGAGCCACATTAAGAGCAACTCTACCAGACACATCAATTTGCTGCTTCATCATAGTCTACAAAGAGAAAGCACAGGGCTGATGCCCAACATGAATCCCACTACAGACTCAAACATCAGTGACGACTAGCCTTGCAATTCTTCTGTCTCTGAGCAGGCCCAGAGAGCCATTAAAAAACCTTCAGCATCAAAATGCAACACGTTCTTCAGAAAAATGTCAACTTCTGTCATTGAACCAAAAACTGACTGGTTTTCAGCAAGAAGTTAAAAAAAAAATGTTAAGGCTGAACAAAATGTTGCAGGGATTTTTAACAATCCAGGCCCAGACTATCTTCGATTCAGATGTCCGTGTAGGAAGGGGAGAGAAGGGTGCAGAGTCATGATCACGTAGAAAGAGCTGATTTTCTGCTGAAACAGCTGAGGTGCGATCACACAGTTCATCAGTCTGCAATGTTAATGACGTAAACCGCTTCAGTAGAGCCACGGGAAGGACCCACAGTGACTCTCCCAAGGGAGGCGATGCAGGGGAACCGGCGTTACGCTGCACGGAAAGAGCTGTTTGCCACCAGTCATCCTCCTCCCCCCCGACACACACAGACATTATGACAGTCCCAGAAAGGAAAAACCTGCTTTTTAAAAATAGCAAAATCTTTAAGGAGCTGAGCACATGCCAGAGTGGGTGGGAAATTAGTAGTATTATTACTTTATGCTCACAGGGTCTAAGACCTCAGATGACTTATTTGTGCCCAGAATGAATTTTTGCAGACTCATTATAAACCCTTGCAAAGCAGGGTTTATAAGGTCACAGAAGAATTTCCATTAACTGTAGCTTTGCTAGGGATTGCCAGCATGATCTATTTCTCTCATTTATGCATATGCAATAAGGCTGAGATGAAGCTCCTTTGCTTTATTTCCACATCATTGTGCTGATGCCGAGCTAACCAAATAAACAAACTGGAAAGCGAGTGGGGAAGGGGGGAAGGAACAGAGAGACTAAGGAAAAAACGTATGCCTGGCTCTCTCCCTCATGAAGGATGCAAATAAATTCTGCAGACTTTGAAGCCAGGAGATCTCAGTAGAGATGAAAATCCCCTTGTGCGGGATGGCTCACCGGGTGCTCGGTTGAGACACTGCTTGGGTATTGCATTATGCAACCGCTTCCATGCAAAGGATGGTCAGAATAGATATTGTTACCCTGCCACCTGACTGAGACCTGGCTCAGGGATTTGCAATCAAGTAGCAACACAAACCCTCTGGGCTCTCCAATCTCTCTCCCACCACTGTGAGACCACAGCCTCTTCAGAAACTGCACTTCAGACACTTAACAGTAACACTCCCCTTCAAACACTGCCAACACTTCCCAAGTCTCTGGGTAGGAGGCACTGTGGATCTGGGTAGGAAATCACCCATGTAGATGGACAGCTTGTATCTTGGCTCCTTCTTCCCTGACAAATCAGTAACATGGTACCTATCCCCTTGGAGAATCCAGGAGAAGGTCCCACCAGATGGTCAAGGAGGAGCTCACCAGGACTCAGCAAAGCTCCCCTCAATTCATTTTAAAGCCAGCCAGTCCAGCTGGATGCTGGCACAGTCTGGATGCCCACAGTCCCTGCCCCAGCCAGAGCGGCACCAGAGCAGACCAGCAGCAAAGAATCCCTGGTCTGACGTGAGAGGCTTTGGGAAGAGCTGACTGTCACCGCTGTGTCACTGCAGACACCACTCTCCCCAGAGCACCGGGAGCACACAGAGCCCGAGATGGAGAGCACTGTTTGCCAGACCAGAGCACCTCCTGGGGCTGCCCGCCACCCGCGGCGTACCCACACAGCCACTGCGCCTCGTAAGCCGCACACACAAACCGCACGAACCTGCACATTCTCCGGGTAGAGGCCCACAGAAGCACTGCTGGCTACATCATTAGGAAAAGATTTGCTCAGGTTTTTCCTTTTTCACATGTTTGTAACGCTCAAGTCTGAGTTACACCCTGACTGCTGCTACACGCGCTGAACCACTGGCACGCTCAAATCCAGCAGCCTTGTCTCTCAATTCTTCCCAATGTTTAGCAGCAAAAAGCAAACCCTTTGTTGTTGGCATGCTCCTCTCGGTAACCCAGCTCTGATCCATTTCCACCTCCAAATCATTAAAGATAATAAATAAGCCTAGCCTCAGTGTGAGGAGCCTTCACATAATCACCTGTCTATGCTCCGATCAGCATTCCTCCGTTACGCTTCTATTTTCTACAGCTTAACTAGGAAAGCCGGCACCGAACTCTGCCCCTTACCCTACAGCTATTTATTGCCCACATTCTGCTATTTATTTCCTAAAATAGTCTCTTTTGGGTGGATCTAATTAAAAATCCAAATAAATTAGGTCCATTGGTACATTTTCAGTTCCCATTTCATTAGCTTTCCAAACTGCAAGCAGCATTAGGAAGGTAGGTCTCTATACCGCACACCCATCTTCTTCATACAAGGTGTGGTGATCTGACCCCCAAGGTTAGACCCATCCAAATACCTGAGTGATAATTAGGCCTTCCCAGCTGGCACACAACAGAAGCAAAACTCACCTGCCCGATATCGCAGCTCTTTCTCAGGTTTGATTTCTGTAAAGGCATAGCGTGGCAAAACCACTCCTGTTGTACCTGGCAGTTCCCTTTGACCGCCCGGGTTCCTGTCTTGGAAACTTCCCAGAGAGGAGGAAGAGCTGTCCCTTTCATGTTAACACCTGCTGTTATTTCACACTTTATTTACTTCAGGGCCCTCGGATGAACCATCCCCAGTCCTACTGATTTACAACACCCAGGTTTCTTCCTTTGGTCCATTACTTCCTCTTTAAACAATTCAATCGTTGCTAATTTCCTGCAAATGGGGATTTCCTCAACATCCTGGAAATGACTCCCCTTTTCCCCAGCCAACTCTTCTCTCTGCCACAGCTCCTCATACCTCCTGGGGCTCAGGCAGCCTCCATTCACTCTTATTGCCCTGGGAGGCATTTCGGCATCCTACAGTTGCTTAGCCGTGTTAGACACCACCTACGCAGCACTGCTTATGCCACGCTACACCCAGGAACACGAGGAGACTTTTCCCAGCCCCAGCAAATCTCCCACAGAGACAGAGCAATGAGCAAACAAAGCAGAGGACAATATTACAGCTGACAGGTCGCATGTCCAGCTCACCTCATTTGGCATAGCCGTAGAGAGAAGCTGGTGTCGAGAGCGCTGCGTAAATCACAGCTAAGCCTCCTTTCTCATCTCTCTTGTAAGACACCTGCAGACATATGGCTGAAAAGTACCCGAGGAGTCCCATGCTCACTTCTTTATTTACGTTAGCTCCTATTGACACTAGTTGAGCATTTTATGGTACAGGAGCCTTGATAGCTTTTGAACTGCTTGAAGCTTGCCAGCTCTGTTCTACCCATCAGCCACTCACTGTTGACCAATGTGGAAATGACCCTGTTCAAGCTGGTCCTCACTACATTTTCCTCTACCTTCATTAAAAGTAACTGCCACAACCATCCCCATCTACTGTAGCACACCGAGTCTTCCACAGGCACCAGAACAACATGAAATGCGCTGTTATATTGACACCACAAATTGTTCTTCCAAGCCATGACCCACAGATGAGATGAAAAGTTATTATGGAGATCCTTAAAACTGCTCCATTACCTCTTCACAGGTTTTACAATTTCTTTTATCTCTTCAAGTCCCTCATTTTTCTTGTCAGAGAACCCACAACAGTGTTAATAGTTCCCCTGAGAGGGTACAGCCAGACAAACCGGAGCTTGTAGTCTCCTGCGCACAGCAACGGTTCTGCAGTAGTACCACAGTGTCTTTTCTGTACAAAGCTGAAAGCTAAGTTCTCCATTCCTGTATAAAGCTTTCATCATGAAGTCGCTAATATCCCATTGATTTCTCCGTATCGTTCCCTCAGATCTCAGAGACACCCTTCAAGCTGTTCTCATCTTGTTAGACCACAATTTCAGTGTGTTCTTCCTATTCACACACAGCAAGAGGTTCCTTGTATTAACAGGTACCTCAGCCTCGTATACGCTGCCTTGGAAGCCTCAGAAATGAGGCTTCTCTGAGACGACTTGCAGAAACTTTTGTCTCGCCTTCTGCCTGCCTGCCTAGAAGCAGGAAAAATAAATAAATTCTGACCCTAACAAGTGCTGCGCATGAAGATCTCCCCCCAAAGTCAGTGAGAATCAACATCCACAACCCAGGCACATCAGCAAGCCTTTAAAAAGGGCAAGACACTGACCATCTGCACCTGCTTAGTCCCAACTGAATACAGAATAAAGCTTAAACCATCTTCAAAGAAAATGAAGTTTCTTGGATGAGGGACTTCTCCTCTGTCCACACAGCCCAGCAATATCTGATTCTAAGCATGCATCTGCTCCTTCCAGGTCCTTTATCACCTCTGTCAGCCCGTGCTCCTCCTCTCCTCTGCTTCCTTCTACCCTGCTTTTCCCTCCTTCCTCTTCCTCCACTGACACAAAAGCCCATCCTTCCACCCACCCACGCAGGCACTCGCTCCCCATCCAGGCTCAAGCATCCCCTGCCCTGCATGCGCACCCAGTAAAAACACACAGCTGCTCCTCCAGCCAAAGGGGCCCAGGGCCTTTCCTGGGTCTCCTCTGGCCCTATCGCCCACGCAGAACCACCCGCTTCTCCCAGAGAAAGGAATCTAAAACAACATGGTCACAGCAGCTGTTGTAGCAGAAAGCAGAGATCCTACATTGCAGTCAGATGCTTTCCCACCAGAACTCGTGCAATCGGGTAGCGTCTAGCTAAGGGTCTTCCCCAAGTCCTGGGTGAGTTGTAAGTTCACTCGCTGCTTTTCCATCAAGCAAAGAAATCAGTGTGAGCGCACATACATAACGGTGGAGATGGGATCTCCTGACACTCTTTAGCTTTCGGAATAGATAGTTTTGAGGCAGCACTGCACATACCTGCCTTACTGTTCCTTTGATGAGCTCTCTGAAGACCAGCTCCCTTGAATCATTTGCCATTCACCCACAGATTGCTGCATGCTCCTTGGCATCTGGGTATTTAGGCCTTTGCCAGCCCACATGACTTCTTGGCTTAATTTCCTTGCACAGCTTGCAAAAGAAATCTCCAGCAAGAAACTTGCAGGCGGCAGCAGCACTGCCTCTGTCTCTCTCCCAGAGCTGCAGGCAGCTGCTCTAAACCCCCATTTAGAGCCAACCTTTCACAGGTGACTCTTCTCAGGGAGATGTTGATGCCTTTATCAGCCTTGCTCTCTCCCCTCCCCACTCCCCCAGGCAGGGCTCTGGGAGCCACACTGGCCTGCCCCCACCCACAGCCCTTCATTTCGGGGTTCACCTTCTTCAGGCACCCTGTTCCCAGCAGCAAGAGCAGAGGCACCATCTCCACAAGAGCCAGCCCGCAAAGGGTCAAGAGAAATGGCCATTTAAAGAAGAAAAAAGAGCATTCTTGTTTGCCATGCTGACACTCTAAAGCCCTCTTTCCGCTCAGCAGAGCCTGTCAGCTCCCACATCCCCGGCACAGGTGTCTCTACTCAGGGCATTAACTCACGTCAGACATGGGGAAAGAAGCACCTGCAAACCAGAACCAGCCACACAGCAACTTTCCCAACTTCTGGCTTTGCTAATCAAGCCCAACCCTGAAATGGAAACAACAAAGGTTCAGCCGCTTACCATCTATTTCTCTACCCAGATGGTTCCCTCAAATACATAGCCTAATATGCATAAATACTAAAGCAGACTTGCATCAAGACACTTTAAAAATGCCTTGGCATAGTGGGGGCCTCACTGCAGCTTGCTTTCAGAGAGCACACTTCTACCCCTATGTGAAATGAAGCCTAAAGCAAGCCATGGCAGAAAAGCACCGAGCATAGTTAACATCCACCTCCTACCTGCGAGTGCACACGTCCTAACACCCAGGCAGTGGTCACACAAGCAGCCGCTGGCTGCTGCCAGCAGCTCTACCGGAGCGCCAGCGACTCCACGGGGACGTTCGCTCGCTCTCCGACGCCGTAGACCCCAGCTCCCTGTCCAGGGAAGCAGGGAAGGCTCTGCTCTCGGCTCACTGCAGCGGTCACATCCAGCCAGGATGTGGCTGCTGAACGTCTTCTTGGAGAAAAGGCTGTCTTGCCTCAGAGAGACAAAGGGACCGGTTCCTGCTGGGGGCAAGCAGGGGAATCTCCCGCTGCCGCGGTGTGGGGCAGCCGGTGCCCGCCAGTGCTCCGGCAGGAATGCTGCCCAGGATGCGGTGGCAGAGCGAGCCGTCCCTCAGCACCTCCCTGAAGGCCCCCAGGGAGGCAGGGCGCAGCTCTGGATCCTCCAGCAGGCAGCACCTCGCCGCAAAGAAGGCACGTGTGGGAGACGAAGCAAACCTCACGTGTGTTAGGTTAACTTTCCCGAGGGTCACAACCTTGAGGTCTCAAGCCTACCAGGCTGGGAAAGAAAGAAACCTCACAGACGATGAGACCTGAATAGCACTTGCAGCATCTCTCACCCATGCAGAGCTCCCAGTCAGAGCTGCCAGCTATGCCAGAGTTTATGCATAAATAACACAGACAAAGTTGGGCCTAGGAAGAGGTTTCTGCATGGAGTTTTCCCCCACTGCCCAGAATCAACACTGCTTGTTCATTAAAGCAGAGTCTGTGTCAGCATCAAACCTGCATGTCTGCGCATCAATGAGTACCTCATATATTCCAAGACAAATTATTCAGAAGCGCAGCTCCGCTGAAACACATTCCAGAACAATGAACCTTTTCTTTCCAATCCAAAGCCTGAGAAAAATATCTGTTAAAGAGCATCTTCCTCACTGCTTATGACTGTAGCACACAGGCTGTGAATACAGCAACACACAAGTACACAGGGAGCATCCATTCCAGCCAGCCCCGCTCCTGTTCTCCAGTACAGATGACCACCACACACTTCCACATACTAAAGACATCCCGGGAATCGTTCCCAGGTAATCCATAGGAGTTGTAGCCATACAGAGTTCCCCGCTCCCTACACTCTTTGAACTTCAGCTCTCCTGAAAGCTGGAGTATGGCATTTTGCAACTCTTGCTACGCTAAAAATGCTGCGGCCGCCAACAACCCCCCCCGAAGGGCTGGCAGGAAAGTCCTTTAGCAAGTGCTGCCGTAAGAGCGGGCGGACGGGGATCACTGCTGCCGGCAACCATGCAGAGGCTGGCAGATTCGGCTCCGGTTCGCACCTCGCTCTCGGGCGCTGAGGCTGCTCGGGGCTCCCGGCGGCTCCCAGCCCCGCCGCTCTGCAGCGGCGGGCGAGCGGCTCTGCCCGGGGCCCGGAGCGGGCGGCGGGGCCGGGGCCGGGGCGGGCATCCCGCGGGGGACCCCGGCCCCCGCCCCCGGGGAGCGGTGCCGCCGGGGGGAGGCTGCTCCGAGCGGCGGGGCCCCGTCGCCCCCTCCCCGCCCGGCCCTCCCTCCCTCCGGCAGGACGCGGGGACGCCCGACCCCCTCCCGGCGGCGGCCCCCGGGCGGCTCCTACCTGGCTGGGCGGCGCGGCTCTGCCCGCGGCTGCTCCGGCCCCGCTCCGACAGCGGCGCGGGTCCCCGGCGGCGAGCGGCGGAACTGCAGGGGGCGGGGGGCGGCTGGCGGGGCACGGCGCCGCGGGAGAAGGGGCTGCCGGGCGCGGGGGCCCCCCCGCGGGCGTGCGGGGCAGCGCGGGCCGCGGCGGGGCGGGATGCGGGGGCAGGGATGAGGGGAGGGCGGTGCTGGGGGTGGAGAGGGGTGGAGGGCTGGGGGTCGAGGGAGGAAGGACAGGGGCAGGAGGGAGGACAGGGGCAGGAGGGAGGACAGGGGCAGGAGGGAGGGAGGGCAGAGGCGAGGATGGAGGGGGCGCAGAGGGACGGGACGGAGGAAGCTGGGATGCGGGGAGGGCAGGGGGTCGGGGATGGAAGGAGGAGAGGGCAGGGAGGAGGGATGCAGGGAGGGAGGGATGCAGGGAGGGCAGGGGCTCGAGAATGGAGAGGGGAAGGAGGGCAGGGGAAGGATGGCGGAATGGCAGGAGACTGGGGATAAAGGGAGGGCAGAAGCCAGGGAGTGCAGGGAGCTGGGATGCAGGGAGGGCAGGGGACTGAGGAGGGAGGGGAGGGCAGGGAGCAGTGGGGCACTGGAACTATTGCTTCTGAAAGCCATCGCTTTTCCTAAGCCCAGACTGAGCACTCCTGGGAGGGATAACCGATTTTTGGAAAGGCTGTGCCTTCTCCTCACACATCCCCAATCCTTAACTGCTTTAGGATTCCCTGCTATTAGCCAGGGCCCTGACTCTCCCCATGTGTCCTCTCTTTCAATACTGCCTGAGAAGGACACAGGGCAAGATACTTTTGCCCACAGCTCCTAAAATCTTCATGTTAAATGTTAATCTCCTCCTTGTGCCCTGAACAGTAATGCATGCTGGGCAAGAGACATCACCTAGCGCTGGGAAACTGGCAGGAGTGGGACAGTCAGGACCTGGCCTGTAGTGCAAGGCTGAGAAATGCAGCACCAGACGGTCAGTTCCCAAAGCCGTGTCCCTGTAGGCTGTAATGCTCCAGCCTTCTCTGCTACACTGCAGTTTTGTTTTCCTGTTTATTTGTTTGTTTTTAATAGCGAGAAAAGCAAAGCTTTTAAACCATCAATTAACTGGACTCTTGCATTAGAAGCAATGAACTATTACTTGACAGAAATTCATCTTCCCCTCCCGCTGAGAAGAAATAAGCTGGAGGAAAAGAATCAGCTTCACAGGAGAAAAAAAAAAAATGCCTCTGCTTCAGAGACAAATTACTCATAAGATACATAGGTAACAGGCACAGGGTGCTTTGAGCTCATCCCTTTTACACATCATTTCCCTTAGGACAACAGCTACCAGTCAATTGCTTTGTGAATGATCCCTGTGCCTTTGCACCAGTGACCCTGCCCAACAGGCCATTCCAAGCATTTATTATTCTCAGAATAGAAGAGCATTTCCCTATGTCTGGGCTGCATTTGCTTTTAATTTATGGTTGTGGCCCTCAAGGTCCAGATTCACAACCGTCTGGGCCGCAGCTCAGTACTGCTCGGAGCGGTGCTTTCTGCTCCTGCCTGAGGAGGGGCAGAGCAGGTGGCAGCGGGGGTCTGGCCGACAGAGCTGGGATTGCTTCCGGACCCAGAGCCGCCTCTGTGCAAACTCCAGAAGCAGGAGATAGACAAAGCCTACCTCTTACCTCAGCACTGACCCCACCTGGGCCAGGCCGGGCTTCCTCTGTACGCCCCTCGCAGGCACGATCCAGCCAGATGCTGCATCCTCCTCGTCGCTCCTGCCATCTCCTGCCTTTGGAGGCGTTCGCTTGTGCAGCCACACCGCTTTCTTTTAGATATCTTTTGGATAGTTCAGGCACATCTCTGCATAGCCCTAAATCCTTCATGCAATTACTGGAGCCTCAGCCTTGTTGTACTCGTAGAAGGTAACTTAAGACCTGGAAAGCTCATACAAGGCCTTTGCCTCAAAAGCTCCAGCACGGTATAAATCAGTGCAGAATCACAAAAGCTAGGGCACCCTTGTCAGCCCACAGCAGCAGGTGAGAGCTACCTCAAAGGAAGCAATCCAGAGGAGACAGCTATCCAGACAGTTGTCCGTGCTCTCCAGGGACCTGGAAAGCAGAAGGCAGATGTGCTGCCTGACCCTGCCGTCCAGGTGGGCAGTGTGAAGCCTTCCTTTCACCTCACCTCTGATGGGCAAACCTCCAGCCCAGCGTAAGGCGGGGGAGCAGCACAGGGGGGCTGCACACCCTCCCTCACCACGTCATCAGGACCAGTCCCGTCCCACGAGTCTTGCAAGACAGAGTGAAGGACAGCGTGGCTGAGCTCAGTCCTGCTCCCTTTCCCCCCGCTGTTTTCCTCCTCCCCCGCTCTTGAAAAGCTCAGGCTCTCCTGCTGCAAGTCTCGCCACTAAGTTTGAGCAAAGATAGCCAGATTCCAATTATTTCCAACTTCATTTGCTCTCTCCAGTTCCTGAGAAAGTTGTGTTTTATTTAAAACCTTCTGGGATCTTTGTGCTTGAGGTAATTCAGCAAGGGAACAAATGGGGTAGAAAGTGTCTGCAAATAAATCTGGTTTGGTTTGGTTTGGAAATCAAAAGGATTCTAACCCTAAGAGAGAGGTTTTGAAACTGCCTTCTGATACAAAGTGTGTGTGGGGAGAGGAGGGGGAGGGAAGCCATCCAACTAGTTTTTAAAGAGAGTTTGGTTGTTTTATGAATGAGGTTATCTGACACAGTTGCCTGCAAAAGCAAGGGAGTTTGATGACCTAGAAAATCCTGTTTGTGGAAGGAACTATTGTTGTTGTAAGACTATAAATCCAAAGACTGCTGAGGGTTTGGGATCCCGCTTACGCTCAGGGGCACAGAAAGACAGGGAAGAGACAGTGATACTTCAGAGAGCCAGAGAGGCAGCATCTGTCCCAGGGGCTCAGAGGCAAAGGACCCTCCGGGGTGTTCAGGGCAGGGCACTGGTCCCCCCTGCACCAGGCAGCCCTGAAAGCTCCTTCTCCGGGAGTCACTGCTGAGATGCTCCCTAAGGTCAGCAAGGCACAGGGGGGAAATCAGATGGTCTTAGAAAATGAGTTAATTGTCCAAAACAGGAGCTCAAAACAATAGTTGTACTATGCAGGTCCAGCTCAATCAAGACCAAAACATGCCTTCCCCAGAAGTAGCTTTACTAGCGGTGTCCATGCAGGGTGTAAGAAAGCCTGCAGTGATGCGTATGGATCAGTCTGACCCTATTTTCACAAACAACAGGCTGTTTGTTCCATGGAATGATCTAACGTCTACAGATCCAAACATCGGGGGGGAAATAGCCACCATCAGTAATCACACTGCTTACCTCATAGCATATTATATATCTAAGCAATTAAATTATCTTTTCCCTCCCAGTTGCACTAAGAGGGGCTCTGATCTCAAATTGACGTGAAGTTGAGTCATGAATCATTTAAACAGCTGCTACATTTATCTTCATAGGTGGCTATATTTCAGCAGAAGAGTAAATAACAGTACCACTGTAAAAAAGAGTCAGTCAAATGCATGAAGTACTAAGAGATTTCTGAGGATAAAAGACATTGCAAGAGGCAAGATTTCTCATTTGACTGAAATATAAAAAATAAATCTATTATATGTGTGCCAGATTTTTTCTTCAAGGTTCGTAACAACTTTCTATTGGTAATAGAACATGTCCAAATTAGATAATTTTATAGATAGGAACAGCTTTGAAGGAACCGGTTAGCGGAGTAAGTATTTTGTGGTAGTTACATAAAAAAGCCCATCTAATTATATATATATATTTAGATGGCTCAAAGAAGTTAGTAGGATGAGTTAGATAAATAAGGAACATTTTGTGGAACAGTTTGTTTGCTTTCTTTTTTATGCAGAAGAAAATGTGTGTGAATTTAAAAGAGCTGAAGTCAGAAATGGCATCTGCGATCCTGATGCAAAATTTGGGGGGGATAACTAGTAATCCCATCTGAAGAGGCTGGTTCACACCCTATGTTGTATAACTCCCTCTCCCTGATGCACATGGAGGTCCAAAGCTTTTCTCTGGATGAGGATGTGCCCCTGCTAGATCGCTCACAGCAGTAAAATGCAAAAGGTGCACATGTGGCTGCAGGATCCAAGCTATATGAAATAAGAAATGTGGAGGCTACCACTGGCATTTCGTTGGTTTATTGTTCCACAGCCAGGGATGCAGATTTCCCGGGCACTCCGGGTGAGAGATTACTTGCCTACAGGCCTGTTTCCCAGAGACGTGGAGGCCCTGCTACCACACTGGCGTTACTAACCTTTGACCAGCCTCTTCTACAACCACAGTGATCATTTTTGCTTGAAATGCAGTGATATGCATTCCACTGAAATTCCTGGCTAGCACTGTTAGGCTCCAACCAACAGCTCAGTCACTCGGTCTCAGGTCCTTTCTATGCCATATCTTACCTATTAACAGCCTCCATCCTTACACTTCTGCTTATCCCCGATTTTGAAAGCAACCCATTCCGTTAACTATATTTAATCTCATAAATATATACATATATATAGTTAGTGCCTAACATTTCCAAAAGAGATTGATTACATACCCTCTCAGGTGCTGTACACACAGGGAGACAATCCTGGAAGATCAGAGCATTTAAATAAGGTTCAAAAAAGCAGGCGCGGTGCCTTGCCATTTTAGAGGTGGGAACCAGAGGGCTGGAGCAATGACACGATTTCAGTCAGGTCACACAGGCTTGCATAGCACATCTCAGAACTAAACCCAGACCACCTTTAGTCACTGCCCTGTGTTTTCACAAGGAGATCTGTCCTCTTCAGGCAATAATAAATATTGGACTGATTATTTGCAAAGTGTTTATCTTCACTTCCATCTTAATCTTCCTTGCTTTTTGATGTTCTCTTCCGTGTAATTACTACCATCAAAGGATGTTTTCTCCTGTATGTATTCCATTCACACACCAAAGAAAAATAAAAGCAGTCATTTAAAAAGCAAGGCAAAAAAAAAAACAACCAAAAAAACCCCCACAAAACCCACCTCTTTGAAACGTGGTGAAAGCAAAAGATTAAGAGACTTTCAGGTGAGAGATAATTAAGAAAAGGGAGTAATGAAGAATGAAACTGACTTCAGAGATCTCAGCAGCAGGTTGGTCCAAGGACTAAGGACACAGCCTGGGGAGGAGGAGACGCCGGTTTAGCTGCTCTGGGCTCTGACATCGACAGACACCCTCCGAACCCAGGGAGAGCGTTGCGCCTTCCTCATCTTTGCAATGGATTCAGGGACCTCCAGCCCTGGAGTCTCTGCTCTGGCTGTGACTCACTCTGGAGCAAATCAGTCTGCCCTTAAATCTCCACCAATTTATAAAGCCTCTGGTCTTCAGGGAAATAGTGTTCAGAGATGCAGAGCCACCTTTTATCTCTTCAGTTTCTGAAGGAACCATTGATGCCCCGGACTCACTTGTCTCTCAGGGTTGGCCAGTCCATGTACCAAGCTGTCTCGAGCCAGCGAATGCTTTTCTGAGTTGAGCTCTGAGCATCCCGTTCCGATTTTTCTCATCGGGACAGTGCACGGTATTTTCCAGCACTAATACTTCCATGGAGACTTAAGAAAGTAAAGCAGAGAAGACAAAGGCTCAGGCCTAGGATGGTGTGCATCAGCAGCGTCACCTGAACAGAAAGATTTTGATCTGCTGAGAATCCAACCCCTAGGTCTCTTAAGCGTATTCCAAGTGCAGAGCAGAGTCCCAGAGGAGCAGCTGAAGCAAGGCAGCCACCCCAGCACATGCTTCTGATGCAGGCGTTGGCGCAGGAACACGTGCCATCGGAGGATCGGGTTTACTGAGAAGAAGGAGAAGCCAAGACCGGAGTCTTTCCCTGCTCCTTTGCCAACACTGGCTAAGCTACTATGAGCTCTCCTACGTATGTGACTGACAGGGGACATCTACAGCCACTGCCATTCCGGGCGGGCTGCGGCTGCTACCTGCAACAGCGTTAGCAGCATGGAAGAAATACTTCTGCGTTTTTTTTGTTTTGTTAGTAAGGTGGACCGATACTGTCCTACCTCACATAAGCATTTTCTTTTTGCCAACTCCAGACCAGATGCAGAGCCCATCTTACAGAGAGAGACAGATGAGCAATTGCTCAGCAGTGACAGGGGTAGTTTTATTATAGCGGAATAAAAAAATTGCAGAGGAAAAAAGATGAGTTCAATATAAGATACAATTGAGGCTATTTGACTTCTGCTGCATGCATCCACTAAAATGATGATGATGAATGGGTCAGAGGGGCTTTCAAAACATTGTGAACCTGTTTCTTCCAGGACAGAAGGTACCAAAAAAAAAAAAAAAAGCTACAAAAAGGTCAGTATTTGGAGTTGAAATACTAAGTAAAGGGCATGCACAGCAGAACATAGAACAGGCAGTTCTATAATCAAGTTCCTGTGCTGAATAGTAAACAAACACCAGAACTGCTGGAGAAAAGGGAGGGCATCTCTTCTGCTCAGTGCTGTCTAATTAGACTTCACAGTTTTAAAAGGAGAGAGTAGGATTAGGAGGAGCGGAAACCTCCAGCAGGATTTAAAAATGCAATGGAGACCCACAGAGAAGAGTTTAATCTCCTTCTCATCACAAAGGTCAAAGGGAAACAGATGGAGTTATATCAAATACATCTTTATAAAAGTAAAGAGAAAGTGTTCTTTCAAACTGGAGCTGACAGGAGGCCAACACAAACTTTCTCCTTCCCATGCTAATTCAGAACTGAGATGATGTTTTAGTACCAGAAGTGGGATCTGAATTGAAGCTTCAAGAGAGATGAGGAAGGAAGATGTGCTCATTAATATCCTAGTATAACAATAACCTCAGATAATACGAATTATTACAAAACCTCCTGAGAGCTGACAGAAATGTAGATTTAGTCTCCCATCCATGGAGCTCCACTTAATGCAGTTTATTCAGCAGCACTGAGTAAATATCAACAAGAAGGTTAAAATGTTGATCAGGGAAAATACTTCACGCAGAATAAGCTGCAGACATCTGGAAACAAACAAACTGGTGCAAGAAAGCGGCAGAGATATTTTGGGCATTTTATTCTGCCAAAAGCCCAACTGATGATTTGCAGCTGTAAACTCCCATCTGGTGAGGAAGGGGAGAAATAGAAGGAAGCCCTGTCGGTTTTTTGGTTTGTGATATGGAGAAATGCAGGAGGGAGCTGCGCAGTCATCTCAAGCAAGGAACACGCTTCTCCCAGAACTGTTTTCCAAGAAGTGGACAAGTCAGTTAATGGAGCTGGAAACCAATTTGCAACACTTCCAGCTCTGCAGAATGGCTCTGAAGTCTCTCACACAGTAGCAACTGTATTTTCCTACTTTGTTGCGTCTCGCGCTTTCTGGGCAGCACTGCTCCAAGCTCTCCACTGTAGAGCTGAAAGTTGTATCAAAACTTTTGGCTGCCTCAGCCTCTCCTGCAGAAGCAATCCTGACCCTCCTTTTTAAATCACAGGTGTCTAAAAAGTTTTGAAGATTTGTTAAGCCAACACCTTAAAACAGAGATACGCTAGATATCAATCCCACACTGTAGCATTACACTCCTGTGCTTACCGTCTAAATGTTGGATCACACTTAAAGCAAACACATCCAAGCTTTCATTTTGTGTGAGCCATGCCCTGCATGGGTCCATTTCTCTGGTAATAAGTCTACCCTAATGATAATCAAACCAAGTGGCAAAGAATACGTGCCAGGGACTGGACAACTTCCATTTTATGCCAACCTTCATAAATACTTTGGGAGAAGAAAAACAACAACAACAATAATAATCTAAAAGCCATTGACTAGTTGATAAAAAGAAAGGGTAATTTATAAACAGTCTTCAGCAAATACCAAGGCCACCCTTGCCAAAAGATGTTTCCTGGAACAAAATGGAATAAATAGTCGTCTTTTGCCATTTGGGGTGGTGGTGGTGGGAGGATAGAACTGCCATCCTAATTGCTCAAAAAGACCCTGGCATCATTGCGTGTGCGAGCAACAGTGGCAAATACCTCTAGGTGAATACCCCTAGACCTAGGTAAAGACTAGGAGACACACTTCACAAAAAAGACTGGGAGGTGAGTGGCACAGGAGATGCATTACAAAGTTAGCATTGCTTGTATCTCAGGATCCCAAAACATGCTGCAACTTCACTTAGACTCCAAGCTCTCTGGCCCAAAAATTGGTCGTATAAAGTTTGTAGCACAATGAAGTCCTCAGTCCCAGCTAGAACTGTCAGGCATTACCACATAAGATATTTTCACGGACAAGTATTACCAAACACACCAACGTTTCTGGCAGCTATGCTGCATGACCACAATACTTCAAATAACATAACCCAGAAATGACACAAATCCATCTGAAATAACACTCTCTGAATCCTCTCTTGTGTCTTCCTTCCCTATCTATGGCAGGCAGCAAGGAGAGATTAATTCCATGATAGTGGATGTGAAAGAGCCCTAAAAGATGCAGTACGGTTCTCTCCCATCCCTAGCTGGGATTCAAGGGCATAGGCTGCAGGAGAATCATAGACTCATAGAATAGTTTAGGTTGGAAAAGACCTTTAAGATCGAGTCCAAGACACAAAGCAAAATCTGAGCTGTTTATTTTGAATCATTTATTTACAGCAGCGCAGTAAAGAGAATATATAAAATAACATTTAAATAGGCAAAACACGAACAGCATCATTAGGAAAGCATAATAGAGCTCAGATTACCAATTATAATAAAGTAATCTCTCAAGGAGCTTCACATGCATACTGCAGGGAAGGGGAAAAAAAAAAGAAAAAAAAAAGAGGACTCTAAATATTCAGAAATACACCTGATCTAATTTGTTTTCTGTTTTGGTGCTTGTTTTTTATTAATTTATTTTTATCAGCTTGTCTATCAGAAATGTGAGTGCATCACTTTCCAGGGAAGTCAAAAACTAAAGATAGGAATATCACTAAATGATAGGGATATGGGCGGGAGTGTTGATCTGCTGGAGGGTAGGAAGGCTCTGCAGAGGGACCTGGACAGGCTGGATCGATGGGCTGAGGCCAACTGTATGAGGTTCAACAAGGCCAAGTGCCGGGTCCTGCACTTCGGCCACAACAACCCCAGGCAATGCTACAGGCTTGGGGAAGAGTGGCTGGAAAGCTGCCCAGAGGAAAAGGACCTGGGGGTGCTGGTTGACAGCCGGCTGAACATGAGCCGGCAGTGTGCCCAGGTGGCCAAGAAGGCCAACAGCATCCTGGCCTGTATCAGAAATAGTGTGGCCAGCAGGAGCAGGGAGGTGATGGTGCCCCTGTACTCGGCACTGGTGAGGCCGCACCTCGAATCCTGTGTTCAGTTTTGGGCCCCTCACCACAAGAAGGACATGGAGGTGCTGGAGCGTGTCCAGAGAAGGGCAACGAAGCTGGTGAAGGGCCTGGAGCACAAGTCTGATGGGGAGTGGCTGAGGGAACTGGGGGTGTTTAGCCTGGAGAAGAGGAGGCTGAGGGGAGACCTCATCGCGCTCTACAACTACCTGGAAGGAGGTTGTAGTGAGGTGGGGGTTGGTCTCTTCTCCCAAGTAACAGCGATAGGACGAGAGGAAATGGCCTCAAGTTGCGCCAAGGGAGGTTTAGATTGGACATGAGGAGAAATTTCTTTACTGAAAGAGTGGTCAGGCCTTGGAACAGGCTGCCCAGGGAAGTGGTGGAGTCACCATCCCTGGAAGCATTTAAAAGACGTGTAGATGAGGCGCTTAGGGACATGGTTTACTAGTGGACTTGGCAGTGCTAGGTTAACTGTTGGATTCAATGATCTTAAAGGTCTTTTCCAACCTGAACAATTCTATGATTCATGAAAACCATCCTCTGCAGATAATACAACAAAACAGAGGCCTTGGCACAAAACTCTTAGCACAGATGTTCCCTATTAAAAAATTTGCAAGTTCCCTCAACAGCAAGTTTCAATTTCACTTTTCTTTCAAATTTCTGTTTGATCCTAGTGGAAGGAAAAATATCCAGGAAAAGAATGGAAATGAAAAGCCTCAAGTGCTCCCATGCACTGATACACAAAGCAGTATAATATAGCTTCTGTTATGCGACTGTCCCCATAGGCAGTCTATCCCACATCTTGTGAAGGGGAGGCAAGGGCTGCCAAGCACATGGGTGAAGTTTCATCTTCTAGAAACTCTAACTTGGTAAAACAGAGCAGTCTAGAGAGGAAAAACAAGTGTCTTGTTCTGCTGCACACATCACACATACGCACCGTCTTTGTGAACACTCCAGAGAAGGCAGTCTCAAAAAGAACTTGCCGGAAGAAACCAAACTTCTTCAAAGGTATAAAGTTTAAAACTAAAAGACATATATAAGGAAGATGATTCACTTTACAGAACACAAACAAAATATCATTACAGCGCTATGGACTCTGGCTAACATTTGATATAAAGCTGCAGCCTTTTAGTTGAACAGCAAATGCCTGCAGTTTTGTTTCAGGGGAAAAATTAGTCCAGCAAGACTTAAATGATAAAAATTTGCAAGCTTAGTATCATGTTGAAAGGCTACATACTGGCAGTTCGTCACTGTCAAAACAGATTCCGTTTTAGAAATAAGCTTATAAGTTAATAAAATCAACTTACTTAATTTCATTGGATAATGGTTCTGGTTGGATTTAAGACTACAATGCTAGAAACTTAAAAGCAACCCCTACAGCAGGTAAAGTGCTGGAGCACGGGAACACAAAACTGACTTGAAATAGAAAGCGAAACTCACTGCTCAGACTTAATTGTCAAAGATGATCAGATGAGCCAAAGCATTAAGGTGACAGCTATGTTGGACTTTTTGAAGTGTTCAATAAATTGCTGTTAGTGACACAAAGAGTGAAATATCAGCAAACAAAAAGCATTCCAGTGAATGCAATAGTGGGTGTTGCACCCAAGTAGAAATTCACTACAAAGGGCAAAATTCCACTTCCAAATCACATCTAGCAATTGCAAAAACAAACAGAATGGCCACAAGTGCACTACAAGCTGTGCAAAACAGAACCAAGGCGTCACTTACCCTGGAGAACGTCCTGAAGTATCATTCTCAGCTTAGATCAAGCGGCAGATTTTTTTGTTTTCTTATAGTTGATGTTTTGTGCTAATTCCTCCTTACTGGTCAACACTAAAGGGAAGACATAGGGACGTTCTTCCCTGTATAATAAAGATTGCATTTGGCAAGGAATCAAACACCACCATCCTTCAAAAGGCAGCTCCCAAACAAGCACTCTTCTGCTGTTACTTTGTGAGTTTTCTTTTGCCCTGGTTTAGCGTGGTACTCATTATATATATACCATATGCAGACACCCTATTAAATTACAGCCTTCATATCAGACTGCTGTTGAGACCAACACAAAGCAAAGTACAAGTCCAGAATGTGATGGGCGCAGAAGCATTGATTACTTCCTGATCTGGAACTTCAGCTCTTTCAGGAAGGCACATTTGACTTTAGAAACAGACTAGATATTCACTAGCTCACTCTGACAGCAGAAATTTGGTCAAGGTACTTAAGCATCTGTGAAAGTCTGAGTACAGTGCCTTCAATGTCAGAATTTTTAAGACTTGATTAAAATCTCTTGAGATTCAATAGATTTTTTTTTCCCCCTTGTGTTTTTCAAGGGCACAGACCTTTGAGAAGACACACAAAATGAGATACATTGCTAGAAGTAGCTCTTTAAGCAGAGACTGCCAAGTCCAGAAACGTCCATTTCTTGCACTATTTATTCGCGAGGTTAGGGTGGCGATGAGATACGGATGGTTAGAGTGAACTCATCAACTAGAACCAAAGTTGTTCAAGTGGCCAAAACGTTTCTTCTGAAACTAGCAGGAGACAGCACAGCAGGAGGGGAACCAGTCAGTGTTTGGAAATACAGGACCCTTTTGCCTTGACCAGCCAACAAAAGCAGCATTTTTGCTCACTTTGCCAGCCAGCTGGGCACAGGCAGTGCCCACAGCAGAGCTCGGCACAGGATGCTCTCGCTCTCCTCAAGGAAGAGCGACTGATCAATAAGAATTGTGTTAACTGGGAGAATTGGGGGTCTCACATTTGCAACAGTAACAACAGATTCTGAAAGGTCATTTGTACCAAATGAAAGCTTCCTTTGCCGATCGATCCAGTTCGTCCTGCCAAGCGCTCCAGGCAATTAAAGCAAAACAACCCCCCAAAAATCCAGCAGACAAAACTTATTTCCTTTAAGCTTATTTAATGATATTTGAAACGCTTAAATTTTCTATTTCCCAGATCCTGAAAACAGATATTTTTTTTTAAGTGACCAATATTTAATTCCAGAAACATACAACCTTATCAGCTAAGTCATAAAAGAGCTATTTTACAAACATACATCTGGATAATTAGAACAATAAAGTCTTTTTAGACATTCAAACATGATCAGTAAAAATACAGGATTATTAATAAAGATTTTTGTGTATTTTTTAAAGAATACTTCCAGATTTTTTTCTTCTCTTTAAAGTAAATCTCTGTTAAGAGTACATGATTGTATGTTGTACAAAGAAAATAAAAATATTCTAGTATGAAGAGAGCTCCACAAGACTTAATTCAAAATAAAACAGCAGTGTTTTGGCTGCAGTATCCCTTTTGCAGTACATCTGCTTGTCAGTTGGCACCTTTGGGGGAGGGGGAGGGAATTAAGGGATTTCTTTGGGGAACGGAGGGAGAAAACAATACCAGATACCATCACACACTGAGATTATAATCAAGGGTCACCTGCTGAAGCATCAGACCCCTCTTCTAATAACAGGGACAGTACCTGTAAATCAGAATATCTAAGTTTTATGAAAACACTGGAAACAGGCATAGTGCTGTCTGAAAGCTGACCAAAACCATCTAGACTCCTTAGCTCTTGAGGTTTACATTCTTCATTCTTCTTTCTGATCCCACCTATAGGGTGTTAAAGAAATCTCCCCTCCCTACAGACAAGGTATGTTCAAGAAACCAGAGTGATCAAACACCGGCTTAGCATTTGTTCTTCTACACTTCTACAGGAGAAGAAAATTCCCCTTTCCAGAAAGTACCCATCTGACTTTTTTTGCTTGTTCCTGAACTATATCCTGTAACAGCAGAAGAGAAATCACTTCTCAGAAGGATATGAAAGAATGGTTGCTATACTGCATCTTTGTTCCCAAGATAAGAAACCCTTGCTCATCTTGTATTTGGGGAAGGGAAAAAAAAACCACAAACCAACATTGGGGAGGAGGGGCTGGGGCAAACAAACCAGAGAACATTGTCCTGCTCTGCTATGCAGTCTGAATAAGGGAATGTACAATCAATCCATCACCAACCAGGGGCAAATTAAAATGCTTCCTTACACTGGAAACTGGAATTTTAAAAAGGGTAATCTTATGGCTTAATGGGGGAAAAAAAGTGAGAATCCTGAATAGTGCATTTGAGTTCCAGCTCCTTCCACACATCGAGACATGGCCTGAGGTCTGCCATACAGCAGATGTGCTGGAGAGGAAAAAGGAATCCCCCATTATTTCAGGTTACTGCTCTCAGAAGATAATGGATCCCTGACCCCACCATTCTTTTTCTAGAGGAGTAATGCCCTATTTATGAGGATGATCAATGTAGCGTAAGAAGGCCAGCTGAAACAAAAAGCAAACAGGATAAAGCAGAGGGTGTTATTGATATTGCCCATAAAACTGGGTTCAAATGGGTTGGTCTTCTCTAACATTCCTTACAGCTCTCTGCAATCTCCTGCGCTGGAGACTGTCCATTTCATCTAACACAAAGGCTTCTCTGCCATCATCTTTAGCCTGGCACAAAGTGTGGACGTTTCCCCCTTACACTTCTTGAGAGGCAACAGGGACAGAACTGCACCTGACCTCCCAGTGGATTATGTCCAAGGTAGCATTAGGGGATGGTGGGGAAAATTCCACTCCAGCAGCTCTAGAGGCAGAAATGTAAGGATGACATGGCAACATAAATACTCTGCATTCCCAGCTTTTTCACTGCTGCTACGTCTATTAGAGATGAAAGAACGTAGTGGTGGATGATGCTACAAAATGCTTATGCAAAGGTGAAAAAGTCAGAGGCAGTGTGGGCAGATTGCTCCCCCATGGCCCATCTGAACAGCTACATGCTTCTCGTGCAGTATGTTGCTCACCATGAACCTTGAAATGCATGCAACTTGGAGAAAATCAGAGAACAAAGGATTTTGTCTTCAGTCACAAGGAAAGAGCATTAAGCAACCAGGCTTTCACAGGTCCCATCTTTGCTGGTCTTTCAGCATACTCTTGAAAAGCCAAACTAAGCTCTCTCTAACAGAGTTCAGTGGCAATTTTCCATCAACCATGGAAGCCTGCTGGAAAGCTTTTAGACAGCTAAGGTCATAATAACTGCTCCTGTTTTTGGAGTGTGTAGACCAAGGCAAGCATCATGCCAACTGATGAAGGGGAGCTGGGGGGAGAACAGGGGTCCTTTTATTTAAGGGGAAAAGGGCCTTAAACAGCAAGTCTGGCCCAGTTCTCTTTCCGGCAGGATCAGGTAAAAGATGCCACATTAGCATGAGGCAGCATTCCAGTTCTGGGACTTATCAGAGGAAGTCTAGATGTTTATAGCCAAGGGAACCGTATGGCTGAAGGTGAGGAGGGGAGATCCCACCCACTAAGAATGGAAGTGCTTGGCTAATACTGACAGTATACTCATACAGGTGCAACAGGACAGGCCTTAGTGGGTCCCAAGGAAGAGGAAGCTCCTGCCAGCCTGGAAGAGAACACTTTGGCTTGTGTTGGCAGTGTAATGCTCTGCTGGTGAAAAATGATACTTTGTGCAATTGGCTCTTAAAACAAGACAAACTCCTTCTTACTCCATAAGGGCTCATGGCTCCAACTTTCACATTAGGCCCAAAATCATCCCTGCTCAACCTCTGTCAATCTTTACATGAACTCATCCCTTGCATATTTCTAACAGGAAGAACTATTTTTTCCCTGTATGAGTAGACAAAGGACAGATCTGATTTCTTGTCAGTAGCTAAAGAGAAAATGTTTCTATTAAAGGAGCAGGGAGTATGATCTTTATGCTGACCAAAGACACATTCTCAGCACTTCATGATGTGCTGTGATGCAAACAATGCTATAGCAGTTCTGACGTGTTAATGGGATTTACAGATTTGGCATGCTGTTCAGTTTGGGTTCATTAAATAGTTTAAAACTTGGGAAGAGAGTGCAAAAAAGACTACCTTACGCACTTTCCACTAGCAGTTGTATTCACGGTGTCTGTGACACCGGGGACAGCTTGAACCACCCTACGCCACGCAGTAAGCGCCTGTCCTAGGACCAACTTCAGAGCAGAGGCACAGCCAGCTTAGGCTGTCCAGTGTTAGCTCTGCTGGTAGCCTGATAGTTACCATCTTGTTCCCAGATTGGAAGGAATTCCAACAGCAAAACCCATTAGAACAGGCCTAAGGAAGTACTAAAAAGCTGTTTCAGCCGCCTTTGTTTTGCACATCTCTGTTTCAGTGAGAACACATTGGCACAAATCAGTTAAAAAAAAAAAAACAACAACAAAAAAAAACAAAACCAAAAAAACCCCAAAACCCAACCCAACCCCCCAAAAAAACCCCCAAAACCCACCCCAAGCCCTCAGCAAGACATACTTTCAGGTACTAAAACTTACTGGCCCTATAATCAGCAGTACCTGTGGCTAGCTCAAATGGCAGCCCTTACTCATTCAGTAGTGAATCAGGGGCAGATCTGCCCCACATCTTTGAAACACTTCTGGGTTTGCATTTTTTCTTTTTGATCCAGAGAAGAGTTACAAAAGTGCTGCAGGTCCAAGTATTTTTATCACTTTACAAAGGAGAAAATGATCAAAGCCAACAAAGTCAAGAAAAAATTAAACGTATCTTTCTCCTCCCCTAGTCTAATCTTGCATGTCAACAAAGGAGATCCCTAATGGGAGAGGGGAAAAAGAAAATTTGCCCGTCTCAAGTGCCTGGCTATTTAGTGCATGGAAAATTCTTGTTACACATGTGGTGACATGAGCAGTTCCCATGCAATTGTTGAATACAGATAGTTCCAGCCACAAGTCATCCTAACACCTTCATAAGTAGCTCTTCACATGGCAGTTTGATTGCCAGCAGGGAGTGCAGAGTCCAGTCCAGTGAAATAAAGATACACTTGCACATAGGCAAACCCTCTCCCCTCAGACCTGAATTTTGGTTCAGGAACAGTGGCAGGCAGGGTGTACTATATGCAGAGGGCTAGAACTGTCACTACCCAATTAAAATAGAACAAAAAAGGCAGATTAAAAAATTAAAATGTGCTTTTGATACACGGAATGAAGTCAAATAAATACATTGATTTTTTTTTAAATGTCTAAATACATTTTTATATCCTACACCCAAAGCTCTGTACATTTGGTTTGGTTTTTCTGTTCTGAAAAATGAATTTCTGGTAGCAAGGAGAGGAGCAGAATAGAATAGACTCCCTCACTGACAAGATAGTGCAGATGCCCCACAGGAAAAGCACCCCATGCCCACTTTGCTAGAGTATGGTTCACGTTCGGATGGTCCAAACCCTCTTGTCTCAGAGTCCACAAGGAAGACAGCGGGTGCTGTGTCCTGATACTCTTCATCCAATCTTCAGCCACTCCTGAAAACATGACTAGCTTTTGTCTGAAGGAGAGGAAAAAGAAAAAAAAGAGAAGAGAAAAAAAAAAGGGTGGTGAGCGGGGGGTTGCAATGAAAGATGAATGCCTAACATTTCTGAACACTAGCAGAGAAAGCGTGTTATGTGAGAGACAGCACACCCGTTTAACCTTAAGACCTTTGTTAGTAATTCCAGCAATTACACCTCTAAGATGCCTAAGGCCAATTTAAAGGGACCCATGGCAACCACTTTACACAGCGCCAGAGACACCCCAGAGAAAGAAAAGAGACTGTAATAATTTTGCATGTTCAAAAATCTTCCTATGGGACTTTACATCAATGTAAAGAGAAGTTGTACATCCTGAGATGTAGGTCTTTGGCAGGTAGGGATGAGACAGCTTACAAACAACCTTTTCAGAGGAAGGAACAAGCTCCTCTGCACATGTGAGTCTCAATGGATTCAACTGACCTTTCTTGGAATCAGCATGGTATCAGCCCTGTGAGAGCTGCTGAAGTAGGTGAAACGTTTTTTGTGTGCGTGTGAAACATTAATAATTGGCTTTGTGCTCTTTGTTTAATGTCTGAAGCCAACATGGTATATGCTACCAATTACAGATAGTGTGGTTGCATACCTGAGTGCTCTCCCGTGGAGGCTGATCCAGCCAGCCCCTGGCGTCGGAGAACGGTGTAGTCTTCCTCAACCTCCTAAAAAACAAAACAAAACAAAACCAAAAAAAAAAACAACCCCAAAACTCAAGTGGCTCTTTCTCTAATTACCAAGTGAACAAAGAGGGCTTCAAATGAGAAAAGAGAAGTTTCACTGCATGTGAGTGGACTGGAATCACCCATGTTGCTACAGTGCCCACAATGGATCTCAACTCCTTTATCAGCATCTTTATCAGGCCTTCCATTTGCACTTTCTTTTCAGATTTCAGTTAAATTAAAGGCTAGCTACTGACTTAACATGTTAGTATATCTCATACCAAGATGCTACAAACCTTCTACAGCAATGGCTATTATGTGTAGAGAATCCCCACCACATAGAAAAAAATAATTTTGAATATAGTGAGGCTAAAAATCTCATTATTGATCTACCGCAACTTAGCGCCTTCATTTGACATTAGCAGCAGTATGCAAGAGATTTGGTAAGTCTTTTTATGTCAGGAATTCATATTCCTTTTTTTATGTCAGGAATTCATATTCCCCTTCAAAACTCCATTGTTGCAGACTCACATCAGTTTTGTCCTATCCCTCAGGAATCTCTCCAAATTCAAATGAAAGCAACATACACACCCACTAGCTCTAGCAGAACTATTTGCTTCTTGTAATCCACAACTTAATGCAAGCAAAACTGCACAAAGTTTCTGCTTCAAAAAGCTTCCAGAGATAAGAACCAAAGACAAAAAAAGGCATGGCTGCCTTTCTTCCCCCTCAAAATTATTTTCAAGCTTTTTTCTAAAACAAAACCGAAGGAATATGAAAACCCTGATACTGCAAATAGAAACATAGTATACCTTTAACTTTTCAAGGTCATCCTCTATCTTCTGAATATACTGCATCACCTGCACACGCGACTCTATAGAGAAGTGAGGGCTTGCTACAAATGAGCAGGACTCTTCCACTCCCCCCCAGCGTGAGGCCATCATCTCCTCAGCAAACGGGGAGCTTCCTCCATCCGACTGGGTGTCCCGTGGGGAAAGTGGCTGCTGCTGTGCAGAGTCCAAAGAGGTGCGGCCACCTGCAGTGCACTGGAGAACTAGAGATGATACCTCCTCATCTGTGGAGCTCTCTTGCACTGTTCCATATCCATCAAGGATCAAATAATTTCCTGTTAAGAGAACAGCTTTTTACTAACACCTCCAGCTCAATAATCACCAAGAACCATTGAACTGTAGACAGTTTAAGCAGACTTTAAGAAAGATAAGTGGTGAAAGGCCCATCTCCTGAGACATTTTAAAATGGGTAAGAAAAAGCATTTATGAACACTACACAGAAGAGTGATTATATCAGACCAGACTAATTTGGTTCTGAATCGGGCTTCAGAGATCATGGCTGGTTTCTGGACTGCAGTTTGAGAATTACATGATTAGATGAGGTAATCACCTACTTTCCTGTTTTTCCAAAATCTATGTTTGTATTATAATGTCTGAAAATCCTGCACTTACACTAATGGTACCCGACAAATCAGACTGCTAGATTTCTAACCTCCACCAACTAGCTAAGGTACTGAAGATGCTTTTAGATGGGTTAGCTTTAAAATTTAGCTTCCTGATGATATGTTAAAAGATAAAGCAATTATAGAGAGAAATGCTTTTACAACCTGCCCCTAGCAATAGGATTATATTAAATAATTTCTCTACAGTATTACAGAAAAGCTAGCATGTGGATGCAGAATTGACTAAAAACAGGTCAATCTAATTTTTATGTCGCCGCACAGTTAAGAAAGTAAACAACGTAAGAGGTGACAAATAAATTAGATACTTCAAGTTGTTGGCGCAGCTTTAATAATTTAAAATGTCTCTGTAATTCAGGGAAAGAAAAATGATTTTCAATATGTAGTTGGAAGGCAGCATTCAGACAGTCACAAATTGGCTTGCTTACATTGATAGATGCCAATTTTTAAATAAAAGCATATATATGGATAAGAGGTTTCAAGACTAATGGTCATATAGAATCTACCTAGTAGTAGCTACTTCTACTACAACATGCACATGAGATAAACCTCAACTTGTGTGCGAAATTTAGTGCGGTGTCACCATGTCGGCTGATCAAAATCACAGGCCTTTCCAACCTCAAAGCACGCGAAGTCCCATGAAAGTGCTCACAGCTGCTGTCTTAGAGCTAGTTTTCTGCTGAGTTAACAGCTCTACAACCTTCTTGAAGGCTAGCATAGATGTACTTTGAGATGCTGCTCAGGTAACTGCCAAATATAGCATATAGAATCATAGAATCATAGAATCATTAAGGTTGGAAAAGACCTCTAAGATCATGGAGTCCAACCGTCAACCCAACACCACCATGCCCACTACACCATGTCCCTAAGCGCCTCATCTGCACGTCTTTTAAATACTTCCAGGGATGGGGACTCAACCACTTCCCTGGGCAGCCTGTTCCAAGGCCTGACCACTCTTTCAAATGTAATAAGTAATAATAATAATAGAAATAACAACAATAATAAAACAAAAATATGTAGTAATAATAATAGAAATAACAACAACAAGCTTTTAAGAGCTTCAGACTGGGATAAGGTCGCAGGAGACAATTAACAGTCCAAAGCTAAACTGTAAGTTTCTTTTCTGAAGCTTGATCAGGAGAAGCCAACGCAGTATCTACAAAATAGCACGAGTCATGGGGGCTCTGTGTGTACAGACTAAGGCATTGCTTTGCCTTCTGGGAAAACGTTTTCCCTACAGGTCCTAGCAGTCAGCTGAGAGATAAAGTGGTCCAGTGGCAACTGCAATCAAGAGCTTGCATCGTGCCTGTGCCTCTGTAATTATAGTCTGTCACAGTGTATTAACCCCACAGTATTTCAGCTTCTCCTTTCATAAAATAGAGAATTCATTGGGTACATGTTTGCACAGCCCTTTTCAGGGCTAAAGTGACTGTCAAGGACTGAGAGTTAACTTTAAATGTCCTACACCAATTAAGCAAGAGAGCAAGACCTACTGTTATTTTCTTTAGTATCTTCTATTTAAAACTGAACTCAAGTCTCTAATACCGAATCTGGACAGACTATCATGCAACGAGTGAATGAAATATGCTCACCTGAGATCCGTATTTGCACATCCTCTTCCTCCTTCCTTTCCATTAGTTCACTTTCAGATGGATTTTCATCACTGTGAGCTTCTCGAGCATCAAAAAAATGCTCCCCACTTTCATCAGCACCCACCCCTTCCAGATCTGTGGTTGAGATCTCCAGATTCATACTCATGCGGTCTATTGCTAAGTTACTACTTGATCTGGGGTCTCTCACTATCAGCTGCATGGCATCCCCTGAAGCTGGTGATTCAGCTGAAGTCCGGAGGCCATAACTAGCTGTAGACTCATTAGTTCCGGTTCTCGGAAGCATTCTGTCTGTTCCAGGCTGGTGAAATTTGTTATTGTCAGAGTGCTGTAGTCCAGGCTCACTTCGACTCTCCGTTTGGGCTTCTTGAGAAACGGTCCTAAACCTGGGAAAGCGCTGTCGGTCTTCAAGAGTCCCCTTCTCAGAAAAGCCAAGCTGCTGTACCAACAATTGTTTCAGCAAGCCCACTGCAAGTAGACATAACGTTCACAGACCATAACCTCCCTAACAGTGATTAAACTAGACATAAAGGCCACCCTTTCAAAACGGTGTATCTCATAGCAGCCAGCCCTCTCATTGCTCTTGGTAGGAAAAATAGGGATAAAAATAAATATATAAGGTCTGAAGCCTTACTCTTTTACCTTACAAAGTAAGAGCAAACATGTCAGTACAAGTTCCATCTTGCTTAGGGAAAAACAGAGAAATCATCTATACTGAAATTATCCAGCAAGCAAGTTGGAGTGCAGGTGAGTGCCCGGCTTTCACCCACGCCCTCAAATGAACTGAAAACTATGGCTGCAGAAGGGGATTCCCACCTGAGAAACAAGTATATTGAGAATATTCCACTCAACTTTGAAATGACAGATCAAAAAAATTGAAGATATTTTCCATAAATTTCATGCAAATTTATGCTTGTTTGAACTTCAACCCACATTCCTTTAGCTCTCAAATTATCCCAACCAAACACTTCATAATAAGGACACATTGTTCAAAACAAAAATATGATACTGTCAAGAGCATAAGAACACTGTTCATTCTCACCATATAATGTTCATGTAACACCCAAGATAAACTATGATTTCATACAACAGAACAGTCACTCATCTAAGTGGAAGGCTCTTGTCAAAATGCGAATGACCCACTGCTGCTGTTAGAGGGCTGCTCTTCTAAGTCTGAATAGTCATGAGATGCTAGGTCACTAATACTATCTTTACACACCCCACAGACTTATCACTGGTCTCTGAAAACAAGTACCAAGAACATTTGTACAGCATTCAGAATTAGAAAAGGACTTTGAATTCTATAAGGAGAAGCATAAGTGGATCAAAAGATCCAAGATAAACTATTAGATTGCAGAGAACTGTCATTACTTGTACAGAGAGATGGAAGAGGGAATTCGGGCCAAGGATATGAATGCTCTGCATTTTGCTAAAAGCCCACAGAGAAGCAATACAGACTATTCCCTCCAAGTACAATTGAGGGACTTTATGTCCCTTTCACAGTTGCCAAGAAGAGATATATGGATTAATGAATTCATTCAAATTTTAGGAAGTTATATATAGGAATTGCACTGCTAGATCTGATCAAGTAGGTTGCACAGCCCTGCATTCTTTCTCTGAAAGGAGGTATACTGGAAAACAGAGGAAGTGATTAAAAATCTTCTATAAACAATTTTACAGAATAGTCTGTCCATCAGGAAAATTTCTTTTCAACACACACAAGTGTTGATCTAATTATACCCAAGATCCCTAACCACCTCCCAAGTCCTCAGAAAATCTGAACCTAGACTTTGTCAAGCTCACATATATCCAATCTTGTTTGCAGGATTTTACAAAAAACGTGTAAAATCATATTCTGCAACTCATGTGACCTCTCCTACCCTGCTCCAGTGCCATGAAAATAAGTCCACAGGCTAACTGTACTGTCTTTTAAAAAACTGCTGACTAGTAATGGCACTGTACAGCACTGCATGAAGTTCTGCAATATCACTTTGTCATCAAAGCACTTCATGGACAGTAACAATTCATTACCACCATCATTTTATACATGAGAAAAACACAGAAAAACAATGAGATGCTTAAAGCCAAAGAAAGGGCCAGTATATGAATTCAGAATTTAGAATTCCTTGCTGTCAGATCCATTTTGTTTTGCTATGCTGTGATCTACAGCACAGAGAGAATTGATATTTAATAGAAATGGGCTTTAGATTTTATTTTAGCTCATTGATTTAGATGGTTGACCTAAGAATTGCCATCTCCAAATCACATCCCCCCAGACACTGCCCACAGATACTTACAGTTCCTTAATGCATCCAATGCCCACTGCCCTTCTGATACGGAAGGTAAACTGGTGGTTGTGTGTTCATAGCATGCAGAGGAATCTTTAAGTGTCAGGTCTGCCTGCTGCACTTTATCAAACTGTCTTTCTGACACAAGAAGACTTTCTACCTTGGACTTTTCAGACATGATCGGCGAAGAAGACTGAGCATTCAGTATTAAGGGAGATTCGAGGCCCAAATCTTTATCTAGTAAACAGAAAACATACATTCAGGTTAAACAACTATGTCAAATACGATGATAAACCGCAGAAAATTCTGCTTCACACAGAAATGTCTGAAAACACTAAAAAATACAGTTCTTGAACATGGGCTTGGTAAAAGGCCTATTCTTTCCAGGGGAAAAAAAGAATCTTTCCCAGCAATTTATAAAACAGATGGAAATAGTAAGAGGTACGTTTCCAAGAGGTTCAGTACCACTTCTCTACATGACTTGCAAAGAAATCATTCCTTTCCAGAAAAATGTCAAAGCTACCAAAAGATCCCCAAGCCACAAGGAGTACAGCTTGGCACATTTGCACTCCATGTAGCAAATCTACTGATACCATTTACCTGGACCACTGTTTTACCTGGACTTTGTAGACTACTGGCAGGAATGTCATGCTGCTCTTTGAGCTTCTGCTGCTCCTCTTCTTCACGCTCTTCTCTGTGGGGAGGAAAGAATGAACACGTTCTTTTAGTCATATATATCTGAATCGCTGCATGAGAATCCGTGCTTTGGCTGGCAATCTTTGAGGAGAAGAAGGGGTACTGGAAAAAGAAAAAGCAGCCCTTCTTTCTCCAGCTACTTTTACTTACTCGCCAGGTCCTGACTGTGGTAATGGAATCACTCTTCTGGTACTCCCCATTTTCACGGTCCCTGCCATCTGAGCGATAAGATCCTGCCATCTGCAGTAGAAGCATCAAATAAAAACATACAAGATGTGAAGCATAATGAATACTTCTCTATTTAACACCTCTTAAATCCAGCTAATATTATTACTGCTTTTCTTATCAACAGAAATATCTTTTATTTTTCTTTTTTTTCTTTTTAAATTCTGTTACATTCAATTCCTCAGCAATACCTTGCAACCACAAGTGAAGCACCACAGCATAATGCTCACCTCACCAGGATACTCTTCAGCAGAAGGAAATGAATGACAGGACCTTAGCAGGAGTTGTCAGGTGAGGCAGTTATTTTATATATAAATACATACAAAAGCATTAAGTAACATTTCACATATTACTGAAGAGTTTCATATACGACACACTA
The DNA here is from genome assembly GCF_964195595.1 of Calonectris borealis. Taxonomy (NCBI): domain Eukaryota; kingdom Metazoa; phylum Chordata; class Aves; order Procellariiformes; family Procellariidae; genus Calonectris; species Calonectris borealis. Next base: position 3,568,190 of record NC_134335.1, on the reverse strand, counting down.
GAACAGTTGCTATGTATCATACAAATAAGCCTATGCCCTACTTATACTTTAGAAGAAAAGCATTTCTACCAAAGAGGAAAAAAAGCATTGAGCTAGGGAATCAAATTAATGCATTAGAATGCTTATGATGCTAGTACCAAAGTCTGCAAGGCAAACCAGTTCTGTGTGAAGATGCAGGACTGTTTCAGTTACTTATCTGGCAGTCAGTCACATAAGACCAGAATTGCAAGGGTAAAGAAAAGCATTTTTGAGGTCAGAAAAGGGGTTGGAGCGAGCCAGACAGCAAGCAACAACAACAGAAACATTGAGTGTATGTATGGGGTGGTTTTTTTCATACACATGCGTGTATATATACACACACACGCTCACTAACATATGTGTATACACCCTCCCCCTGCTTTTTATAAGTTGGGAGAGACTATCCTTGGATACTTCCTACATAGGCCAACATAGCTATGTTTTCAGCTAAACTTAGAGAAGGAACTCAGGTAATTCATGGACATCTGCACAGTTACTACAGGCAAGCAGATGTAAAACATCTCTCAAGTACAACAAATCAAGCAGCAGATGGAGCTGAACCAATTACTTACACATTCTTTTCTGAAACAGTCTGTGCCACCAGTTCATAAATATGAGCGCCATTTTCTGACATGGAGATGACGAAGAAAGCTTTGTTATCTGAAGCAACACAGGGAGAGGAGAATTTAACTAGATGTCTTGTCCCACATAGCTTTCCGAAAATTCCTAAAACTGGGCATAACCCCAACCAGAAGCAATGAAAGAAGAGTTCATGAGAAAACCCTCCAACGCTATAATATACAAACATTGATCCTTCCCTATCCAGGAAATTTGTCTACTAGTCCTGAAAGAAAAGAGTCATTACTGCCAAACCACTTTGAAACAGATTTATTTCTCCTCTTTTCCCTCCTAATAATTTCTAGAGTACCTTTCATCTAATACAACCAGAGTACTTTAATTTAGAAGTCTATTTAAAACTCAAGCCATGTCTATTACTGATGCAAAGAAGTTAAACAGCTCATACATACAAAGCAAGATGTTGGACAACCAAGAATTAAGCCTACGCATTTTTCTATGTACTACTCTGGAACCCTAGACAAAAACATCTATCCTCAACTGATCTAATCTTCATTTCTGGCTTCCTCTTTTGCTTTCTCAATTGGTTACACTGACCTGTTGCCACCTGACGAACCAGAACGGTGTTCAATTTGATGATAGGACTGAAGGTGTGTTTACTATCAGCTGTCGATGCCAAGATTTTACTGTGACACTTCAGTACCAGTTTATCATCTTGTTTCTGCAACAGCACCAGAATGTCCTCCAGAAGCAGAGTATAGAGATCTGCACAGAGTGCAAAAGAACCCAGAATGAGTTAAAGATTCATAGTTTTATATCACACCCCTGCAGAAAGAAAAAGGCTGCATTTTTGATTACTCATGCAGAGGCAGTAATCAGTGCTATGCCATTCTAGGCAAAGCTTGCAAATCTTCCTCATCAAAACTACAGCAGAAAGCTACAGATGGAATTGGATCATCTCATGACTGACTGCTGTGTCCCTGCATGGCCTTAATGATACTCCAGCACATTTCAGAATTGACAAGAATAATTTAATCAGCTCTGAGAAACACACAGGCATTATTTTAGGTGGCAGTAACAATCACAATTGGAAACTGCAGAAATGCTTTCTCTTTCCTTCTCAGCAAACACACACAAACCCAACTAAGTCAGTTGATGGAATAGGACTCACCGATAGTTTTGTCACGATTAACCTTCCAAATTAGAGGTCCTTCATGAAGCATTTTCCTCTTCGTTAGATCCAAGTTCTGTCACCAGAGGAAAGAAAAAAAGTAGCACTATGAAATTTCTGTGGAAGCAAGTAATGGTAAAGCATGGGAATGTCAAAGGGAAGACTAGAATGGGCACTCCAGTTTGGAGACAAGCAGCTAAACCCAGTCTGGTAAAAGAAATGTGTAGCAGGACTAGGGTATGCTTGTAAGCCAAAATCTTGTGAGAGGTGTTTGTTATCACTCTTCCTCATTCACTGCTCTTTTACAGATGCTGGGGTCACAGGGTAGAGAGTTTTTCTACTAAGTCAAGCTACTAAGGCATTAGGATGTCATCCGATTTCTAGGAGGAGTTTTTCCAATATCCCATAGAAAGTCTGCAGTTCCAGTATTACAACTGGTTAACGCTTCAGCACTTGATTTGCAAGTTAAGTGTGCCTACAAATGATATACTGATATACAAATCATTCCAATGATCTGATGGACTTTATAATGTCAATGGATTCTTCAGTCATTTCAGTGCTTGTGACATTTAGATCTGCAAGCAAGTAGAAGTGACAATTTTCACAAGTCATTCCTTCCAAGTCGCAGAGTCTACAATCAATGACAGCAAGATTTCATAACTGCCAGTAAGTTCTTCATTTCCTAACTAAATGCTTGCAAGTTTATTTGTGGAAGGATACATGACACAGTTTTATAGAGGAGTCTTCATATAAAAATTTCTTTGGATACACACTGACTTTGGAGAAGATAGGGGAGTGATAAATAAACAGAGAATCTGTACAAGTCAGAGGAATAGACAGCGGCAAAAATTAAGAACTGGGGATAAAGTACTAAATCGTGAGGAAAAGGTGCAGAAGCAAAGGGAGAAGAGTCCTTGTATAGAAGCTACCTATTTGGAACATGTATGAAAGAAAAAAGAAGAGATTTGTTTCAAGTTGCAAGTGCCTATTGGTGCTCATCATTCCCTTGAAACATGAAAATTTCATAAAGTTAGTCCTACTCCAAGGATGTTGACAGCAAGCAACCAGCTTCACTAACGTAACTGCAAGAATTTACAGGGCCCTAGAACACAGTACTTTTAGCACTGCACTTAGACTTTATTTGGCTGACCTGTGGATCTCCTATACATATCAGCCTGTGTATAAGCTCTTCTTTTAAAGCCAACTGCATTGCTACACCTCATGGCTCTTTGAGGCCTCCCCAGTTCCAGCAGCACACCTAAGACGTGATCATGTGAAATATACATCCATAATAAGATTTATCGTCTGCCAGCTCTCTCTTATTGTGATACAGAAAAGTATTAACTTGAGGACCATTAAGATTTGTTTCACAGAACTTACAAGCTTCACCAACACTTCTATGTGAAGAACCAAGTTGTTACACCCATAGAGATCTTCAGAAAGGTAGCAAAACTCAAATTTCTGAGACTAATCGTTTTAATTTTTGTATAGAGATATTTATCTTCAAAGATCATTTGATGGTACATCAGAAGACTGTAGTAGAAAGAGCCACAAACTGAACAGCAGCGTTGCAATCACAATTTACACAGAGATTGCTTCAATGTTGTCACTCACCCTGAACTCATCCATCATGGGATCCTCAGACTGCTTCAAGTAGGACAGGTCAAGACGACGCTGATAATCTTCCAAATGCTGCAGAAAATGCAATGAAGATGGTCACTTTGATTAGCGAAACTCACTAGCATCAGAGTGCAGGCAGTCATTAATACTTCCACAATTCCCAAATGCCCGGGATTCCTCCTCTTACAGGAATACCTGTGCCACAAAACATCTTTAAGCACAATATAAAGTCACTAGTACAGAGACTCTAGGTGCCTTAAACATCTTGTTGCCCTTTAATCCTCTTCTCCCCAACCCTTGATGCTCACTCCGTTCACCTCCTACCTGCTTGTTCTCAGACTCTTTGACAGCCTGGTTCACATGGTTTAGGATCTGACGACAATGATCTGCTGCTTTCTTCACTTTCTCTTTCTCTTCAGGCAGTTCTGCAAGAGAAAAAGGAAATGTAGTAATGCTTTCCAATAAAGGTTGAAAAAGTCAGAAATCTAGTGCAGTTTGCTGACCGCAAATTTGAGAAACAGAACTTAAATTCTCAGAATAGCCTATCAACAAAAGCACTGCATTTCAAAGGTGAAATGACAAAAGTAGATTTGTGACAGGACAGAATTCATTCTGCTCTGCACAAGATACCAGCCTCTGATGATCACCATATACAGCACAGCACTTGTCACTCTCCCTTTTTTGAGGGGCTTGTGACAACTATTCACTCCACAAACATCAATCTGAGAAGTATTCTGAGAAATCTAATAAAGTTTAGTAAGACTCCATCATGGTAAAAATAGAGTCTTGGGGTAGATATTTAAGATCACACACAGCCAGCTAGCCAAAGTCCCAGGATTCGGCAACTGACTACTGGCTTCTGCATTTCTCACAATCCTTTTTATTTATTTATTTTGGAAGAGAGAGAAACAGACAAAGAAACATAATGCAAAACATAAAAAAAAAGTGTTACATAATAACTTTTTCCATCCAGATAGCCTGCATTTATTTTAACAACTTAGGAAAAAAGTATCTCTGGCTCATTCATGCAGCCTGATTATAAAAAACAGTCTTTTATTACAGCAAGAGCAATCAAGAGTTATCTTTCCAGCCAATGTCACTTGATCACACGCAGATAGACACAAGTGAACTCCATCAATTCTCACTACCACAAGCCACATTAAGAATTTAGTTAGCAGGCAAATAAACAAGTACGTCAAGGATAATGGAGTATTACATGCTTTCCTAATTATGATTAGAGTGAACTTGTAAATGCAGTGTATTTTTTATGAGTAACGAAATTACACTGCAGCAGGTATCCGCTAGTAAACCTGAAAAGGCATTTTGTGGTATTATTAATCATACTTTCGCCTGTTACGCTGGAAATATGTTGTAACATATTTCTGTGTAATGTAACACATCCTAGCTAAACTCCACTCTCTGCAAGAACATGAAAACGCTCTGTAGTGCTTTAGAGATTCAAGAGATGAGGAAGATTAAGATTCTGTTGGTGTCTCTTGTGTAGGAAAGTATTTCTTTCCAAGTTCAATCTCTTTCAAATTCTTAGTTGACATTGTATTGATAACATCCAAGATTTTTATATGAAGCTTGTTTTAGATCAGACTTTAGGGGTGTAGGTCAGATTGCACTCTGAGTGCACATTTTTCCCAGATATTGGAAATTCTGAATAAATAGTACTGAGGATTGATTAAAAAAAAATAACAAAAACCCACCCTTAGTTGATAACAAGAAAACCTTGACCTTAAAAAAAATCAATTTGTTCTGTATTATCTGCTTTTTGTTCTCTTCTTAAAGAAACATGTTGATTTGCCATAAGCCTTAACACTACATGACACTACATGATTTTTACTTAGATTCTATCATACTTTCGTTTTTTCTTCCTTACTCAGAAGTATGCCCTGCCTATCCAAGCTTGTTTAAGCAACGGCATAACTTGATAGACTTTTATTAGATTCTTCATTCTTTGCATTTTTATGTTAGTAATGGACGATTAGGGATTTCTGTTATTGAAGATCTTATTCTTTTTCTCTCTCAAATGCATCTACATGGAAATTGGAATTCACTTAAATGTGTTTTCTCTTAATAGTTTGATTTAGCTATCTTAATGTCCTGAATTCAAGAAAAAATGTTTATCAGAGCATATTTATTATGGAAAACCAATTTATTGAAACAAATAGAGTATCATCTTTAGTGGCTGAATCCTTTCTAGTAATTTCCTTATTCAAGATAGTAGAAAGGAGGTAAATATAACTAGAAAATTACAGAAAGAACAGGCATGCTAATAGTTATTCAGAACAAGAGCACAAATGCAACTTGCCTCTCAGTAAATTCCTAAAGTTTTGGTTGCTAAGAGCATGTAAAAAGGAAGAGTTACATGATACCCGCTCTTTTTCCTCTGTTTCTTTTTCTTCTGAATGTAATTCCAGCTATTGACATTATCACATACTTTTATACAATTAGAAATATAAGGGTGCAGAGAAAATATTTTCTTCACTTCTGTTTAGTTGTCATAATCATTAAAAACCGTTAACAACAGTAATAATCAGTGTAAAACTAAGAAACAGGCTAGGAACTGGAGGGTGGAGAGGAGACAGTCAGGAATTCCTGGTTTCCTTCTTCAAAAACTAACAGCAAATAAGTTGTTTTGCCAGTAACTTTCATAAGCAGAGTGGTTTGGTTTATCTTCAAAACTTTAGCATTCTCCTCCCCTAACTTTTTAAAACTACATTTAAATGATTATAATCGCACTCTACATACACTACAATCCAATACAGACTGTCATTCACTTATTTCACATTGAATTTCCTGGTTTTTTTTTCCTAAGAAGGAAAATGAATTTAATTTAGAAACAAAGGCTAGGTTTTTTTTTTTCTTAACCTGCCCTCCTGTGTGGAAGGCAGGAGGGAGGTCACAATGAAAACAGATGGTGACCCATAAAATTGAACAGTTATTCAACACATGCTTTGAAATCACATTTGCCTAGAAAACCTGCGGAGACGCATGCACAAGCCCTAGTGGAAAGGCTTTACCTGTGTACTTAGCAATGTTATCCAGCAGAAGGGGGTACTTAGTCAACCTCTGCATCTCTGTGGGAATGATATCCTTCAGCTGCAACCGGCGACACAGTGGATTACTCTCAGCATCCTAAAATTAAACAGCACAATAACTACATTTGTCATTTTTATTAAGACTATAATTACCTGAACGTGTAACATCTATTCATCACATAAACGTCTATTACTTCACTTTCCAGTAATTAAATACAAGACAAGAAATGCCAAGATCTATCATTCAGACAACACATCCCCCTCTCCATTTGCAATTACATATAGGAAAGGCTCATCACAAAAGCAGCGGCTTCCTTCCCTCATTACTTCACAGAGGCCTTGTACCATCTCCAATCAATCTCAGTCACCGCCATACAGAGAAGACATCAGTTTAGGCTTTCATGCTATAGCAAAACTACAGTACATTTTTCAACATAACCTCAACCCTTGTATTACCAGAGTTCTTCCCAGCCTGTGGTAATGAAGATAATATTCTCTCCTCCAAATGCCACATGTATTCAAGCCCCTTTCCTGGCAGGCAGAATAGGTATATATCATCTGTCTTCTGCCCGTGGCATGCATCAAAACTGCACTACTATAAGCAGTTTTCCCCAAGAAGTACTCATCCTTGGGAAACAGCCACCTCAACTGAGATGCCATCTCCTGCCTGGGAGAGCATGTGCTTTCCTGCATTCTATCAGGACATTCTGTGTTGCCCAGAATTAAAGGTTCCTCCCTCCAGAAATTTTTAGCAGAGATAAATACAGTATTGGAAATGATCCCAATCTGAAGACAATGTTAGACATGAAGTCATTAATTACAATAACTTTATCTACAACCATTCATTATGCTATGCTGGCCACCAGCCACATCCTCAGGCAACTCAAACCCTTGCATAAAATTCACCTGCACAAAAGTCTGGAAGCGAGAGTCCTTCTTCTGGCGTGACTTGATGACCTCTAGAGCAAAGGGCTGGTTACTGCAGAAAGTAGCAGTTGCATGTTTCAGCTTCTCCTCTGCTGGTCCACTAAACTGTGCCAAGAAAGCCAAATTTAGATAGACTCAAGTTCAGTATGTGCCACTTTCAACAGACATATAGCCATGTAGCAGAACTGGTTTCGTCAGGGAAGAAAGGAATTACTGGCAAAATATGAGAAGTAATTTTCATCCTGTTTTTAGGGCCTTGTCTTCCCAGTCTACTGAGGAATCCCTTTACATCTCAAACTCTACAGTTCTCCTGTCTCCTAGCATATCCAATCCTTTCCAGAAATGCAATGCTGATTCAGAGGGAGAATACGGTGCCATGTCTCTACCGTCAGCCATAAGGAGAGCAGAAAAAACTGCAATCAGATGAATGACAAGGGATTATTTACCACACTGTTGGTCAGCAAAGCCAAGACCAAAGGTTATCTTGTTTCTCAGGGACACCCATGCTTAAACACAAGAACATAACATAACAGCAAAAGTATTACAAAGACATGGCTAGGGGAAATGATAGCCATGAGCAGGGCTCAGAAATGTGCTGCAGATGACAGATGGTTAATCTGTTACTGCAACTGCAACTCTTCCTATTCCTGCTACCCAGCCTGTGATGCAGCGTAGTAACTCCTGAAAATACTCACTCTGGAGAATGAGATCCTGTGGTTTTTTTTTTGTTTTAGCCACTTAGCCAGAACACTATGCAAGGGCATATAACTATTAGCTTAAGGTCTAGCTTGCTCTAGCAAGTATTTTCTTGCTTTTCATAATACACAGGAGAACTGAAAGGGTTGGAGGTGTTTCTTTACCAGCCACATCTGATTTTCATTTTCTTCCTTTTTTTCTGGAATACTAGACAAATAGTGGAATACAAAAAAAAAACACCACAAGAGACTTCTGCATGAAGAGCTGAAAAGAATAAGCAGATCAATCTTGAATTCTGAATTAAGTAGGCTTGAAAACAAATAACAAACTGGGAGATTCCCGAGAGAGAATTTATTTTTTTTAAAGAATTTACATCACTTCTGTTCCTGTCATTTGGATCTCAGAAAGGAAGTCTGCAACAGTGTGCTATAAATTTGAAAAGGTTCAGCTATGTAAATTCTAGGATTGGAAACCAGTATTTTTAACTATCTTTTAACTGCATCACAGGCAACACAAGACTTGTATTTCAGTGTTACTGAAATAAATTGTGCTATTACGTTTTTCAAAAATCCTACTTTCACCTTTGTCTCCAAAACTACCTTTCTACTCTACCCACACATCGTAAGGAAATTATTTTTTCTTCCTTAACTTACTCTTATCTCTAGCCAAATGAAAATCCTATGAATTCTTCCTGCTTTCCTTCATCCCTCTAGCTCTGTGTTGGGTCCATAGAAATGACAACTCTAAGGCCTTCAGTTCCTATTAGCTGGGAATCACCTTCACTAACCTCTGACTCTGTCATTCTATGAAGCATTATTTTCAAGTACAAGAAAGCGAAAAAGGGTTTACCCAGGAAAGCAAGTCTTCCCCAATTTGGCCAATAACAGAAGTCTCGTTCCTTTTTCGGACAGCTTTCATCTGGTCGTTCAAAGCAACTTTTAAAAAAAAAAAAAGTAAATTTTATTAATAATGCTCAAATTGTTTCCTTAATTTTCAGCATTTATTTTAAAATAAAAGCTATTCTAGGAAAAGACTAGATTTGCAATAATTCCAATTAAATTTAAAAAAAAAAGTGTCCTGCAACATAATAAATTTAGCAGAATATCTAAGAAAATGTTATATAACTCCTTTGCACTTCTGCCTCACCTGTCTTCACGTGACCCCTAAGAACCCTTCCAGTCTTATCTTTTCTGAGACTCAATGTCACTGCCCTTTTAAAAACAAAGGAATAATGTAGAACACACTTCAAGCCACCTGCATAAAATTATACAACTGATTATTCAGTGGCAGAGCTGAAATTCTGATTCTGAACTGTCCTTTCTCTGAACAATTAGGAAGGGCTGCCCTTCAAAACCACCTGCAGGACATCAAATCTTTTCAAATTTGTTTTCATTTCTCTTCAACAACAGTTGTAACATTTTGAACATTGACCCATAAAGACCATTCATCAAAGCATTGCTCCTTTTATCAAAGCATGAATCAGCACAAGACAGTCTGTGTACACAGATAAGAAAAAGCAAGTATCTGAAACACTGGACACATGCATTCTTTATCAAAATACCTTTGTAAATCAGAAATAGAAAAACTGCGTGCAAAAGGAAGAACAGCTGTAGTATTCTTTTTCATCTGAAGTGTTGTATGAGGTTGCCTCTTGTTTCAGGGTCACTCACTTAAATTTTTCAGATATTTGTATCCAGAATTCCAGCTGAGACTGCAAAGCTGAAAGGCATCTCAGCTGCTCTTACCATGAAGCCCAAGGATATCCTCCAGATTTGAAAAGATTTTCCGTTTGTCACTGGAGTTCAGGATCCCTTCCCGGGTGACACGCTGGTAGAAGACGTTATGCAGAACCTTCAGCGTGCGGACATGAGCTCTCTCAGTGTAAAACAATTCTGAAGAGAGAGGGGAAAGCAGGATTGTAACTACCTACTTAAAGAGGTGTGGTAACATGGATCCAAATGTGAAGCAAACAGAAGTCAGAAGTATGAACTTACAAAAGCCTCCCTCACCAACACTTCCCTTGCTGGTCCATATTCCAGCTTGCTCCAAAATGGAGCCATGCTCTGCTGTACTTCCATGTTTGAAAGAACACAGAAACCAATTGATTCGTGACTCATAATTTACCCCAAACAAACAGTGAGCTCTTAGCAGCTCATATAGCCACACAGAGTGTTCTTCAAGATTGCAAGACCTGAAATTGAGACGAAGCTTTGAAGATGAAGTTTGGTAGTAGTTTTCCATTTGCATCATGTGCTTTCCAACGGTCTAGACAGTGCCTCTTGCTTTCTTTTATAGAACATGATATTGCAAACTGGCCTTTCAGTGTCAAACCACTTAATACTGTTTATTTCTTCTCTAAGGACTGGACCAGTCTCATCTCAGGATACTTTTCAGTAACAACTAGCTGTTTCATACACACAAACTCTGCAAACCAGAAGTAATAGAGGGCCACCACTTTGAGCAGATCAGTGAAGAAAGACCTGGTTTTAAATTTTAAGAACTTCAGAGCTCCAGAGGACAGGTTTCAACTTTGTGCTTGGTGAGCTAGGAAAAAATATCCATCTCACCATTAATCACTTCTTGGCGCTTGATTTCATACGGTTTCAGCCCCATCAACACTTCTCGGCTCACAAGTTGCTGCCAGTTGGGAGGGTCCATGTCCATGTCAAAATCATATAGCTCATCTTCACTTTGTACATCTGCGAAACCAACACTGTCCATCCTAACATAAAAAAAATATGTCAGATACTTCCCATTTTAGGCATGGATGTAAGGAAGAAAGAAGAGAAAAATCTCAGTATATATCTCAGTTGTAAAGCATTATGAATATGCTCTCCATAACAGCTGGAGGCTGATAGATGTCTGAATCTATAGGCACATTTTCTAATTTTGCCCTTTACAGAACAACTAAGAGTGAATATCTGTTCTTACAGTATTTCCATAACCCTCCTTTTAATGATACAGATAAAATAATTTGCTTGAAGTCAAATATCAAGTCGGTGAAGGGGCAGGTTACAATTTCTTTCCTCCACCTATCTGAAGATACAGAGCTAACAGCAATACACAGATTTAAAAAGAAAATGTAGAAATCTAACCCATCAATTCAAATCAGTAGATACAACAATCACTATATTTCACTCATAGATCAAAGGGCTTATCTGCATATGATTCACTCCACCTGTCCTATACACAGATGCGAGTGTCTCATTTCATATACGCATTATTTAACAAAAGGAAAGATCATGCAGACAATTGAACTGGCTCAGATCAATGAACACTACTGCATTCTACTTCATAACCTATTAAAATCTAAACAAATTCAGTGAAGTTCAAACCTTTATAAGCATACTCACTTGCGAAAAGGCTTTGGTGTTCCCATGTCAACCATTCTGCAAAGAACAAAAGAAATTGTTAGGGAAGCTCATGCAAGAATTTCACCCCACTCTGACATTCAGCATAACTTCAGAGTAAAGGCCTAACCTCCTAACTAGAACATTTTGTCCATCTGTCAGCCTCACCCTCCTGATATATAGTTTTCTAGTACTATCATAGTAGCAGACACAGACCAGCATTTCCTACTTCTACCAATAATATTCAATACAAATGTTATCACTAATAGTTTTATGGACTAGATTCAACAGCCACTGTCGCATCGACTCTCTTCCAAGGCTCAAGCAACCAGGGCATCATAGTTACCTCTCTGATTCTCCCTCCTCCTCCTGCAAATTTTCCAAAGGAGATGGGAATTCAAAGGTATTATTAGGTGTGCGGGGTGTGCCATCTATACAGTCATTAGCAGGTGGAGCTTCTCCAGTCTGCTTCAAACCTAAACAGAGAATAAGTATGAAACGTCGAGAACCGTACCAAATTAGAGTACATTAGAGAACTTGCAGCCTCTTCATAGTCTCTTGATTCACAGCCTCATTTCAGCTTAGAGCTGGAGGAACTGAATTCCTAGGTTGGCAGGAAAAATCCCAGTGACAAATGTTTCCAGATGACACTGACTTGTGCGTACAAAAGTAGGCACCTGAGACTGTTTTTTTTCCTGTTAGATGATCCAATGTGACAGTAATAGAACCCACTTAACAACAATTTCTGGCCATGGTAAGATTTCCTAATTTGAACCAGAGACTAAGGCAGAAAAGATGACTAAGGCAAGGAAGATCGTGTCTAATGAGATAAAGACATTTCCTAATTTGTCAAGTTTGTTGCATCAGAACTGTGCTTTGCATACCCCGTTCACAATGCAATCTTTAATCATTCCTCTCTGGTAGTATCATCCTACCTGTTTCGCTGTCCTTGCTTCCCTCTGGAGAGGAAAAGGGACCCATTGCCAAAGGAGACATTGGGTTGGCAGGTGGGTATGGCGCATCTGTTCCATCACTGGAGGACCCACTCTGGCGCATCTTGCTAGAATCTGGTGGCTCTGGGCTAACAGAAGACGCTGCAGGTAAGTGCTTCGGATGGCGGGGCTTCTGCATTTCCATGGCTCTGCCAACTAAACAAACACAGAGCCATTATATTGCTGAAAGAGCTTTTACCTGTTTTCAGCAATGAAGAGAGGAAGCATTTCAGGACAAAATTAGGTTTGTATGTCTCCAAAAACATGTTTTAAAACCAAAAAGTTTACTGAGTCGTCTTAGCATGGATTTTTAAAAGACAGCAGAGTCTTTAACTGGCTTTCAGACCAACAGTTAGGGAACATATATTTCCTTGTCTGACATACTTGCACTGCTATCATGTCGACTTGGTCTCCTTGGTGGGCCCAGAATATTAGGAAAGCCTCTTCTCTTTCCTTTTTCCTCTCCTTCTTTCTCTTTCTTGATACTTTGCTGCAATTAATATACAACAAAGAAAAGTAAAGCAAACAGATCACTCATTTCTTCAAATTCAGTTATTTACTGAGATATTGACTAATTCTTTAAAACTGCAGGAGTTTGGTACAAAAGAATTTTATTTCTAACAAGTTATTGAGAGGTCAAGATCCTACAGCATCAGAGGCAAAGACTGCCTACGGACAGACTATGAGTGGTGTGTAACAGGGTTAGCAGCAGGGAGCCACAGCGATACATCTGTCATAAGCAAAAACTCACACCCCCCGTCTTTAACTTAGCAGGAGCTAGAAACCACCCTCCTCCCTAGGGTAAGAGATCAATTTACAGCGGCCAGTAGCACCTTGTTTCTCTAAGGCACATCATCTTGTGACTCCAAACCTCCACAAGCATACAGACTCTAATCTGGGAGAAATACAACTTATCTTACCACTTCAGAAAGGTTGCAAGCGCTTCATCTAACCTTTTCGCACTGTCAGTGCAGAACTGCTCGTAACAGTCTTAACATTTCAAAGGAAGCTGGAATGCTGATGAAAATAAGTAGCTACTGTGACCAGATACACCCCCATACTGTGGGAGATGACTGAACACACCCACAGAGATGGAGTTTTGGTGGAAAAATTCATTATATAACTGGGAAAGTGTGGGTGGCAGGAAGAGTAGCTTTCCTGCATCATGAAGCATGCATTTTTTGGGCAAGTTTCTCAAGAAGAAAAGTAAAAGTATACAGGCCAACAGCCTGATTAGCCTTAATGAAATCCTCAAGTGATTCAAGGTTGTATTATATGAAACATTTTTCGCCCACAGTTTTAATAAGGCTAGAACTGTGAAAAACAAGCAGTTAGAATTAGGCGTACAGAAAAAGGAAGAAAGAAGGCGACTCATTTCTAATTCATGTGTCTGAAAAGATATGTAGAACCCAATTTCAATTGCTAGGTTTCCTGTGCAGCTCAGTAATCCCAGATCCTCTTGATGTAGCAACGAAGACTGTAAAATCATACCAACTTCTAATGTGTCATGCAAAAGTGGATTTTGAATCCTAACAAAGCACCCATACTGGGCAGCTTTAAACAAATGCACTCTGGCCACAACACTACTACCTTTATCTTTGGCAAGAAACCAATACGGCCACGCTTCTGCTCCAGGTTCCGAGGTTCTTTAACTTTGACTCCCAGGTGTTTCATGTAAGTAAGAATCACATACTGCATTGTGGAACTGCCAAGTATATACCAAAAAAAAGAAGATGGAGGATAAGGAGAAATGTATTGGGGAAAATACATTTTGTCAAGAAAATGAAAAAGGTCACATGCAGAGGTTCTATTGAGAAATTAATCATTTTTAGATTAAAAGAACTTGGCATCTTTTTTTTTTTTAAATATGAAACAAACTATCACAGACAATGGGAAAGACTCAGCCAATATCAGAATTTGCCCTCTTATAAACAAAAGATGGAGCATATAAAAGGCATACCAGCTTAGAAGGTAAAAATGAAATTTTGAGAATTACACAGAAGGTCCTAAAATAATGTACTAAATACATATTTGAAGTCACATTATAGTTTTGAGTTATGGTAAAAATAAGTAACAGTAAAAGGTATGGTTGCTCTAAAGAGTATAGTAAAGTCTACCCAGACAGCTGTATACATGCAAACTGAACAAGGCAAGGCACATACAGAAAATAAATGTTAGACCAGATTGAAACAGCTACAAAACAAAACCAAAAGAAACATGAACTCTCAGCAACAGTAACTTTTTCAGATCTGAAACAAAGGCAACAAACTTCAGAATAAGAAGAGGTTGAGAGCAAGAGGTTGATGCTCTGAATTCAAATTAATTATGCCATGGGATTTAGAAAATGAGAGTTTGTGGCTACAGCCAGCAGAGGGCTGTCTTGTTCTGCTCAGCAGAACACAGAGCCAGCAGTGAGGTTCTTACTTCACAGACTAAGCCCACACAACTTCCATTACCTCTTCTCTTCTTCCAAAGGCTGAGATGTCATCCTAAAAACAAGAATTTAAAAACGAAATTCAAAAAATCAATTAACACCCAGTCACATCCACCCAGAGCATCAGCAGTTGTGTTCAAAGTGTCCTTTAGAACGTTAGAAAGTCCCAGGGGGGGCCAGGAGGGGAGTAAACAAAAATGAAGGTTCAGCTGGAAAAATTGGATTCAGCTCACATTAGAAGAAAAAATGAGCTCTGAAGCTATAGGTTTCTACAACCCAAAAAAAGGACTTTGATCTAATAATGCACAAGCTGACAATGGAAGCATTTCCTCTGCTATTTGAACAGTAGCCTCCTTGAAAACATGTACGGACTTTACCTAACCATTAGCTTACTTTTGGTTATCATCACTCAAACACACGTTGATAGCAAACAAGGGAAGCAATGCAAAAGTAGCAATGCCAAATTGCTTCTAGTTCCTAGTTCCTCTGCTCTGCTGTTGTCAGGTTCAGGATAGAACCTTTTTTACCCCCACAATTATACTTGCTGTTACTCACAACACTTCCTCAATTTTAGCAATAATCTGTTCTGCACATGCTCTTTCCTTCTCCACTGCATTCCGGTCACGAACTCTTTCTGCATCCAGCTTGGTTAGCTCTCCTTCTGCCAGGGTCAATCCCATACTACGTTTCTGCCTGAAAAATTGGGAAAGGGAAGCATCACTTGAAATTGAATACTGACCTGTAACAAGGAAAAGCAACCTCTTGACGTTCAGAATGTTAAACAGGTTTCATTATTGGTTTCTGTATGAAAATGGAGAAGTCATGACATTCCTCCATAACATTTGCACTCACTGTAAAACCTAGCTAAGATAGCCTTCAGAGGGATAAAGTTGTATGATATTTATCAAGAGGCAGCCATTGCAAGGGTCAAGAAAAAGTAGTTACTCTTTTTGCAGCACCCCAGGCTGTATCTTTGAAGCAAGTACTTGAACTGAGACATTTTTAGGTATGAAAAAGTCCATTATTGAACACTTGTCTTAGTAAAGTATATTAATTATCAAATTCTACTATATGCCCATCACAGCTTTCTAAAGCGGATTATTCCATGCCCAAAGGGGAGCGGGAAGGAAAAAAGGAGGAAAAAAAAAAAGATAAAGCTGATTACAAACCCAGTTAGTAAGAAGGATTCATATAACATCACCTAAGTAACAATATTCTGAAATTGCCTCAAATAGCTTCAAGGAATGAAGAATCCAACCTCTAAAATTGATATTGCAATTGATGACTTGCAACACAGTGTCAAAAAACATTCAAGGACTGGTCACAGCGTGACCCTGGAGGCCCTCTCCAGTGGTATCTTACTATTTAGTCCAAGACAAATTACTATGTCCCTCACGTTTCGACTTCCCCTGTACTGGACATGTTGACTGAAGGCAGGTACGGATTAAAAGAAAACTATAGAGACAACTGTTATTACCTGAAATCTTCCAGATTTCTTTGAACTTCTGGACAGACTTTATCTTGCATAGTTTGTATAAACTGGCGATGAAGCTCTTCAGGAAGGAGTTCTGGCCTTCTTCTGTCTGTAAGTCAGAAAAGAAAAGTTAATAGATTATTCTTTTGAGAACAGTCCTCTCCACCTTAGAGTGTCTTTATGACACTCACATGTATACTTTAACCCATCCAAGAGTACCCTTTTGCCTTTCACTTGCTGATAATATGAACTTCAGTCCATTAAATGTAAGCAGCTTTGGTCACAACCCCTATCATACTAAAAAATGTACATGCCAACGTGGCCAATGCTTCCAACCACTTACGCGTGTATCAGAGCACGCATTATGCCCTCCCCAAGAAACATAAGTAGTATTTATTTGTCTCTCCCTGTAACACATGACACCATATGTTTGAAGTAATCCCAACTGCATTTCAGAAACTTGCTTGGACTGCCTCAGACAGTAGAAACTGCAGAAATAGATACCTGAGGCAAGAGCACCCCTACCTAGTTCTAAGGAGATTTCATCTGGAACAGGAACTTTTAGATTCTGCAAAAGAAAAGACAGACTGGGAGAACATACACAACAAACACCACCCCAATAAAACACACAGTACAAAATATACAAGAAAACCCCCCCAAAAGCTGAAATCATACAACCTGAACACCTGAAGGTATTAAGGGGAAGACTCCCATCCTGAATATACATTATATTACACAAGGATTATTTCATCTAGTAGTACTAGCCTCTGCTACACCATCTGGTAGTCCAATTCATGACAGTGAAGAAGTTTCTCAGGCTTTCCAACAGACACATAAAATTTCCCAATCCTTGCAGCAGCCACATCAATATATGCAGCAATTATTAACTAAAAGGCAATGTTTACCAGCTAGAGCTTGCTTACATATCACAAAATTATTTCTCCTATCAGACAATGCATTCCCTGTGAGTTATTGAGTTATCAGGCATCTGAGGCTATATACCATTGATTTTGCTATATTCACTGGTAACATTATACAAAAAAACTTTTTATTTTGGACTTAAATAACTCCTCAGTTTTTTCCAGTTCAGGAGGGTGGAGGAAGGTAAAAGTCAACTTGCTAGATATGCTTCAAAATGAGAGAAAGGACCGGAACTTACTGCAGCTCGGTCCAAGAAGAACTGGTAAAACTCAAGGAAGACACGCCGAGTCTCTTTGGAGTTGGTCTGCTTGTACAAGTCTGTGTAAAGGTAGCACAACTGTGGGAAACAGGAGAGGAAGAAATTAAGCGATACCATGAGAATTCTTGTAACACCCGTAACTCCAAGTTTGCTTTCAAATATTTCAAGGAATTCAGCATTGCTGGATTGAAACTCTTCCTAGCTACCTTCAGCCATCTACATTGCTCAGGTAACCTCAACTAGGCTGCCCCAGTAATCAGCGGAGAAGGGAAAGGGGGCGGGGGGAAGGGATTGGTGGGGGGGAGGTCGGGGGGGGCAGGGAGGGAGGGAGAGGGAGAGAGATCAGACCTTCCCCATAGACAACTAATCCCACCACCTCAGGGTGGAATGAAACACTAAGAGCTAAATACTTATTTGTAAACAGCTAAATGTAAGGGAGACAGTTCTCTTCGTGCTTCTCTTCATTTATCTGAAATACTCTCACGCCTGCACAGGGTCTGCATTTCGCTCCTTGCCGATCCAGCCATGTCACAATGCTACACAAGAACAAGGAGATCCTGATAGACTCTGGTTAAGACTACCAATGTGGGCCAGAGAAACAATTCCAGAGCATCTTACCAATGCTGCTGGGTCAAACTGAGACACCACATGATGCAGAAGAACAGCCAGGTGAGCTGGGCGAGATTTCAGGAGCTCAATGTTTTGGAAACAGCTGCATTGTCCATTAATCTGTAGAGATACATGGAAACTATTTAAATTATTCAAGAAAGCTACTGTGAGAAAAAACAAGAATCTTTGTTCCAACAGCTTAGCTCCTCATTTGTTTAATTAAAATAAAAACTGATCAATTCCAGAACCTTTGCAATGCCATTCTAACATCCCAGGAAGAGTTTACAATAGGAACACTTCTTTTAAATACTCTCCTGAACACTGAGTACAATATAATGAAATATAATTCAGAGCAAAGGACAGCTAAAATAATAGAATAAATATGTCAAAAGCCACTGCAGCTATACTGCTGTGACAATAATGCAGAACTTAATAGAAACTAAATAAGCAACAGAAAATTAAATAAGGCAAATGAATTTCTAGAAAGCTTTAAGTTATGAGAAGAAAGAAAGAGTAACAGAAAGAATCAAAGATGGCATATTGTCATAAACTCCCCAAATGTTTTTATTTGGCAAGATCAGCCATTACAGGAATTACATTCTCTAATTCCTAATTCACCACACAAGAACTGCTCAATAAAAACAAGTCATGGAGCACTTCAGTTTAGGCACAGAGGAACAGAATTCTGGTCAAGGGGCAAAAGGGGTAGCTGAGGCTAAAAGTCATTCCCACCTGCTCCTGTTCAGTGTCAAAGTCGTCATCCTCTGCTCCAATGATCTGAGGACCCCCTCGGGATAACGGACTTCCAACACTGGACTGGGAATCCTGGGTGAGTGGGGAGTGAGGGAAGAGAAGGAAGAAATGTACAGCGCTATTACTCTCTTGGCACAGTAAAACTTCTTTACCAAGTTAGAGATACTACCATTATTTTTATTCTCCTTCTCAAAACTCAATGGAAATCCATGTGTCTTTACTCAACCTTGTCCAAGTTTGCAGTTGCGAGATTCCCTTACGAATGCTTCTCCCCAGCCACAAGCATTCAGAAACATTAAATCACATAATTCAAAACCAACTGCATTATCTACAGACATGAGCACACTAAGCATGTGGCATATGACAAATGCCATCTTAGTACAAATGGAGAAATGTGACTTTGGAAAGTCAAGCAGATGAGGGGAAAAATACTTCAGAAGTCACCCTAAGGAAGAAAATAATATGTCCAGATAAGTCTGTGCTTTCTGCTATGTTCCACTTTTACCTACTCTTGAGGCCATCCCTGACAATGCCAGCCTCATAATGACTAAACATCCTGAAGAAAAGGCTCTTTCATTTACTGCTGGACTCAAAGAATAAAATATGTACAACTGCTCTATCTATTTTAGGTCCAGCTGTTTTACTGCTTATTATACATTTCTCGCCTCTAAATGGGCCTGCTCTTAAGCTCCATAAACATTTACTCAGCTAATTAACTTTCCCTGCACAATTTTAATTGCATTTTATTTTCTAAAGCAAAGTTTATGCATGCCCCATCTAGAAAGCGGGGGGAAAACTGCAAGGTTTTAATAGGCCCATTACAGGAGATGCTGTTGTGACACTATGTTTTGTACTCACAGTATCTTGAACCTCAGTCTTTTCTGGGCTCTCATCCAGATAAATCCGCTCCTTCAAGCCACTGCGAGGACTCTGGCAAAGAAGGAAGTTCAGTTCTGGTGAGTACCAGCAAATCCAGGAAAATGAGAACTGCACAGTAAGTTTTTCAGCCACAACAGCCAAAACTTCTCTTTTCTTACAGAGTGAACTGTTAAAACACCTGAGGTATGAACAGCCAAACTAAAATGTGTGACCTACATGCACAGTTTCCAAAAAAACCCAAAAAACAACCGAATGCAGAAGCAGTTTTGGTAAGAAAGCTAGTGACATTGAATACCAGCAGAGCTGTAAAATCTAGTGCGCCTGTCCTTAGCTTTCTCTTTGCTCTCTCCACCTCTTCTGACAGTTTATGTAGTACCCATGTTGCTAGCTCTCTGACTAGGCCCTTTTCTCAACATCCCCTCTGAAGAGGGGGCTCCCAGCAAAGGGCTCAGTATTCCAGGTGTCGTCTCACCAGTGCCCAGCAAAAGGGGCTAGCAACTTTCCTCCACCTGCTGGCAAACCTCTTTCTGATGTAGCCCAGTAGACACCTGGCTTTATTTGCAAAAAGCACGTGCTGTTGGCTCATCTTCAGTGTGTCCACAGCAACACCCAGGTATTTTCAGCTAGGCTACTACTCAGCCTGTTGGTTTCCAGCCTGTATCGATGCATGGAGTTATTTCACCCCAGCGGTAGAGCTCTTAAACTTCAAGAGATTTCTGTTGCCCCCAATCCTTAAGTTTCTCAGAGTCACTTTAGATTGAAAAGCTTGAATGTTTGGTGTGTCAATCACCTCCAGTGATCAAATACCATCCACAATACTGACAGGATTAAGTTTATTAGGAAGATAGCTACGAATTTTGTTCTGCATTTATTACATACAAACATGAGTGATATCTAGTCAGATTTGGAGTTGGAGGAGCCATGTTTCAAAATAGAGTCATATATGTTCACATTTTGGAGGTATATCTGACCCACTTTCCTTTCATTTCCAGCTGCTAGTATGAATTTAGCTCCCACATCCTTAAATTAAACAACAAACTTAAGCCAACACCCAAGTACAAAGTCTCAATTCCTCTGTACTAATCAGATAGTGACTTAATTAAGGATAAGGTGCTAAGGCACTCCAATCAGGAGATCATACAAGTACACAGATTGATAACTAATGAGTGAACAGATTAAGAGCCTCTACTGTTGGCAATAATTGAGGCAATATTTGGTAGAAGTAAGAGTCTTCCCCACTTTCATGGCAACTTGCCCACAGACTGGATCTGACTCACAGCTACCACAATTGGAATATTACCATACCCTTAAAAGATGCTCTAATTGGCATCTCTGAGTTCTGAGAAAGATGCTGGCATCCATCTTTCTTTGTCTGATTACAGAGATTGTGCCAGGAAAATCTAATCCTGGATAAAAACCCAAAACCCACATTATTTCTTTCCCAGTCCCTAATGGATGACCAATATAGTATGCTTCCTCAGGGAAGTATTTTTGGTGTTTAGTGAGAAGCCTATTCTAGTAATACACAGTGTTACTGAGACAGAGTACATATGTATGATACACAGGACAACACAAACATAAAAAATCTGCATAAGAAAACCAAATCTGAAGGGTGTAGAAGCAAAGTCACAGAGTCAAGACTCACATCAGCAATGTCACTGTTTGGTCGGGATGGGCTGTCACCACTGTAATCCAGTTTGCTTACACAATCCCCGCTCTCTGCCTCCACTTCACTGATCTGCAGTGATTCCATCACAGACCTGGAGGACAAGACTCCATCCTAAAAAGATAAAGTGAGTTGGGAGATAGCACAGAGCAAATAGAATATTTCAAGAGACAATCCTTAAACATTAGCTGTTTCAAAACCCAGTAAGTTCACATTATTTATAAAACTTTATTCATGTAACCAGAAAAGGCTGCAATGCTTTTCTAAGAGAAGACAACAGAAAAATCACACCAAGTTTTCAGGACTCATAACGTTATAGGCAGTGGAAAAGGGGGAAAATAATATCACCTTTTTTTTTTTCAAAAGCAAAAGCAAAGCTGTTTTAAGCTTTCAGTTATTCATTCTCCACTGTAAGAATGACCTCACAGGTTTCTTCTAAGTTGTACTGACAGACAGTAATGAACATATCATACTTTGCACTTACTGTTTTAAAAGCAGTTTTTCACAGATGGTTTGGAAGTCCGTTGTTAAGTCTACTGACATTGCACTGTATTGTTTGACAGCCTCTGCAAGCCTAATTACAAGTCTCAACTCTAGAGGGTGCAATTTGCCTGTACCAGCACAGAAGAGCATGGCAGGGAATTCCTGCTTGCCCAGAACACCATCATCCCCCAGGAATTTTCACCCATAACACACCACAGAGAAGCCTGACATATTCTGTTACCTGAGTACAGCCCGTGGCTTTGGACAACTGCTCTTGCAGCTGAGGAATGTGCTTCTTCGTTTCCTGTATCTCTTTGAGCAGTCGTGTGGTGGGTGATCGGCTATACTCTTCTTGCAGGGACTGAAAAATAATTTTATGAGCTTTCACTCAGCATCTCCTCAATATCAAAGCTTAGAACTACCACCTATTACTAATCTTCATTCCATTTACATATTTTAAATAATAAACAGCACATTTGCATACCTACCAAGTAGATGCTACAGAATGTCCATTTTATATAGCTCTCCCCTCTCTCTCCTGTGCCATATGAAAATAACTGCATTCTAGAGATTTACCGAAAATCACAACCACACTGAACGTACAGCTGAAGGCACAATAACTCAGCACCACCACAGAGTACTGTGCCAATTGTAGCTCCTAGTGAGACATGGCTCTCTCTCAGTAAGAGTCAAAGATGCTTATTTGCCCAAGGATTAGATCAGATTGACGGATATGTACATTTCCAGTTAAGAAAGCTCCCACAAATTTTTTTCTTACTCAAAGATTAAAAACTCAAGAGCTGATCAGTAAGAGTGACTAGATCTCTCGTGTTAGGCTGGTATATAGAAAAGCTAAGCTGAAACACAAGCTATGCAATGAAATGTTGAAGATGCTACTAAGTAGTGATTCAACAACTGACCTTTTTATTTGCACCATACTTTCCTCCACCCCTCTCAAACTCATGCAACTCCAGTACCTGCAGCCGTTCCTGCTCTTTCTGTAGCATCTTTTTCAGAATCTCTACCTTCTGGTTGTGGACAATATTATTCTCCTCCTAGAAAATATGGAGAGATTAAGGGTCAGGTTTTTTGGTGGAGCTGAGAAGAAAGATAAGGAAAATGGATATGCCCACTTTTCATCTACTTCCTAAACATGGGCTCTGAAAAGCCATACAAGAAGCAATTCAAGTTTCTAAATCCTATCCTGTGCATTCTTTCCTACTTTTGAACATAGCTATAAACATTAAAAAAAAAAAAAATAGACAGACCAGACGTGTTTGCTGGTGGCAGAAGTGGCAGGATAAATATTCCAATTCCAATTTGTGATTTGTGCAAGAAGCGCAAAACAATTCAAGAAAAAAAAGACATGACTACATTTCTTCCACTGCTACACTGGTTCTTTGGAAAGAGAGCTTTAAATCTTACCCCCACAAGCACTGGGCTAGTAATCCTTTCTGCATTTCCTGATGTGCCAGGTGAATGGGGAGATGTCATGATGGGAGACATATGCCCAAATGCTGCCAGATCCACTTCAGAATCAGCTAATGGAATCTGGGGCGACCCCGGTGGGCGCCCCTGAACAGTGAGAGCTACATAGGAACCCGCTGCAGGGAGAACAAGAACAATTCACATTTCAGACACACTTGCAGATTTCTGGTGTTGCTGTTTTTCTGGTTGCCATTTCACTCTAGAGACAAAACTCAGACCATTCTTCACCTGTTCATTCTTCAAACCAGAGAACCTGAGAACACCGTCAGCTCTATTTAAAGATCTCTGTTTAAATTTCAGGTAATCCAAAAACTTTCATGATAATCATCCTTAATAAAAGCACGCAATCTGATTTCTAGTCTATCAGTTACATTTACCAGGTTGCATTTACAGTATACATATGCTCATGCCACAAAATAAACTGTGCTAGGGTGGAAGGAATCACTACCACCTTCTTCCTTGTACAAGAAAATCAACAAAGAATGCACTTCCTTTAGAAACACCAGTACTTTGCAAGCATCATACAGTAATCTACATTAAGAGTGCCTGAACAGCTACGGTATTTAAGGTGGAATCAAAAGATGGGAAGACGCGTAGGCAAGGTTTGATGGTGACTTCGAACATCAAGCTAAGGAGAAACTGCAGAAGCATGTATCAGTTCAAGTCTGAGATGTCAAATTACCCCGATTTCACTTCACTGTTTCATACACACCCTTTATCTCTCAGCATGGGGCATGATTAGACCTCATCCTTATCACTTGATATTGGATTGGTAATTGGTCCTTTAAAATTATGCCTTTCATGCTTTAAAGGAGCATAGTGACAAAAATAGTAACCTGCCTTTACTTACACTTGATCAGCTTTACCACCTCCAAATGGTTTGAGTGTGTTACAAGAGTGCCATTCACCTGGAGGTCGGGAGGAAGAGAAAGTTAACAGTATTTAGCTACTGATTTCCAACCAAAGGTACCTACATACTACACGATAAGTACGTAGGAACGAGGAACAATAATTTTTTTTGTCCCCCCATCTCCATTACTGTGTCTTTCAAGACACTAGCAGATAAACATTTTGTCCTTCTAACAGTTTATCTCGGTGAACAGAGCTCCACAAAAAGAGAACTATACACATGTATCAAAGAAAACCAAGCAACCAAACAAAATAAAAGCAATCCACCTCTGACTGGGCAGAAAAAAAAATTAGGGTAGCTAATTTAATTCATCAACTTAAATGCCTAGCTGAAATCCCAGCTCTATCTGTGTCAGTAGCTGCTGCAGCACAACCATCATTTTGCAGCAATAGTTTAGATAGTCTTTTTAAGTACTGACTTGATTTCTTAGTTGTTTGGGACTAAAAGAGAACACTGATCTGCGGGCAGTTAGGGGAAAAATAATAATCCAAGAAGACTATTTATTTACAGGTAATTATTAATAACTCTCTATTTCTTCTTTCCCCTGCCACTTCTGTTGTATTGTACGCGTGATACTTGAACTTTGTAGGATGCTGAACTCACCCATAAAGTTCTGAAGTCAGAGTGATCTCCACAACAAAACTAACATTCAGCAGTGGGCCTTCAGTGGTTACGGTTCTGGTATCCCCAGAACACAGAAACTTAGACCACTCCTCTATCCCACAGGCAAATGCAAACATCACAACAGACGTATCAATGATATTCTTTCAGAGAAAGAGCTCATTTAATACAAAGGATCCATTTCTCTGATGATTTGAATGCCCTTACCTTGATAATTCTATCGCCTGTTTGCACTCCAGCCCGCATGGCTGCTCCATCTAGAGAGGCAAGAAATCATTTAGTTCAAATTTCAGTAGAAACATTCAAAGCAAAAATGGTTTAAGCGCTTCTGTAGTTCCACACAAAGCTACTTTCCACACTCACCCAAGCTTCCTCTGTCTCTACCAGATTAAAATCTCTGAGTATCTAGACCAGAGAAGTTCTGTTCTCGTTTTGCAGTGGATACATCAAGCCACAATCCCACCACATTTCAAGGAGTCATTTACTTCCTCTCAGACGCAAGCGGTCAGTTTCCAAATACATCAGACACTAAGGCGGCGATTCACTGCATTCCAACAGTGCAATGCTCTTTGTCCTTGCACATCTATTCCGAAGCTACAGCCATCCCACCCGTGAGGAAGGCATTTGGAGTTTTCTCCTCCAGCTCATGCACGTTTCTTTGATTCACATGAAAACCCTCTAGGCTGCTCTCTGGCTAGCACACTTAGCAAGTCTGCTTACCTTCTTTGACAGACTGCACGAAGACTGGATTGTCTCCACTGACTGTCAGCCCAAATCCGTTTTCATCCCGTTGGATAACAACACACCGTTGAACAAGACCTGCAGAAGAAAGGTGGGGAAAGGGCAGAAGAAAGAGAAGGAGAGAAATACAAAGAGGCACAAGCTAGGCATCAGTCCAAAACCTTATCCTCCTAGATAATCACAGAGCACTGAAAGAAACTGGTACAATACAACAGAGGGAAAAATATATGAGAGACAGAAAGAGGGCATCAGTCCAGAAACAGATAGGAATGTCAAGACAGGTCAAGCTTATTGCTTCAGTTACACAAAACAGAGATATACAACAGCAGAGATGCAGACAGCTCTGGCACATCAGATACAACTTGAGGTAAAAGCAGCTTTTAAAGAAGAGCAGCTATGTACACGAACCAATGAGCACAATTTCCCTTTGTCTGTATTAATAATTCTTCAAAGTATGCCAGAGGGCTGTCATGCTCCAGTACACCATCAAAAATACCACACAATTTTCACAAGCTACTCTAAAAGAAGTTGCAAGTCTCCCAGACTAACATCAGCGGGTTCGACTAAAACAGATTTATTAATCAGGAAAAGTTCTCCCTATTCTCAGCAAAATATCTCATCTCGGGGCACCTTCTGTTCCAGATGAGAATATTGCACAGAACCAGAACAGCAGCATTAAAGAAGTACAAGCCACGCTTACTACACTGAACAAGCCGCCTGAAATCAAGACCATGCTTCCCACTGAGCTACTGAAGTACAGGGCCAAAATCCCAGGAGATGCAAGTTTGAATCTGCTTCTCCTTTCACTTGCTGTGTGACATCAAAGGCAACTTGTTTTGTTTCCCAGTGTTAAGATTACTCAGTATAATGTGAACATAAATACTGCTGCAGAGATAAATGTACTTAGTAGGTGCAGCATTTTGAAAAGGTGAAATGTTGTGTATGTCTATTATTCACCTGAAAACGAAATAAGGGAAAAACAAAACAAAACAAAGCAAAGCAACATTCCTGGCATATTCATTGCAGAGCACTTTCCTAGGAGCATCTGCAAAAGCCTACCACAATGGAGCCCTTATTTTGAAAAGCGACTTTAGGAACTCTGCAAAATGCTTCACGGATATTCTTTCATTTACACAGCAGAAATTACTAGCTACTAAACATCACCCTTATTTCTAACAGCTTGCTTTGCTTCTTCATTTCTAAAGCCACATCAGGCAAAATTCTTACACCAGCATCTTGAGAAAGAATTGGAGTTCTCCATAATCAGATACCAAAATTGTAGCAGTTTCATTTAGTATGGAGGGAGCAAAGGGAATTGTGAAGATGCTGTCCCAGCAAGACTGTCTTTTCTGAAATAATTTTTAAGGAATGAATTGTAACAGAGTGTGGAGTCATACCCGTGTCTTAAATTACTTTCGCACCACTACAGCTCCCTTCTCTTCTCTGGAGCAACTCCTGATGGAAATGAGGAGCCTCAAGAGAAAATACTGTCTGCCCAGTCAGCCCTGTTCTCCTCGAGTGTGGCATATATGAAAAATGGGTGTGGGAGTAGTGGAAAAGGTTGCATTCCAGCACTTCTGCAGCAGTCTGGTCACAGTATCATATCCCAGTAACTCCCCTTCTGCCGATAAAGTAGAAGCAAATTATGCTATACATAGTGATCTGCAGTAAGTTGATGGAATGGATGCAAGGTGAAAGCAGACAAGAGGAAAAAAACCCACCACCTTTCACACCCTCTTTATACGGTTAAGTGAAAGAACATGCCTCTCCCTTTTGTACCTCCCATTTTTCTATATGACCAAGCTTCTTTAAGTCTCACTTCACAAGAATGATGCCCCAGGGTGAGGTGTGGGAAAGAGAACATATGCTATTTCATAAAAACAGCTCGTTTTAAACCCTGCTGCCAGATGTACAGGTTTTATGAGTAAGACACTAACTACATCTTTTGACTCATAAGAACTGTCCTTGTTTAAAGGCACAGTATAGTCCTGCGTACTCGTTGCTCTTTCACTGAATTTCTTTCTTTTTCAGAACCAATAACCCTTGGATATACTGATAAGCTTCCTCCTTGAATGAACCTGATGCCAAAGCAGAGGCAACGGCAGTAGGAGATGCAACATAAACTGACCTTACAGAGTATAATTTAAGTTCCAAGAATAATGAAGTTAAACTGTTTCACACAACAAGTCTCAATTTCACCCAAGACCACCTTTTAATTTTAGAATGGGGAAGCAATTGAAATTAGGACAACTCAAACCCAAATTAGTTCATAATTGCTTTTTCCCTGTATTTGTTCCCTTCAGACAAGAAGCAGGCACTTAATCCTTCTCCTAACACAATATTAAAGGCTGGAACGAGGTCTAGGTAGGCCAGCTGAGAGATACCGTGCTTGACAGAGATACACAGCAGCTTTATAGTGATTTTAATGAAATTATCTGAAAGTTTTCTGAAGATAACACTATTACCTGCAGAACTAGATCAGCTTTGATAGCACTCCCTGTCTGAACCAGGTAGACTAAAAAGAGCAACCTTCAAGTGCTCTCTTCTACTCTGCTGTGAGGAAAAACTAGTAAAGAAACACCCCAAATCTGTCATTTGCTCACTTTTGTTCTTTAAGTAAAATATATTCAACTTGAAATCTGCTTAGTGGTGGAATTTTAAGACCAGAGCAGCAATGTTTTCATAACCCACGTCTTGTACCTTGAACACCTCATTAGACACTCTGGAATGGACTGAAGGGAAAGCCACAAACCACTGAGAGCCCAATGACACGCAACATAAAGTTTTCAATATTACCGTCACACCTGGATATCACAAGTACATACAGGAACTCTTACATTAAATTACTAACTAAATCAACTTCACCCACTTTAATTAAAGTCTATGAGTTTGGGGCAACACTGAAGAGTCCATGTTAGGAAGTGGCAATCAGCTTCTCATTCACCTTTTTTGTTTTTGTCTTCCAGTTCTTAGCATTCCCTGGATGGAAATCATGATTCATTCGTTTTGAAATATCTTACCATGATATTTCAGTTTTTCCAGCTGAAGTTTAGTAAAGATTATTAGGTCAACAGAACCCACCATTGATAGCACCCGAAATCAAATCAATAATAATTTTATTCCCACATTCACTTTCACATGACAGTATCTTGATGGCATGAAATGAGGAGACATCACTGTGACTATGCTTTAAGTACACAAAATCAGACTACATGTTCATATCTTGAGTGGATTCATAAAATTCTGTGGAGAAAAAGAAATAAATCTTAAAAATCCTTTTTCATCCTCATGCATATTATAATACCCCAAACTCATTGGTATAGCCTCAAGCCAAGAGTACAGTAAAGCTGCTAACTGTGTGCTGTAGTTAAAGAGGTTTAAGATTAGAAATGAAAGCAGCTAGAAATTACCAGCCTCAGAAAAAGGAATTGCAAGAAAAGCTACCACGATCAACTCTTCGATAGGTGGCACTATTCGCTCTGCGACATCGGCTCAGTTCTCCAGCCCAGTTACAAGTGTGCCTTTTGAATAACAGGGAAGGGTGAAGTCCGAACTTCTCAAGGTCAGGGACACACCATGGTAAAAATGATTGTCTCAAACAGTTTTGCCAGATATGTTTCGACCATCCAAGAGCTTCTCTAGTAAAAAGATCATTTACCTTCTTCTCTTCTACAGATCCTAAATATTTGGAAGTTATTCAACAAAATAAGAAATTTCATTTCCCTAGCAGTGCACAACAAATGGAGCAGGGGTTCTTTCTAAAAACCTGACTCACTAGAGAGAATGGAGACATGAATTACATCTCCCATAATCCAATGTAGCTTCTCCTCTGATCAAACTGTGTGGGACATGGCATGGGAGGAGACCTGTGAACTATAAGCTCCCTGGAGACATGAGGCCACAATGGGAAAATGCAATTTAATATAGTGATTTGAAATGAATCATTCAATAAACAAAAACAAACTCCTTGGGGTTTTGAGAATGTCCAAATGTTTCACTTCATTTGGGAAGCTTTATTTCTATAAAATATTTTCAGAAACCCCGCTCCACAAAATAAATAAAACTGTCAGCTTTTATAAAGAAAATTTCTCATAGGATGAAATTCTGAATTTCACTTAGTTCTAGTTATTACTGTGATCTTCATACCAAATGCCATATTAGCAGCATTCTTCAGATTCTTCCACTAACCTGGTAGTAGAAGTCACGTAAAGTCAGAGCAAAAACTGTATTGTTTGAAATTAGTGCAGTGTATAGTGTCTTGATAAAACTGTTAACAACAATGGCACTGAATACCGTTCATAAAAAAAGGCTTGGTAACCTTTCTAAAAAAAAAGAACCATGTATTTTAACCATGATAAATAGGACTATCTGCTTCCATGGCAACGACACATTCAACCCCTGTGGTCGAGTGCCCCTTGCACTCCCAGCCGTTTCTGGCTATTATAAGGGTAGTGATGAGGGGCTCCCAAGAGTCCTTTCAAGAGTCCGGAAAAATGGTGGCCACAACATAAAGACACAAGGCTGACAAGAACTGCAAGAAACAAACCAGGAAGAGTAAGCTTGATTTAAAAACGTCTCAAGAGGGGTAAAATCTGGGGTTTCAAAAGAAAAAGATTTAAAAACCTGTCCCACAATTGAAGAAAATATGTGAAAGAGTATGTATATGGCCTAGTCTAATATTTGGGCCAGAAACTGATCATTACTAAATAAAAAGGAAGATATCTTTGGACAGCAACCAAGTCATAGGGAAAAGGGAAGAGTAATTGATATCTCACCTACCACCCTGATAGCTAATGTCAATTTGAAGTTCATTTAAGAGACGAGAATTTTACTTTGAGAAACAGGTATCAAGTATCGTGGGAGGTTATGGCACTAATTAGTAAATTACCGCATATCTGAAACTACACTCAAACTCTCTCCTGATCATCTAAATTTTGTTGAATACAGAGATATGAGATGGTTGGATTTATGGATGAAAATATCGCACTCTAAGCTTCATGTCACTCTAAATCAACTTCTGTGTATCAGAACAATTTTGCTACCTAACCCCTCTGCCACCCCCAAGCCACTTGTATACTTCAAGAAATTCTGGTCTCTTGCTCCTTAATTAAGAATTTCAAGAGGTAAGAACAAACACATATACAAAAGCCACACCTCCTTTTCCTGTTGTCATTCGAGACTTTTCTATTATTCACTTTCCAATGGCTAGCCAAAGAAAGAGCCAGCTGACAGTCACCAGCGAGAAAAATATCAGTACAGTTTTGCTACTTGTAGGTTTTTAAATAGTTTGGTCCCATTCAAAGCAAACAGCAGACTTCTCTACACATACCACAGAACCTGGGAAAAGTAGAGGGTAGCGACAAAAGGCAGGGCAAGGTCCAACACAGCAAAGGCCACTGGAAAGGAAGGATGAGTGGAAACTGCTCCCATAGATACTGGACATGGACAGAGCATCTGCAGGAAGCTTTGGGGGAAGTAAAGGCTTACATTAGGAAGTAATGTTTCTTTCTGCCATACATGAAAAACCAGCACACTGTACAGACTGAGGGAAAAGTATAAACACAGTTACATTCCATCAAGCATACCAAATGTTTCCTGTAATTAACCTACAATAGTTTGACAGCACCTCAGTATATTATGTGTAAGCAGCATTAGGCAAAAATTAATGCAGGTTCAAGACGTAGGGATCTAGTCAAGCTGACTGCGCTGTCACTAACCAGCATCTACCTGGCAAGGGGACAAACTGGTCAAGGCTTCAACAAAAGCTCATCAGAAGCATCATCCCAAAATATATCCTTTCAAGCAGGCCATTTCTCTGTTCATTCTCTCTGAGCATGAGAGGAAGCCATACAAGCTGCAGCAAGCCAGGCCTCCCTAAGACAGGTTTCCAGCTCCACTGAAGCAAATCGAGGCACTCTCAAAACCTGTTTATAGTTTCTGAGGAACAGTCTCGCACCCTGAGAAACATGACCTTTTTTTGGGTTTTGGAGGGTTTTTTGGGGTTTTTTGTTTTGTTTTGTTGTTTTTTTTTTTAAATTAAAGAAAAGTGTGTGATTCAAAATGCCAGGGAAAGTTAAAAGATCTCATTTTCACAGAAGGAACAGATCACACCTCCCTGATCTGCACCAACTAAAGAGCTTTTGCTAACATGCCTATATTGGTTTAGAAGGAAGTCTTCAGGGTTGGTGGTTTTGGGTTTTTGTTTTTGCTTTTATTTTTTAATGTTCCTTACAACAGAGCTATGACAGCACCATTTTTTATTACATAGGTGGTTTAAGAAGTTGGATCACAGCCATTAACACCTGGCAGTTTTACTCTAGTGGAATGATAAAGCTTATACTGGAAGAGTCATTGCATCAGTCCAAAAGCCCACAGCAGGTTATGCAGCAAGCAATTTTCTTTACAGACAAAAATCAGAAAGTATCACAGACTGTTTTAAATATCAAGGAAAAAAAGGCAAGGAAAAGAAAGGCAACCCATGGCTGCAGTCAAGACAGAGCTGGACGTGCACACTTAGAAACATGAAATGTAGCGGTACTGGCCAGATTCAGCCTAGGTCCAAGGGTCTTCAGAAGCTG
The DNA here is from genome assembly GCF_964195595.1 of Calonectris borealis. Taxonomy (NCBI): domain Eukaryota; kingdom Metazoa; phylum Chordata; class Aves; order Procellariiformes; family Procellariidae; genus Calonectris; species Calonectris borealis. The sequence goes on along the minus strand of NC_134335.1, from coordinate 3,535,977 downwards.
ATAGGATCCAAAAGACCACCCACCAACTTGTGAAAACTTACTACCTTTTAGTTTCTAAGATATGAGTGCAAACCTCCTTAGAGATTGGAAATTCAACAAGTCATTAACATAAAGGTAGGATGGAGAGAGTGTCACAGCCCGAAGACTGACATATCTCATATAAGCTAAAGAAGAAGGATGAGCAAACAGGCTGTATTTGGTAGACATTCTTTCCAACAGCACCCGTCATGGTATACTGACAACATAATGATGTGTGGGGCTGCTCCTATCCCAAACCGTTATATGCCAATTTGTTCCAGTCTACAAGCCCACAACACAGTAGTAATACACAACAATAAAGGACTGCCAGGGAAGTTACTCCCTCTTCAGAACAAAGAATGGTGAAGTTCATATTCTTACATTTTTTGAAACTATTTACAGATACAATTTTCCACTTCTGTGAAACATGAAAAGGAACTGACTGACACGAGATCCTCTACAAATAATGCAAAAAGATGAATTGCTGGCTCATCCAGGTTAACCTCCACAGTTAGAGCAAGACACAGACTTCTCTACAACCACAACAACTCTTCTGGAGTCCAGCATGAGCCATGTCCTCACACAATGCCAAAAAATACTCAGTGGCACAAGATCTCCAAGAAGGGCAGCCCCAGCAAGTTTTCCTAACTATCAATAGATAACAGGAGAATCCAGGTGATAGCCTATGCTTGCCAGGTACGGGTTAGTTTCCAGCCACTACAAAAACTACAAGCTGATACACTGAAGCAACATTTAAACCCAGTTTCCCACTCCCTGCTGCAGAGCCAACCATGCGGATCATGTAAAGGATAAAAGCCTTGGGTGCACAGACAGAAAGCATGGAGCAGACTGCAAAGGTGCAAGGCTGCAGCAGCTGCTTTAGCTTACCATACGTCTCGGATCTACTCTCCTCCGAACTAGACTTTGTCTTCTTGGAGGAGCTATCTGCACGAGAGCAGGAGAAAAGGAGAGAGAGATATAGAAAATATGGAGACCAAACATGAGAAAAAAAAACTTCATGAAAAACACAGACTGATTTATTAGGTTAAATCGTGCAAAACACAAATAAGATGTGAACAAAACATAGATGAAACACTTGGAATAAGGGGTGAATAATACGAGCATGAAGACATAGGTAACACCACAAAGAATCTATTACAGAATCTAAGACACAATAAGAGAAGTTCTCTACAATGAACTACAGAAAGTATTCTGGATAAAAAACAGTCCAAGCATAGAAACTCTGGTAACGTTTATCTCCAGAGTAAGTAATCGACACACGCATAGTAGTTCAGCATTCTGAATTCACTCCTTAAAAAAAAAAAAAAGGCATTTTATGAAGGCTACAGTACAGAGTTCATCTATCAGAGCAGATCACAAGCATCGTAACAGTGGTGCCAAGTAACAGCTCTCAAAATCAGAATGACTTTCATCAAATTCCTGAAGTTCGCTTCTGAAGAAAACAAATTCCTTCTACAAAACAGGTTCATAGCCTGAGATCTCCAACCTACCCCAATCTGAAATAATTTTACAATACCTATTCCCAAAGACAAAGGAAAAGAAGACAAGCACTAATTCAGGTTTTCTTCCTTACAGGATTTTTTTTTTAATCAGACGTTAAAAGCTCATTTTAATTTATTTTGTGCACACCAGGAAGGAGTCATGCAGCTAGTGGCAGACAGCATTAACGAACAGGACGTATTATAAATATCAGCTTCAAATGTCTTGTGCAAAAACACATTCTACAAGTTCTACCACCTTGTACATTCAACTCTCATCTCTTCCACAAGCCCCAAGGGAAAGACTGGAGTAAACAGCAGAATGCACAGACATGAAAAACGCACATTGCATGGGGCCAGGAGGCTCAGACAAGAGCCTGTCATGCATTTCATGAACATACAGAGTAGTCACTGGGTTAGCGTTTCAGAGAGGGAATGAAGAATCCCTGCATGCATCCTAATTTCCAAGACAGCACTCGACAGGCTTACCAAGTTGACTCGGATTTAACCTTCTGGAAGGTTAAAAAAATAGGATAGCATATCCTTTAAAAATAGATGTTTATCTTAAAATACATCACATTGGAAAGTACAAATTCACTTTACAAGTGACAGAGATGGATCAAAATCCACTAAGGCTCAAAAAAAACCCCAACAAGGAATACCAGCCTTAGTTGAGCCTATAATATCTCCAATTTCACACTGCAACTAAAACAGCCAAAAGAACTACTCACAACTAATTACAGTATTTGCCTACTGAAATTTCAGACTGACTTTTCTGAAGGAGGAAGTAGTTATAATTATTCACTGATACCACTAATCTACATTTATTCTTGCACAGTTAACAGCTGCTTTGTAGATGAGCATGTTTAAAAGCAAGCCCATATTCATTTCAATGCCCGCATGCTTCAAAAAGGCTTTACAATTGCAGAACAACACAACTCTGAAAACCACATTTGTCGACACATTAAAATCATTTTTATTCCGATCCCCAGTACTTTTCAAGTCTAGATTTTCACCTGTGAAGTTTCAGGACTTTACCTGTCGGATCAAAGTCGTGCGTACTACTGCAGCGTTCAACCTTCTGTTTCTTGTCAGCTGGAGACTCTCTGCTCAGAATGCTGCCGTGTCTGTGTCAAACCAAAGCAAAGGATTCTGACTACCGCACCACAGAAGCGTTGCCTAACTGGTGAGGGTCTTGGAAATAACCTTACCTAGTTCTGTTTGCTAACAAGGAATTTAGATAAAAATGTCCGCATTAAGTTCACCTAAAAAATTCGTTCCCAGACTGAATTCAACTGAAAAAATGATCTCTCTCAGAATCTTTGGGAGTGTATCCAAGGTTCTAGAAACAGTCTCATTAACCTTTGAAATTAGTAACAGCAAGCACAGTCTCTTTACCATTCAACACCAGGCCATATTTTATTTTAAACGCAAAATAAATGTAAGTTACATAAAACTGCAAAAACTCCTGAAATCTTAACTCTACCTCCTCTCTCAGCAAACCTTAAATATCTGTGTATGCAAAAATTAAAGATTTAGAATACCACACCCTCCCCAAAGGAAGTGTCTGTACATCATACACCAACAGTGTCACTTTCTCTGGTCATCTCTGACCCACCAGTGTACGTAACAGAAATGCAAATGGTAACGCTATGCCATGCGCTCTAAGTACACCACCAACTATATTTTTGACACCCTGTCCTGATCTGGATATTAATTTCCTCACATGTGCAATGGGTATTGCTATCTGTGGGTATACATATTTTTTCTTCTTTTAAAAGCATTCCTCCTTCAAAAATGCTGTATCATAATTTGCAATACAGGTAAACACTCAAATGTCAGTAACTCACCTTGTAGGTTTTTTGAGAGGAAACCTGAAAAGAAGAAAGAACATAAGTTTAATAAAGTTTTTTTGTTTCTCAATATTATGTTTGATATCAACACTAATGCTTAAATACAGTTATTTTACACTTCTGTAATGCCTTCACAAGAGAACGAGTCTTTTTTGTTCTTCTACTTCAGCCAATTATTAGTCCATTTACAGTTGATTCAACTAGGTAAAGAACTATTATCAATATGCTTAACATTTCAAACAGAACTGAGAAGAGAAGAGAATCTGTGCTCTCAAATCCAGCATCTAGTAGGTCCTTCTTTCTTAGTAGATTATAGGAGCTCATGGATGATCTTCCTCTCATAACAACTAGTTCCATATACTAAAAATTAATGTAGCTTGATTTTTTTGTCCTGCTGGTGGACTGAATACCTGGTACCTAATGAAGGTCCAAACTCCAACTGAAAAATCTCCTATAGCTGAGACATCCCAGTTTTTGCCCTCCTATGTGGGTGCTGTGGTATCTAGTAATATAGGAGTTCATGCTGACGTCTCCTCTTAACAAGATCTCTAACTATTTTCATGAAACTGTATGAACTTGCCATCTTTGAGACACAAACTGCACAACTGAGTAAAGTTAAGTTGAAATTATATTAAGTATTCCCACTATTATTGCTGGGACATACAGATAAAATAGGCAACACAAACCCAGAGTTAAAGGGAGGAAGAAGTCTACACACATTTTTTAAGTAAGGAAAAGGTGTGGGACATAGGAAACCATCAAGGATTTTTTTCCTTGAATTACCACAGAAAAATGGCAGAGCAAGGTGTATGCCATGCAGCTGAAGGCATCAACTTCTACTTTCATAAAGCAGAACTAGTTTTTTCTCAGAGCTTTTCAGAAGTTTAGCTCCATTCCTACTTGTTAAATGTTTTTAGATCCTTCAGCTGGAAAGCAGTATAAACATTTAGAGCTGTGTGTGTATGTGTAAGAAAAGAATAAATAACTTAAGTCACCTTTTGTTCTAAATGAAGACATTATTACAGCTGATAATTTCCCCCATATGCATAATAGTTATCCTTATTGCATTCAGCTTCTCCTATTTATACAGGTTTTCCAAGAAGTAAATGGGGTAAGGGCTAGAGGGAGGCAGGCAAGAGATTCAATTAAAAAAAGAAATCTAATACCACAAAATTTAACAGGGCATTAAATGACTCAATTTTTTTTTTTTTTTAAACTTAACTTGGTTTAAACAGACCTATTTGGTAAAGATCAATAGTCCCATGGTAAGTCTGCACTAGAAAAAGACAACATCAGTGCAGGATAGTCCCAAGGACACCACCTCCAAACTTGGACTCAACTGAGCTGAGCGATGGCCCTGTGCAACCAAACTGGTCCAACGTGCAGAACCAAACCGTTCTCTGAGAGCATTTCAGAGCATTACAACAAAATATTCCTTGAGCACCGCCAAGACTACTGCCCAAAATGCACACCTCATGTTTTAACCTCCTTTCTCCAAAGGAGGGGCACCTTGTCACCTATTCTCTTTTCCTCAATGACTATACATAGAGTGGCCCAGCCAGAAATAGCACAGTCCTAGAGCTACAGTAACTCCCTCCCCATTACCTGAAAAACATAACTGGATACACAGCAGAAGTACTCAACTTAATCCCTCTCCCTGAATAACAGGTATTCCATCAAATGCGTATACACCCAAAACGCTGGCCAGCTCACACATGCCAATCCCCTATGCAAGCATGCACTAATATGGCAACTCTGAAACGAACATCTGATGACACATCAGGCAAGTGAAACTAAAATGTTGTCTATCTATTACTGAGAATAATTATACACATCAAGACACTTGCCATCTTTTAGATAACAGCACCAAATTTAGTTGAAATACAACAACGCCTCAAAATTAAGGGGATAGATAGGGCCTTTGATTGCAAAAACCTTAGGAACCTATGGGTAAAGGAGAACAGAAGTTAATTAATTGAAGAAAAAAGGTTGCATACAGACTCCACAAGAAGTGGTAGTCCTCTTTCCTCCTTCCCCCAAAAAGCACTATTTTAATCTCAGAAATCTGGGAAATCCACTCTGACTCAAATAAGAAATGTGTAGGTAATCAAGCCTCTCCTCATTCTGATCTACCTGCAAAGCCAGATCTCTTCAGCATTCAGCCCTCCCAGTTACAAATTTTGGCCAATAAAGAAGTACCTTGTGCAAGACAGACAACCTGAATCCCAAAGCAAAGAAAACATCTTAGGCCAGCCTAACCCTGTCTGAACACTGTATGGTAAACAGATGCAGTACTAATCAAGTGTTTCATTGAAAAGCAGAAAAGGAGACAAAGGAATCCAGGGAAAGACAGTCTATCATCCCTCCAAAGGCAGGAGAAGATGCTTAAGATGAATTATACCACATTCTTTATTTAATGCACTTGAACTTTTGAGCTGCATAAAAAATCCTAACATTACTAAGAAATATTTTAATGAAGCATTTAAGGGAAAACCTTTATCCCATAGTGTTTCTTATCAGGCACCCAGAACTCCAGGCTTATGCTCCTGCAGCAAAAGGAACTGTTTATGAAGAAAATAAAGTTAGTTCACTTGTACTGTTTTGATTGGTTCAGAGCTATTTATTATCTGTTCAAGGGTGAAGTGCAAATGTTCTATTTCAGAGGTTTACAAAGTTGTGTAAAACCTTTCTACTTATACGTAGACCATTGACATGAATTATTTAGAAAGAGAACTGTAAAGTTTTTGTACATAAAATGGCACTGAAATCATCAGGAATTTTTTCTGTGCTTTGACGCTAATGGTGAGCATAGAAGTCCCTCTGAGTGAGGGCCAAAATGCCACCGCTTCCTAGTCCGAGGCCGTAACTGCAGTAACAGTTGTAGGCACAGCACTTCAGTACAGCCAGGACTCGCAAGGAGCTGGCTAGCTCCAGAGAATCCCCACCACAGCGATGCTGATGCCCACGGGAAGAGAGGCCCGAGCCCAGGCCCGATGTGGCACGAGCACAGCGCTCGCTCCCCTGGGGCCCCGTCCCGCCGCGTCCACGGGCACGCTGCTGCGGAGCACGCCGGGAGCGGCTCCCGGAAGCTCTGGAGCCCCTTGGCCACCCGCCAGCTTCCTGCGTTTCTTTCTTCTCCAAAGCTGGGAGGGAGGGACGTGGTGGGGAAGCGGGGCAGGCAGCAGGTCACTCTCACAGCGAAGCCTCTCGGGCACACGCAGCACGTTCACTAGAGGCGGTGAGGCCAAGGGAGCTCCAGGCCCTCTCCTGCACTAGCTCTACTTCAGAGGTATTCTGTAACCAACGGAGTAGGAATGGGGTGGGCTTGGTCCAGCTAGGCTGGAGGTGAACCTCCCCAGCCCCTCCAGAAAAACTCCCCTCCCAGACCTGAAATCGCTCCAGGCCACTGAGTTATGAAATCACAGAAATTAGAGATGGAACAGTAGGCTGAGCTAAGACTACAACTGTGATTTAAAGACCTTGCTAGCCAGACTGTGGGGAGCACTCAGTATAGAAGTTCCTCCTCTTTTCCCAGTTTCCTAGCCAGGAAGTACCTAGCATTTCTTGATTTGCTGAAGACGTTCTTCAGTTCCCAAACACTATGTCACTTGCATACTACAGCAGAAAGCAGAGTGTACGTGGATAAATGGAGTATGATCAAAGAACACAGAAGAGCTCCCATGAGTTTATCCAACAACTATTTGCATTTCAGTGCAACGTATCCTCACTTTGAAATAGCATTAAGTTTGAAAGTAGTACTGAAACTCCCCTCATTGTCTTATAGCATCCAGCACTATATGTAACATATAAAATGTATTTCATCTACTATTGTAAACACCATGCAAGCTGAAGGCACAGCAGGGTGCGGTTAACAGCTGGAGACTTAATTCCAAATCTAGCTGGCAAGTTTAGGCTACACGATAAAGCCCTGTAGACATTTTGTCTGATAACTGATGAACATCAGCACATTTTCAAACAAGTTGTTCCACTCTCCCAAATACCAGAAACAATTAAAAGCCAAGTCACATTTTGTTTTTAAAATACTGGGTCAAATAATTTAAGTAATTTAAATGCATCAAATTACTAAAAGTATGTCTTGTTAGTCATGCTGCATTAGGAAAATCTATTTACCGTAAAGCCAAGTGAGAAAAATACACCTACAGCTAGTAACACCGTGGATTAAAAATTATACTTCTCCAAGTTAGCTCATACATGCACGCACCACTCAGTACTGGACCAGTGCCTAACAACTACCTTGAAGCCAAGACAGAGAAAGATAGTTTTAAGACCTAATGTGTCAAAACACACCAGAGCGAGGAAGGATTCCCAGCTTCTAACAGTACAAAGCATTCCATTCTAGCCCGGGAGGTTGAAAATATAGCTGACCATAAATAGCACAGCATTCAGATAACCATGTTGGGGTTTTTTCCTCCCATACTAAAATATTACCAGAATTCAAGTATTTGCTATCTCAAAAACTGATCAAAGACAAAAATATTTAGATTCAGACAAGGGCCCCAACCTTGGAAATATTTATTCATGTGCCTAACTTTAGTTCCATTTACTTCAGCAGGACTACTCACATGCCTGAAATTAAGCTTGTGTGTGTTTGCACGATGCAAGTATAAATTACTACAACTTGTGCCGAGATGAGTAAGAAATATTGTGAAACCCATACAAAAGAGAACAGCCAAAAACTGCTTGCTTGACAGAACTAATCTTTAATTATGAGATGAGCAGTTGCAATAGAAGCTTCTTCATTGCATTATTAGTTTCATTTAAATAAGACGTTGCTTGTTACAGACAAACCCTCTTATAGAATTCTAAATTTGAAATAAAAGCAGCAAAAACACCCGACCACCCCAAACTCAGGAGAGATGAGAAATATTACAGGTACACTCATTCGTCTTTTTCACAATGTGGAAAGAGAAGAGGAAAACCAAAGGCTAACTCAAAGTCTGATCTGCCCCCCCAATAAAACCCCCAAACCATGGCTATTTAAAATGACATCATCATACTTCAGGAGGTTTTCACCAAATAATTAGTCAATGAGAAGCCTTTTGCCAGCACCACCTCCATGGATTTTGGTGACAAAACGAGTTGTGTAATTGGCAGCTACACTTCTGGAAGGCTGAGCTGGATTGTACTCTCCTTTTGCTCATACATACCCAAACAAATCCTGTAACTGGAAGAACTGAAGCCTGTTCTTGGGTGACAGTTAAAAATCACTGAACAATTTCATGACTATTTTGAGTGCATCTAGTGCATACAACTCCTTCAGCACCTATTAAGCTTCATTTTCAACACTCTGATTGGACCTGCACTGACAGTAGTCAGAAAAAGGCTACATCTTCTGTCTAAATCTAGTGGGTTTAAGCAAGTGCCTTGAAAGTACAGTAAGCATGGATGTTTGCCATTCTGCAGATATTTCCCAGAATTTCATCTTGAAAGAGACAGGAAGAAACAGGAAAAAAAAGAAAGTCTGTCTGTTTTCCCAGTTTGCAGATATAGATATCCACCAGGGCAGTTTTTTGCTGGGCTTAAAAGCCCTAAGAAAGGTATTATGGGAGAGTGCTGACATGACCTGAACAAAAGCAGTACCAATGTGACCTTAATATAGAGCTAAAGGCAGTCTTCTGTCACAACAAAAAGGGGTAGACATGTTCTGTATAGGACAGTGGGTGAGTAAAAGGAACTGATGAGATAGCAAATGACAAGCGGATAGAGAGAAACACAGATGCAGCAACTGGGCAACTATTAGCAACCAAGAAAAAACGCAGACAGAAGTCTGCCATTTCACTGTACTGCCCGCAAACTACAGCTGTAACCACATCACATTCTGTGGACAACACTGATTCAACACATCAAGTCTATTTACCTTAGCATTAACCCACTTAAAGAGCAGTTTTATGCAGTGTCATCTTTTCCTCATATCAAAGTACATAAGCTCAGGAAACCACAGAGTTTTCTTCCTCAAAAAAACCCCACTGCATACTGATGACAACAGATTGTAACGCAAGGTACAGAGAAACAGCCAGGCTGAGGAAGGGACCCAAACGGCGTGGATTTCTAGGAGCTGTCAGAGCCTATGGACAGATCTTACGAACTTGTAGCAAGTGCACAAGGAGGCAAAACAGAGCTAGGCAATAAAAGTTTCCATGTTATTTTTGTAGGAGTCCAAGGCAGCAACCACAGCTGACGCAATGACTCATGGAAGAATCGTTCGTGGCATTATTAGCTTTAGATTACTGGCAGCTTTGTGAGCAGGCCTTCTGAGAAGGCACATAGGAAGTTTAGTGAAGTGACTGGAGAGCCCATATAACTAATACCTTCTTGTGTCGACTCCACACACTTCTCTATCTTCTAAACATTCCCAGCAACTTCAGTGTTGCATTTGCCCTAATAAAGCATCAGTGAATACCTCCAACTCAGTCAATGTTATATTGTTTTTCTGGCCCACCAGTGTTTCTATACATAATTAGAATATGCCATTTTCCTTTTAGGTTAGAAAATGCAGAGTAGTTAATATAGCCCATCAATATACTTCTTGATGGATCAGTATAAGGATCAATGCAAGGGACCGGCGCTATGGCAACCTAAAGTGCTGAGCTAAGCACTTAACGCAAACTAAGTTAAGATACATTTGATAAAAATCAAGGAAAAAAATTATGCCTTTTCACAAGTCTGGAAAGCTAGTAGGTTTCTGATGGCCTTTAAGAAGAGGTCAGGGCTCCACGAGGAAGGTATTTCTACAAGAAAATAGCATTCCACTGGTGCTAGTGAGAGCACCTTTCCGTCCCAGAGATGTTGCCTCTTCGAGCTTTAAAAAAAAAAAAACAACTATCTCTCTCTCTCTATATATATATATCTCCATCTATCTTTCATTCTTGCAGTTATTCTGGGTGAGGGTTTCGTCAAGAAGGGTGAAGAGAAGATGGCAGCATGAGAAGGGAGCAAGAAAAGAGAAAAAAAATCAGTTTAAAAAGATGAAAGAAAAACAGAATGCAAAGATAGGTCTTCTTCATAAAACAGATTACAAGAACATGGAGATTTTGCCTCCAGACAAGGAGGTACATGGAATTTGCTCACGACAGAGGTAGTATGGCCATCGAAATGAACATTGCTTCCTCTGGGAAATACTCCTTTGCAGTTAGATGTGACCAGCTCTAAAAGGAGCTTGCAACCGTGTCTGTTAAACAGACAAAATAAAAAAAAAAAAGAAAAACGACAAGCAGGGTACTTTGAATATACTATAGCTAACTCTAGTTTTTTCCTTAGCACCCTTTCGCTGTAAAACTTTCAGATGGAAAGGGTTTATATTTCTCTATGAACAGTAACATTTGGAAAGGGTAGAAGAAAAGCATCTCTAGAGAAGTTTCATCCACAGTTCAGTCATTCAGTCCCAGCCCAAGCAAGTGCTTCAGCTATTTTCCATGACACAAGCACTTGGATTTTTCCAAGAGCTGATGTCAGGGCTTTTCATGGAGAAAGAACTGCATTTACAGGGCATGCAAGGAAGGAGGGCTTCCCCAGCAGCTATTCTCAATGTGGCCTTTGTGCTGCCCTGCTGCTGAAGCCAGGACCCTGCAAGAACTCTTAGTCCCCACAGAAACTCTACAAAGGGGAGGGGACAGAGACATTTTCAGCAGCCAGTACTGTTCTTCCACTCCTGACTGACTTCCAAGGCTCAGAAGCATCAGCTTTCCATCTACAGGGCCTGAAGTTACAGCCTTTTAAGACAAGGACACCTATTGTTTAATATCTCTACAATGGGGTAGAAGCAGACAAACAAACTAAAACTGGGGAGGGGGCAATGGAAGAGAACATAAATAAACCAAGTTGCTCATGTTTCCATAACGCTGCATTTAGATTTAGCCTAAAAGCAAGATTCGAGCAATAGGGATGCATTTCGCCCATAGAATGTAGTTCAGAGCAGGGATAAACTGTTCAGAAACTGATGAAGAACAGAGGTTGCCAAATCACAAGTAATTTCCTACTAGTTTCCCAACCCGACTGGTTACAAGTTACTAAATCCATCAGTTTCCACCTCTGGGAAAGAAAAATTAACTTCTTTGAAATGGAAAAAATTAAATTAATTAAACACCAAAAATACTGAAAAAGGCCAAGAATTTTTCTAAAAAGACTTCCAGAAAATGTTATCATAACAAAAATTTAAGCAAAGCTCTAGTGCACTGCAGAGAAGAAATGTCCACGATTTGTTCATTTGCTGCAAGCTTTTATTGCATGACCCACTTAACAGAATTGGCCAGGTACAGGAGAAAGGTCAAGCCTTGCGATTTCAGAAGTTATGACCCAGTTTTCTCGCTTATTTATTTATTTATTTAAGTAGGCTATAGACAAATATTCCCAGGCATAGAGAGCTCAAGCTTCCCTGAAGCAAGGAAAAGCAGCTGAAATATGCATGGTTTGGCCATACTAGAGCAGCTCCAAAATAGCCCTTTTCTCCACATTTTCATATCATCTTGGCAACCTGAGCTTCAGCTCTTGGGGGGGGGGGGGCGGGGGGGGAAGTGCAGAACATGTGTTTTCTGATTCTTTTCTCCAGTTTTCATTTCTGAAAATCATTTTAAATCCCTTTGCCCACAGACTGCTCCTCTATGAAAGAATCACATAAAGCAACAAGGTTTCTTGTGCAGACAGGGCGCGGCAGTCAAAATTAACCTGCCTCCCTAAACTGGAGCTAATTACGGGGAAATGAAATGTTTGCTTTGCTTGCCAATAATTGCAATACAGAACTGGCTCAATGGAAGCAGCCCTACTCTCCGCCTCCCTACCACCACTCCTCCTACACGGCGTCTGGAAAAGCTTTCTAGTTAGATGCACACAAAAATCAAAGCAAGAGACAAAGGAACAAGAGTGCTGCGCCAGACAATTTTATTTTCCTAAACCAACCATAGAAACCTAAAGCCACCAACTGCCATGGGATTTGCTTTCACCCGGCGCACACATAAGGGCTTGGAGATCACTCGTGTTGCCCCAGCGTGTCAAGCAGTTTTTGCATTTCATTAGGCACACAGCCTAGTTCCTTATTAATGCCATACCTAGCTTGTGGTTGTTATGAACCAGCAACAAGACTAGTGTGGAAACGGTTCTTAAAAACAGCAAAAGACAGCAATTAGAAAGGGAGGAGAAAAAACACACTGCACGTAATACGACTGGAAATGTAGCTTTCAAAATACCGTAACACTAACTCCAATTATCCAGCTTTAAGTTTTGCAAATATATGTACAAGGTTCAGAGCCACATTTGAATATTTGGCCCAGAGTTCACATTTCTGGTAAGTGAGTACAGTTGCCTGGCACAGGAACACCACACCTCTACAGCTTGTAACTAACACATGCAGCTCGGGTGCTAGATACCAGTAAGAACGTATCCACACATCTACTATTCCTCCAACACCTCTTTCGAAAGATGTTTTAAAGAACCAACAAGGCTAAGTTGTTCTTCTGCTCCTCAGCACTATGAACTCATGTCTGACAATATTTCACTGAAGATTTACCTTGATACAGATGTTACTATAATTTGAAAACATTAGCAGAAGTGCATAGCTCAGCAACACCTTCACTGATGGATTTATATATTCAAAAGGTATTAGCAGTTTGTCTGGCCTACTGTACAACGCAAAATTTCATTAAGTTACTCCTATGATAAATAAGGTCAGCTTGACTAAAATACTTAGCTCCAAGAAAGGCACCTTGTCCTAATTTAAATTTTCCTTCAATTCTCTTGTTAGCTTGTTTTAAAGGTTAACGCGCGTTTACTGGTCTAGAAATGTAATGCCAACACTTCAAACCCAAGACTTGCCTGCTCATCAGAACTAGGAATTTATCAGTTCAAAGCTAAGCAGACACTCAACCAAAAAGCATTTTCAGCCCTGCCTTTCCTTCTTCTCCCACCCAGTCACAAACCTTTGGCCAAACTACACCCATTCTGCATGGGATATGCAGACATCATCCACCCTTACGACCTTTGCAAAGCTTCTAAATATTTGCCAGCTGCAATAAACTAATTTACAGCTAATATGTCTTAAACTACCCAAAGGCAAAGTGCTCCCAGTGGCCTAATTTACACCAGGGAAAAATTGGATACACAATTTTACAAACGAAAGCTGTAGCACAGAGAGGACCAAGAAATCATTACCACATTGTTGCTTAACCTGTATAGTGTATTTTTAGCTCTTAGTCCTTCTCAGCTTCCAATCTAGCTAATTTTGCTGGTGAAGTTTTACTCATGTAGATGCAAACACCAAGGGCAATAGAAATCTAAACTATTTGAGACTAAATTAAAAATATGCAACTAATTGAACATTTCACCTTACTTGCTTCAACACCTCCCAAGAGGGTTTCTATCCTAGCATTAACTCATATTTTAAAAGTATCCATGGAAAGTTTCTCAACCATTAATCTCAGTTTGTCAGAATTTACAAAAAAGAAAATATGTGACGTAAACTGAACTATAAAGAGATTAGCAGCGCTACATACTAAAGGTAAAGCTATCTTAGTTATTTACATGGCCTAAGAAAAATAAAGAGACTTCTGTGATGTGCAAACCTACTATTTCTCCCCTGAAATACAGGTCTCACCTATAAAACACAAGACAAAAGATGCACATAGCATACATTGCATGAGAAGTGAAAAAATTTACACAGGCATTTGTGGCATGCTTTGCTCCTTCGCATATCATCTTCCCCCTCATCTACATTACAGGATAAATCCAGAAAGATCAACTGTAAAGGACTGGAGCAGAACACAGGATTAGGATTTCACAGCAACATCAAGCCCTGTACCATAAAATGGAAGAGAAAAAAACAGTAGCAAAGCCATGGTACTTGTAAAATGGCTCAAAATCCTGAGAACAGCATGCGAGTCAAATACATTGCTATTAATAGGCCTCCAAATATGTTTGTATTAGTATTTTCCTCTTGGGTCTCTTAAAATAAATAAAAACACAAGAAAAGAAAAAACATTTATTCAGGAAACCTACCAGCTGCTAAGAGGTGATGGCAGCAAAATTCCTTAAGACGTGGCAGCGGTATAGAGATAACCAAGCTATCAGAAATATCAATACCAGTTTTAAGTTGTTTCCCCACTCACTTCACGGACACCAGTTCTTGGTACCTCCTCCTCATACAGGCACAATGCTGAGAACTGCCAACTCTCACTGACTTTAGTGAGATCAGAGTTTGCAATAACTTGCAGATTGTCGCTCAGTATTTTAGACAGTTACCTCTTCATGTCAGAGCCACCTACAGTGCTGCCTTCCTGAAAAATGAGCATCTGTCCACAAAGGGAAGTAACCACTTTATAGCATAACCACTCAAAAAAAAAAAAAAAAAGGCTTTTTACATATTTTATATATGTGTATATATGTAAAAAACAAATCCCCCCAGCAGTGATTAGCATCTCACAGCCCTTGTACATCAAATCCTCATACCCATACATTAGCAGAAACTATTGCAAATGGAGAGAAGTCTCTCAATGCTCTGATGGCTGTCACTGTATTAATGCCGTCTCAATTCTGCACCAACAGTACAGTCCAGACCACCATTGTGACTATCCTCTACTGATGCAATTTGCTTAATTTTTAGAACACTTTACAATAAAATAAAAAAAAAAAAGGAAAAGATCAGTTAAAACTGTATTCAGAAAAAAAAAAGACCACCCAAAACACTCAAAGATGGTTTCTTGAACACCAATAGCTAATTTAACACTAACATGCACAAAATTTCAGCTTATCAAAAATCACATTCACTTAGACTGCAAAAGCTAGTGAGAAGGTTCTGCTAACATGCTGGTATGTAATTCAGCATTGGGAAATGGAAAGAAGGTAGTGCTGCCAGCACCTACATCTAAGGCATCTTTCCTAGCTGTCAAAACCTTTGTTCTTGAGCTGAGACACTGAGGCACAGATTTTCACAGCAAGCATATTTAATTGGCCATTTTCACAACAAAAATACAAAGGAATAACTAAGGTTCACACAGTAGCTATTAAAAGAGATTAAAAAAACCCCAAACCCTACAAGAGAAGAACCTCCCCCCCCCGTCCTTTTTCCAAAAGATATTAAAGGAAAAATTCTTTCTCTCTCCTCTGCATTCAAGGAAGCTATTTTCTCATCTTTCAGTATATTCATGTATAACAGAACAGGAACAAAGACTCTCAGATATTACCTGTTTCACAAGACAAAGTCAGCTGAACACAGGGAGATCCCAAAAGCCCATTTCCAGGGGGAGTACACTGAGACAAACTCCTCTGCAAGGAATGCAGCTACCCCTCTTGGAAGCTTTCTGGGTTTTTTACGCTTATCCGATATCCTTGAGAGGCATCTGCCTGACTGTTTCACTGACCACTTAAGGGAAGGGAAGAAACTCCACCTCTTCTCTCCCACCTCCTCCCAACCACCATCAGCTGTGGCCCTACGCTGCACTGCTAATGGACACACAGAGAACAGCATCCACGTACATCCCACAGAGATTGCATGCAACAAGAAAGCAGAAGAGAGCTAGCATTTTAAAATTTAGCATTTCCAGCTGTCCTGAGAGACAACTATATATACCTATATATGTATTTATGTATATGCAATACATAGATACGTACGTTCTGTATGTATTTTTATATATGTACGTATGCATATGTCCATATACATTACATATATGTGCATGCATGTCATTAAATCAGATCACTGATCAAAGAAACTGCATCACATGAGGCACATGAACAAAGGCTCGGCACAGAGCAGCAAGATTTCTCCTTCAATCCAGTTTCAGCCTTTTACAGGGTCACACTGTGCCACATAACATATTTTGTTTTCAGGCATTTTGAAAACACTCGACCACCGTGGCACCTGAAAAGCACACAGTCTCAGAAAAACAGAGCCTCTGTATTGTTTTAGAAGAGAAGAGGGCAGGAAAGAGGGCGAGAATGAAAGCATGCCTCTTTCTGTCATCCAGGGAAAGAAACTGGGAGGTCAAAACAGGGGGGCAATGAGCTTACTGCTCTTATGGTTGTATGACTGGTCAAGCCCTGGGGAAGAAGGATTGGAGGGTGAAGGGGCTGTTTTCTTTTTCTGCCCCAATAACCTAATTAAGTTTGTGAGCACTGCTAGCGGGATAGAAATTTCTTCACGCTACACTGTCTGTTTGTGTTTGATTAATGTAAATCTTCCCAGGGCTCTAACCATGCCCCAGGCAGTGTGATGCCTGGCTCTCCATTAACAAGCATCCAAACCGCCACGTACAGCAGGATGAAAGAGAAAGCAAGATCTCTATTTTAGCCTTTGCCATAAAACCATCTAACTCAACCGAAATAATTTTTGGTGATTTGATTTGAATTACCATTCCTAATTAAATTCCACTTTTTTCCCAAATCATGGGGCCTATTAAAAAGATGAAACTGCAGCAAACCACTTAATAGTAGTTACTTTCTTTTGCATTTCCTCAGTTCTCATGACCAGATTTTTTAGACTACACTCACCACAACTTCTGTGCTGCCCAGTCCAATGCATGCTGGTACCAAATAAAATCTCCAAGCCACAACTGCATCAAGGCTACAATTACACAGCAGACAGGAAGCCAAAGACATCAACTCCTACCCCTACATCTATCTGCTCCATGGTTCTAAGCATGCAACAATTTCCCAGCCAGAGCTTGTATTTTCCGTGATTCTATCTTTTCCAGTGGCATGCATTATCATTTTCTAAATAGTAGCAAGCTGTATTTCATTGGTTCGTATTTTGAAACATTTGCCCAGCTCCTCATTTTCTAGGAATTTCACAAATCAGAAAAGAAAATGTCAGCTCTCAAAAAGAAAATGGTAACTGGAGGAAAGCAAAAAACCCAGTACATAGCCAGCTGTTCAGATACTCACTGGCTAGCACTTCTTCCTTTCAGAGTCCTGGTATACGACCCAAAGCACAGGAAAAAAAAAAAAGAACAAAAAAAAAAGAGAACAGCACGGTTTTTTAAACAAACATGAAATCACAGAGTTAAGGAAGCGAGCAAAAAGTCGTTGCAAATCCCAGAGCAGAGCTTCATATCCAGTTTATTCATGCCTGAATGAGAATCACGTGCAACAAACAGCCACTGCTAAGGTATAAAGAGGATGTCAAAACAGAGACATTTTTAAATATGGATTACATTTTAAAATCAAGTATTTCCCAATTCTCCTTCCTAATGCTCCTCATCATTAAGTGAAACATAGATGAAACAATGAGAGCAGGCCAATATGCCTTACGTTACTAAACTACACTTTGCATAAAACACTGTTGTTTCCCATTTCCTTCATGACACAGAGTAGTCTTTCACCGACTGCAGCAGTCCAAACAACACACTCCAACAAGCAGAGCTTGGAACGGATGGTCAGAACCAGATCTGCTCCCCTCCACAGAAGTTCACATTCCCTAGCTGCCTGCCTCATTTTACCCTTCAATAAAACCGCATATTACCCTACTGCACGGAAATACCACAAGTTTAAGATTTGTAAGTTGCTTTACAATTACAAGAACAAATTTGTACAACATCATACAGTATTACTTATTATATCCTTGCAAAACTCAAATTTCTCTGAGCAGAGTGCTTGCTTTTTGAAATTTGCATATAAAATATTTAATTTGAAACCATTCATGTCAGTGAACAAATGGAGGAATACAACAGAATATGCTTCAAGGCTGTGTTATGCCTTTGCCTCAGAAGGGACATTTTCAAACCCCTTAAACATAAAAACTCTCTTCCTGACATCAACACTTGGGAAGAGAAATGCATTTGTACCATGAAACAATCTTAAAAGCTTCAGAAATAGATATTGCAGCCTTCTCTTCATTACAACGAAGTCAAAAACACTTTGAAGAATCCAAATGAAATTTCAGTCTATCAGGAAAAGTATCAAGTAGAGAAAGGATTTAAGCACAGGACACAGCAACAGCACTTTTGGAAAACTATTATGAGAATGAACTCTTGAGCCCTATTATGAGAATGAACTCTTGAGCCCAGCATTGAATTTGTTCATTTCTTGCTCTAAAGTTTCTTTTACACTGCAAAAACAATATAGAAGGGACTGGTGTAAGTAAACAGGCCCAGTCCTGTAGATTGCTTCTTTCCTGAAATACTGAATTTCTGAAACAACATTGCTTTCTAAAGCACCAACCACCTTTTGAAGGCTATTATGTCCAGACTCAAAATATCACAAAGGTGACATGCATCACAACTTGAGATGAAGTTCTCTTTCTTACTTACAAAGGGGAAAGGCATATGAATAACTGATTTTTAACAGGATTATTATATGGTATGATCACTGCAGAACTACATAGACCAGTCATGTAAGACAACTGTTGGCTGCAGTTTTTTGCTTATGCACATAATAAACTTAAAATTTTACAGTATTAATTTTTATTTATATTTTATCTACAGCTTTTGGGAAAAAGCAACACAATGCATTCCTTTCAAGTACAAACCAATGCAGCTGCCAGGAAACAGTGTAAAAACAAGAACGATTCAGGAATGGAAGCTTATATCTTGCTTCCTACTCCGATTTCCCAGATTTCCTTCCCTTGGTACTCTCTCAGCCACAGGACATAAGAAGAAAACAACTTAGACAGAAAAAAAAAAATCTTTGACCAAAAAAAGCGAGAAAGAGTCTGGTACAACCAGGTTTTTGGAAGAAATTAGAGATAGCTAAAATATGGCTAGGACTGTAAATATAATATCACTATTCTAAATCTACAGGGATTTCTACAGTCCTGGACAACAGCAGTAAAGGAGGATAAGGAAAGAAAACATGGAAGAGAGATGCGACTTTCCACATCATTAAAAAAGAAATCTCTCCTAAGAACACAGAAAAGATGGTAAAAGAATAAGTAGATAACTCCTCCTCATTTAGCCAGACTTGTTTGTCCTTTTAGAAAAAGTGTAATAAAACATAAGACAATTAAGTAAGTGCTTCTAAAATATCTCACTACAAGTTACAAGCCTGTATATTTCAGGTTTCACTTTCCAGAATTTTCAAATCTCTTTGTTCGGTCATTCTTTGCCAAGTAACCGCAATTTTGGTCCCTACTGCCTCCCTTACGCTCTCTGTTGATTAAGGAATGCTTTACTTCTTGCCCATATACAAACCACACACCCTGCAAGCAACATAAGTTGCTCTTCTCCTTGTTCAATAACAGTATTAGCAGCTCTCCGCTGGTTAGGCTGGGATATGGTAAATATTTATGCAGAATTCACAGACCTTTACCCCAATAAGGAGCCAGGCATGGGAAAAGAACAGCTTCCCAGAACTCCATACAGCGGAAGCGAAGTGGTCCCCAAGGAATGGAGTCCACACCCCTGTGAAAAAAATTCCATGGAGCAGCAAGAAGAGCTCCACATCTGATCACTACCACTGCTGGTTGAGTTCCTACAACAAAACCTAAGGCCTCAATACACTGAGCTCTAAGCATCCTACTTGCAGCTTAGTTGAAGAGGCCAAACCTCGGTCACAATTTTTGAGAAGTTCAAAGAGGCACGGATGAAGAATCTATTCTTGAAAAAGGATTTATTTCAGACACTATCAGGATACGGGATAGATGGATACATGCTTTTTTAATCAATGAATCCCTAACATTATAACACATCACATCAATATACAAAAAGCTTGCCAATGCACTTCCTTAGCCCCTAAAATAATAAGTGATAGGCAGAAGGGCTGTCCAGTTCCCCCATCAGAGTATCTAAATACTTTATAGAGCCATACGTTATGAGCACTGACTCTCATTCTCTCCCTTTCATTCGATGGGCTCAGGATGTTAATTTCTCCTATCTTTTATATAAAGCAACAAAATCCATCCCATGCGTCTTAAACAAACAGCAACTAGCAAAAGGCAATATGCTTTTTTTTTTTGAGAGAGAGAGAGTGTGTAAATATAAAAGCAGAGACAAGATGTGCAAGAAATCCGACATATTTCAGCAAGATCCTGCAAGAACACAGAGTCCACGAGATGACCTGCACCTTTTAGACACATCTGAGAAACATCTGAGTGTTTTCAAGTACAAAAATAGTGGACCACTATTTAGAATGCAGATACCTACTGAGAAGTCACAAAGATGTTAGAGGCATTGAAATTCACCTCAGTGGAGGGAAGTATGGTGAAAGTCTTGTCTTTTTTTTTTTTTTCATAACAAGGAAAAGGTCTCATACATCATTCACAATGGCACTTCTTTCTTGTCACCAAGAGAACTATAAACTATACCATTTTTTTCCTCTATGCCTATGCTGCCTTATTTTCAAGTCACGTACATCTTATTTTTGCTTCAGACACATCTTGGTCTTTGACCTTGTGTCTTTACAGGACTCATATTGACCCGTCAATACAGTTTCTGACAGCAGCAGCACCCAAACATTGCTCGACCTGCAGCTGTTACCCACACACTTGTTCCATCGCCTACAGACAATTCCTTTCTGCCACGTGCAGAACTCCGTAGACTTGACACAGGCAGAGTGGGTAAGTTCACCCTCTCTGCCTTCACAGCACAGATCGTGTTCTTTTATAAACTTTTATTGGCCTGAAATATCAACAACTCACAAGCAGTCCACGACTAAGAAATCTTCTGTTTGGCTACTTTAGGCGTGCTTTATGGAAAACAGAAGACAACTTGATGAACAAACAAGTTAATATTTCATTTGAGTATCCAAAGTATGTTGCATTACATAATAGGCAGTGGATGTTAAAGATACAGAAGCTTCCTCTTAGGAATTTCTGCAAGTCAGAGTAGACAATTTAAGAAGAGCTTACGCCAGATAAAGCAATAATTTTACAAAATCACTGTTTCACATATACAAACCCTTCATTATTTCAGCTCCTTAGAAACATACCTTAAATTACTGGAACTTAGTTTGAAAAATAGGAAACTGAGGTACAGAAACAGGAAATTATTTTTGCAGTAAAAAAGTAGATCAACAACTGCTGAAATAGAAATACTATCCAGATTATTTGACCAGTACTCAGCCATTCTATCTTAAATCAGTAGCATAATTCCTTTTCTAAAGGATTAGTATGAGAAGTCTGCATGGCACCCCGTGAGGTACAAAAACCAAGTCACAGATACTTGGCATATACAACATATTTGGGAAGGAAAGTTAAACTGAGTGTTAGCAATGCACATGCAAGTAAGCCAGAAGGCCTGCAAGCTTTCGGGTTTCAGAGCATTTTGCTATATGAGAGCTAACCAAATGCTTTTAGGATGCTAGATACCAGATGAGAACACCCTAAGAAATACCCGCAACTTTCTAAGTACATTAGTGGACACAGCTTCAGCAGCCACTATGTGAAACTCAAGGGACAGCATCTGTAGAAGGCCAAGCAAAATTCAAATTAAAAACTGGCATAGAAGAAACAAGAGGAGATCAAATCAAATTTGGACAAGCTCCAGAAAAGTACTACCCACACAGGAAAAAGCAAGGATGATTTAGACATGAGAGAAATTGATAAACTGAGCAGGGTGGGAAAATACAAAAGCAGGGGTAGAGGGTAAGAAAATATAACAGCTCTCTATTGCTTGAGACACAACCCAATTTATTATGCACCTCACTGAATGATTCACCATAAAAATCCTCTAGCTCTGCTCTGAACAAAACCCACCTTCCGGGCTCCAGCCAGCTGACTAAAAAGCACGTATCAGCACAAGTTAGGATTAGACTGGCAACCTACTTTACAGAGTCAATCATTACAAGACTGAACCACATCTGTCCGTTTTTAATGCAAGGCTGCATTAACCCTAAGCAAAATGCAGTGCTTAAGAAAATCATGTTCAAAAAAGAAAACACTGAAGTTATTAAAACTTTAATCAGAATTGTTAATTGCAAGCATTTACTAATAATTGATATTACTGAAGTAAAGAATCTGCTAACCAAAGAAAAAAATTACAGAAGGACTCACCATTTTCTACTGTGACACACAAATGCTACTGGACAATTTTCTACAGACAGTAACTAAAATAAGAAAGTTCTGGTACTAATACGGTAACTGCTTAAAAGACAGCTGTAAAGTCTGCTAAATCTGTGATGCAATCAAAAAAAAACCCTATCTGTAAAAGCAAAAAGTGAAAGACCCTTTATGAAAGTGAACCCTAATTCTTTCAGTCTCTCATTGTCTGGTCTGACTTTTGGCATAGGAAAACGGGATATATGGAGCTTCATTTAAAAGGTCATACTGTTTCCTTCCTTGATCTTTTACCATGAACAATTTTAGAAGGTATTAAACATTTCAGAACAGCTTATCTAAACAAATTTTTGCTTACCCTGTCATTGAATTAAGTTCAACTGATTCCAGTAAGTCTGCTATGGGGGGGGTGGGGGGAGGGGGAAGCCCCCCAAAACAGCTCCAAAATACAGTATTTATGCCAGTCACTAAATTCAAACTTGAATCAATGCCAAAACAGCATACTAAAGAGAGAGACAAGCAATTATTGTGTAGTTGACAATTTGAAAAGAGGGAAAAATGAGAACAGGACTACTCCATTTTCTAAGACAAAATCTACTTCATTCATAGCAAACTGCTGAACATAGTTGCTAAAATTATGTCATAATTCAAAGAGATAAAAACACAAGACCAATAACATGGTTTTAGCACTCAATACCTTGTTATGGTACACTCTAGAGCTGGAAATTTTCAGCAATAAATACTTTCAGGCCTAAAAAAACTCTACCAACTGCTCACTACATATCAAGAACCGGGGCTGGGGGGGGGGGAAGGGGAGCTTGACTTATTCTTTCGAAAGGATTTTGCAGGTCATTCTCAACTCACCATAGACTTCATCCTGCCCGAGCTTTACAGTACAATACATATAAAAAAATTAAAGGACATGAACTGCATCAAAATGTTGACCCCATAAGCAAGTAAGCACTGGCTTTATCATTACTGTATTCTGCATCTGTAGCCTTACACTCCCAAATTCTAAAAGCAGGAAAGAAAAAAACAAAATGCAAAGTAGCAATACCTGTATTCATAGCCCCAGCCTCTGAAAATGCAGAAATCCATTTCTTTAATGCACTAGAAAGCACTTTCATTCACTCATCATTTCAGTGCGACAAGGAACATATAACCACCAATATTAAGAGTGTTTCCAGACATTGTCTATGAGCCAAATACCAGTTTGAGTTATCTCCCCTAGAATTAATTTTATTTCGGAGTCTGTCCTATTGACAATTTCCCCTTTGCCCTCAAGCCAATGCATAATCAACAGTCTTTTCCAGGGCTCGCCATCTCCCCCTTCTCAGCAATCATCATGCCTAAAGCACACCACCAAAGCCATGCAAGGGGTCAGGAGAGGGGCAGGGAGAAAAAGAAGGTTTTAGGTCTTGCCAGAAAGCTTTACCATTGTAACTACAGCAGTGCATCTGCCTCTTACTTTGAAATTCCAAAGCAAGAGCATTCACATAGCTAGTTATACCAGTGTAATTATGATGGTACATTTCCTCAAAGAGGCAGGCCAGCACTTTGGTGGGGCCTGGTAGCTGATTCATCTGAATTTTTTAGTATTTGCTCACAAGCTGAGTACTGCTGCAGCCTCACGAGGCACTTCCTGCTTTAGCCTCTGGAGGGGCAACAGTGCTAAAACCAGGCAAATTTTAACACAGTAATTGCAGCTGCTTTTCAGATAACATTTCATCATCAAATATAAAAAATTAAGTATTATCATGTCCATTTTCCAAGCTCCATGCATGCAACTTACCTAGAGAAGCTTTAATATACTTGTTGTTCTTATCAGCTAGATCTGAGAGTCATTCATGCTTGCAAAAACCACAACTCCCTCAATGTTGTATCAAAGCATGCTCCAAATGCCAATATACAGACCTCCCTCTCCAATTTCCGCTATACTGTATTAACTGAACATGTTCACTACCCATCAGTTGTCCACAGTCAAACATCCTCACAGGATTAAACAAAATGTTGTGTTATCACCATAACCAACAGCTGAGTTTAAGTAACTGAGATGATTCAAGTTACCACATATGCAAGAAACTTGCAAACATAAAAATTAAGCACTGGTCACCAGCAAAATATCAGTACTCAGTGCATTAAATCAGTAAGGGAAATACAATTTTCTTTAAATTTGTGAACAGCCTGCAGTAAGGCAATTTCTCCCAAGGTATTTTCTGGCCAGGGTTCTGAGATGGAATATATGTAATCAGACCCACTGCAGCATGAAAACCACCCGGATGCCAACAAGAAGTGCTTTAATCTAAAGCAAACATCTCCACGTGATGAAAAAGAGAGAGGAGGGGGAGAGTAGAGGTGGCTCACAATCTTACAAGACAAAAATCCTTTGCTACTGGGCATTTCTTCCTGCGCATTATCACGCAGCTGAATTGGGTTGACTGCCATTGAGAAACAGATCCTGAGGCCACAGTGACAACCAAAGTATTTGTCACTGAGAAAGGGCTGCCCCACAGATCTGTTATTCCTGCGCCAGATTCATGCAGCCTGACATCCATATCCAGTGCGCACACAGCTGGAGAGGTAATAGAGACAAAGGGAGGATGCAGCGCTCATGGATTCTCAGACCATGCAACCACCTTCAGGAATGCTACTAGCTTTAGCACGACTGAGAAAGTACTTCTTAAA
Source organism: Calonectris borealis (assembly GCF_964195595.1). Classification (NCBI taxonomy): domain Eukaryota; kingdom Metazoa; phylum Chordata; class Aves; order Procellariiformes; family Procellariidae; genus Calonectris; species Calonectris borealis. The sequence continues at coordinate 3,510,994 of NC_134335.1, read as the reverse complement.
ATCCCGCAGGAAACAAGCTTTCCATTTTTGGGTCCTAGATATTTGAGTAGGCTTCTCATTGCTATACAGCTAATCATTGTATTTCAAATTTACTACCACAGCAAACTGATCCAAATACAACTTTGAGAAGAAGATGAAGAGATTTCACATGGGGATTTAAATAAACAAGGTCCCTGAACAGAACAGTCCTTGTTTGAAGTGTCCAGGGTCCCTTTGTGCCTGTCCACACAACCAATTACAAATCTTTTTTTTTTTTTTAAACAAACAAACAAAACCAACTCAAACTCCATCTCATTATTTTTATGTTCTTTGTTATTTTTTTCCTCTTTACCTAACTGTTGAAATGCTCTTCTGGGGCCAGTTGCAGTTTTGATCTAAGAGACATTTCATTTAAAAAAAGAAGGAAGAGGGGAAAAAAAAAAAAAACCCACAACAAAAAAACCAAACCTGAATGCCTACATACACTCTAAATGAACACTTATTTTGGGGAAAATACATTCGCACTCCCCAATAAAAGTAGAGAAACCGCCTTATTTTGGTGGAGTAAACTTCAGCAAGTTTCTGACGCCATTTGCTGATCCAACAAGTGATCAAAACCCATCAATACTCCAAGAAGCATGTTATAGATCTGAAGGAGCCATTTTCTCTGTATATGAAGAGCAACAGATGGAGCAAGATTTTCAGCACACTCTGAGCTACTGTGATGTTCTTGTCATTGCAGTAAGCAAGCAAGCTCAGTGAAGCTGCCTCCCAGTAGCTGCAGAGCCATGATGATAAAAAAATATATTTAAAAGAAAAAAAACAAACAACAAGGGAGGGGGAAAGTGGCAGGTCCTCTCCATCTGGCCGAATTCCAGCAAGAGCATTTAGATTTGCAGGCTGCCAAAAACTCAAACCTGTTGCAAGGCTATTTCCTCTCCCCCTTCCAGCTAAGCTTAATTAGCTGCTTCTGCTTTACATGTGACCTAGGAGCTCTGCTGAGAGAAAGAGCCTCCTCCAGTAAGGCTGGTGCTAACTGTCAAAACAAGCCCTGATCAGCACACAGCGACTCTTCCCTGCGCCTGGCACCCACCAGGCTGCATTACTGTATCTCACAACCGGGCAAGCACGTTTCACACTACCAGGAAAGAAGTGTTTTTCTGGCCTAAACCAGGGACTGTGCGTCTGGATTACTAGGGCCAGAGCACAGCCAGATACCCCATCTACAGAGGGGGAGTCAAAAGCATGGGTGAACAGACACCAAAAAACATAGTTAATGTCTCACTGATAAGTGCAAAACCTGATAATAAGTCTACTAAAAGGAAAAGGGAGAGGAGGTCAAGGTTTGCTATGCAATACATACAGCTGAAGTTGTACTGGTTAACATCCAAAGTAAACAACACTCTAGCGTTTAAAGCTATCACCAACATTCCTACATCTTTCCACACTGGAAGAATAGAAAAGTATGCTTGCCTTTCCCCGCCCCGCGCCCCGCCCCCCCCCCCCCCCAAGTATTACAGGGTTTTATTATCACAACAATTCCCATAATGTGAGTGGGCTGAACATTTTACATAACTTCATAGACCTGACGTATCTGAGTGTAAAACTTGGGGCTTTCAGTGCTACTCAAAGGGCTGCAGTGCTTGGCAACGTTATACTTACCAACCTTTGAGTAAGTATTATCAGACTCATACACCAAGGCACCCGCCTCTGAAGCAACTAGACCAGATACAGAGCAAAGTTCTTTTAGATCGTATACCCATTTCCGAACTATTACAAGACATTTTCTTTTACTGCTGAAGGTTCTATTATAACTCAAGGGTAGAGAAGACGTCTGCGACAAAGGTATTCATTTTACCAGTGCCCTACAGACTTTGACGCATCCTTACAACAAAGAAAATCCCACAACAATTGCGAACGGCGCTCTCTGCAGTATCCCCATACCACCTTCACCAGCCAAAATGATTGAGCTTGCTGGTTTGCTAAGATCAGATCTGCACCCACATGAACCACTTCCGCTACTGAAACCACAGAGACTATGCAGGGCAAACCACAACCTATCATTTTGTGTCTCTCAACAGACAGCAAGAACAAATTGCCAACTTGTAGAGCTGCAGTTCATCATTATGAGATCTCCAAGCTAAGAACTTTTATCCTTGACAGAGAAGTATTTCTGATAAACCATCATTTCCCCCCTCCCTTACCTTTAGGGAGTTCACATCACATAAATTCATCCCCTTCTCTCTATTACAGTTCCCCCAAATATTTTTTCAAAGTTGTTATGATGCTGCCTACCTAAGTCAGGTTAAATGGCTATACAGCAGTCTGCAGCAGCGGGGAAAATTATGCTTAAAACCAGAAATGATCTAAGAAGAACAACTTACTTTTGGCTGAAGTCACTGCCTAATTTGGGACATCGCATAATCGTAATTTTTCAGAAGGTGGGAAAAAAATATCAACACAGATGAGAAAACTGCATTATTTTCTTACTTGCAAGCACCAACTTTGAAAGCCACTTAACAAAAGAGTAGGAATTATTATCATCATGGCTCAAATACTGTCACATGGTACTTGCTGTCACTCAAACCAGGGCAAAATTTTAGAAGGCATTACAACAGCTGAAAGAGTTTTCTGGTTCCAAACAGTACCCGCACAGCCTCCTCAAGAAACAGACAGGTACTCCCAGACACCAAACACGTATCTTCAGTACTCCACAGAAAACTCGACACAGTTGTAGCCCTGGCTTGTCAGGGTTTTTTGCCTTACACCAGCAGGTCTTAGTCGTTTACGGCTGACGTGTGCCTTCAGAATGCACTGGCAGACAGGAAACCTCTCTCCTATCTGGCAGTTGCCACCACCTCTCCCATTTCTCTCCCTCTCACTCATTTCCTATTGACTTTCTCATGTCTTACATTGCAGCTTTTTCCTATTTCCTTTTTCTCCTTGCTCATTACAGCTTCCCTCCTTCAATTCTCTTCTTTTCCCCTTTTTCCAATGCTTTTCTGGTAGCTTTGATCTCAGTCCCTACTCATCAGAATATTCTCTTGCATCTGGGCACAACAGAAGCGTGCAATGGTGCCTCTGTGCCACAGGAGTACTGAGAGGAGACGCCTTGTCTGATGTGCTGCCAATAAGCTACACTAACAGCCACTATCATAACAGGGCAAAAAGACTTTCAAGCAGCCATCAGATACTTTAGGTAAGCCTGCAGGTTGAAGCTTGTATGTTTATGGGAGTGGTGGACTCAGAATCCTGTACCTGTCTCGGATCAGTCTAGTGCTTTATTAAATACATGGGTCTTTTCCTCCAGACTGGGAATGCTTGCTCAGGTCAATTCAGGTCCCACCTAAGCTTTCCAACCCCCTTCCAGCACTACAGCTCACTCAAGACTCCATAGAAGAGCATCTAACTCTTCATAGGTTACTGGTTCATCTTGGGAAGTCACCCAAGACCTTGGTAAAATGATTGCCTGTGATATCACAAACCAGGATTCACAGCCTGCAAATAAATTGAGATCAGTTTCTCACATAAACAAGAATAGTTGTGCTGCTACTCCTGGTTTCAAGAAGGAGCAGCACTTGGATAAAATTAAGATTTCCACCAATATCTCTGAAGACTTCCAATACATATTTCAAAAGCTTAGAAGCAGACGGAAACCAGTTCGAGCCTTGCCCTTGCACACGCATTTCTTGTGCCAACTGAGAGCAACCAAGAACTACCATAACCTGGGGATTCTCCCTTAGGTTTCTAGCATCAACACTGCAACTTTTCAATAACCACTAAAAGAGGCCCTTTCGCTCAATTCACACAGTTCAGTCCATCTTTTACATAGCCCTATTCCCTGATCATAAAAGGTTTAGTTTTTCTGAACCCTTAAATGAACTGAGACCCAAGTGCCACCTCCAGGACAGCACACAGTGTTAGCATGCCAGTCCTGCAAGGGACACTGTCTATCTTCAGCAGGACATTTGACAGTATCCAAGTAACTAATACGACAATGATCCAGACAGATTATAACCAAATTATTTCAAGTGCAGGAACTCACGTGCTATGCCTTAGGATCTTTTCCACCTCAGGTATTCAGCCTCAGGAAGGACACCATTCATTTGCTTTTCCAGTGCCAGAGCAATTTAATGAAGTACCTTACCAACTGACATCACAGAGCCCAGAAGTTTCACTGTTGTCAAAACAAAGCTTAAAATAGCTACATAGATAATATTTAAGCATTTCCCAACAAATGTAAACAGCAACGTTTCTTATTTACCATCAGACTTCGCTAAATGGTGCGACTATGCAAGAAAGGGTTCCTGCCCATTGGTCTTAGAAGTCAAACAGGCACAATACTGAAAATACTCAAGGAAAGGATGCAGAATAATAACAAAGCATAAGTGATGTTTAGTAGACGATTTGTGAATGTCACAGTCTGAACACTGTTTGTTTTCGTTTTACTATTTATACTTATGCTTACATTTTAAGCATAAGGACACTGTTTTTTCCTGTCATTTTTAATGTATTTATTTTAAAATGTTTTCTTTTAAAAGAAAAATGAGTAAACCTTGTTTCTTCCTGTCTTTTTTTAAGTGTGCTGTTCCTATTTTGTATGTATCCTGCCTTGTATTTTATCCCTTGTACATTGTTAATCAAACACTGTAGGTTTTATATCCCTTTTCATTTTACTAATTATTTTGCTACTGCTTCCCCTGTTCTTATTTTGAGCCCTCTCTTCTGACGTTAAGACATTATCTACATCCAGGCTCCTGACCCTTAGTTTAATCAAGCTGAGACATGAACTAACACTTCTATTCTTTAAACCTAGTAATTATCCAGAACAGGGCCACAGAACAGAACATAGCATCACCTACCAGAAAGTATGCATTCAAGTCTATTTTTCTTAGTGCTATTGACATCTCTTACACAAGAAAGATCTAGTTATCACAAAGTAGATAAAATATCAGGACGAGAGTGAAAGAAGGGAGAGCGCTTAGGCAGAGCAATATTTGCGGAGCCTTAGGAATGCTACAAGAAGCATTTTTATTAGCATCTCAGATCACCCGGTCTAGAAACTCATGGCCAATACAAATGGGATTCATTAATAAGTCTCCTACTGCTAATTTTCAGAGGGAAGGAAGAGGTATTCAATGAGAAACCTGGAGGATAAAGCCTTGAAAGCAAGAGCCTAAGCTTATCTTTCAAGCACACAGTCAACATACTTCCCTGCTGACCCAGAAGGACCACCTAAAGGTTTAACTGGAGAATTCAGTCTCCAGACCAAGGCAAACACTGCTCCTCGTTGAGACACTTTGCATAACTCCAAGCTATAGCACTGGGCTGGCCAGGGTGGGGGTTGACAGTTGTAACCACAAGAAGCAAAAAATGCTACCCAGAACACCGTGGAAAAAATGGGAAAAAAAAAACAGTTAATGTCAAAAATCATGTTGATTATACTCCAAAGCTTCTTGGGAAAGCAGGGAAATGGAAGCAGGCGCTGAAGCCACTCACTGAACAGGATTCACACAAAATGCTTAAGGCACAAATTCACTAAGAGACCCCACTTCTTGTAGTAATCAAAAGATCTTGGGATATAGTCATGAAATATGTAAAATAACTGGTGCAGTTGTCTGCACCACTTTCCCCAGGCAAATACATGAATGCTCTCCACTACCTTCAGATGGACTGCCAAATAATCTTCAATGCCTAAATCACTACTTTTACAATATAATACAGAAGACTACTTTGCTTTCCAGTAGGAAGACTGTGGTCAATGCTGCCACCCTCAAGGGCCAAGAAACTCTTCTCCTATATGGGTCATGCTCATCAAAACAGAAGTCAGTTTTATAAAGATTGGTCTGAGATGATCATGAATGAACACCCACAAAGCTCAAAAGCAACCTCAGCAACTTCTGCTCCAAGGGTAAGATGCACGTTTCTTCTCAGGCATCTCTAAATAGGACAGCAGCAGGCATTAACAAAACAGAATAGTGATCTTTAAGCACTCCAATGTGCAAACAGAGAAAGAAAGGGGAGGGGCGCAACACAGGGAAGGACAACCCTTACGTGACAGTCATTAGTTGTGTCAACGTGCTACCAACACTCAAACACTACTGTGATGAGTCAGTCTAAGAGTTCTCTGTAGAACAGACTACATCAAGCTGGAAAAGTCAGAGGTCCTTCCATCTTGCAGCAGGGTTTATATGTTTCACGTTTACCTAGGCCCCTATGGATATCACTTTGACAGGAATGCTATCTGAAGAGCTCAGATTATCACCAGACCATTTCTCCAGACTTTTCATGCAACCCCTCATACCCTCTAGGCTTTCCATAATTAGCTCTGGCAAGTATTTTTTTGCTGCTAAGTGTATTGCACCCCGATTCCTGTGAATCTGGACAAGATTTTTAAAAGTCTAAAATTGAAGTAGTCTACACCCCAGTACCGTTCCTAATCTATCTATTCGAAACACTAATAAATGCCATAATGGGAGTTATGTGCACAGGGAGAATTATACAATTGGGCTAACAGATGAAATATCATTCCTGCCTCCACCCAAATAATCATGACGCCCACAGGTCTATTCAAAACTAGAAAATCAAGCTCACCTCAACTTCTGTCTCCAGTAAAAACCCTAATAAACTATGCAGCATGAACTGGTAGTATTTGCTTCCTAGCCAATAGTAAACATCACAGACAGTACTCTCTTCTGACAACTACAATAAAAGAAAAATAAGAAATGAATTTATGCACAGACTATGTCAACTACTAATTTGCAAACATAGTGAAGGCACAATGATGGAAAGCACAAGACGACTTGCCTAGATCACTATTACACTTTTTAGTCCATTGAAACAGACGTTGTGCTGCAGCTTTCCAAAAATATTAGATCTTATAAACTCTACTAATTAAATAAATGCATGATAATAACATCTAGCTACTCAATAACACTGAGGAGTGACTTTCTATGAAGTTCTTACTCTTACCCTGCTGGAAAAAATAAACCCCTTTTTCGCCACCATACAGTTAAAGAAGTCCCAGTTACTACAGGGACTTACAAACAGACAAAGACAGGGAAAGTGCATCTAAGCAGATAAGAAACAATTAGGGTCTATTTTAGTACCAATTCAGGAGCAAATCAGCAATTAAAACCTCTCAAGGGTAATTATGTGTAAATTCTACCTCTCCTATTTTCCACTCATAGCAACAGAAACTACAGCACTGTTATAAATAAAACTCATTTGCAAGCAACTGCATAGGAAGAGTCATCAGTTCCTCCACAAGGTACTGCGAAAGCAGCAAGAGCCTCCATTATTTTATTTTGCTTTAATAAACAGAAAGAAACATAAAGCAAGTTCTGTAGCCGTGCAATTGCTCAACTCTGCAGCGTGTTTGGAATGGCTACAGGAAGAAAAATACAGTTAACTATGAGACAAAAAAAATAAATTAATCGCATACAAATGTTTCTTTAGTGTCATAACAGGATACAGCAGAGTTCTGATCATCCTTTAGTGGCCAACCAGAGCCTGCAAATGGCCGAATTTCATCCGGGCCCCAATATGTCCTTGCAAAGAATAAAACCCTTATCTCGCTCAGCCATGTGTCGCCTGCCACAAACGGCAGAACAGAGCAACGCCCAAAGCCAGCCGGCCTGCCGAGTGCGTCTGGGCCAGAAGAGCTCCAAAGCGAGCGAATACGGGCACGCTCATATGCAGTCTCAGAGAAGCAGCAGAAAAACACCTCCTCTAACATACCCTACCCAGCCACCCACTACCCAGAGTGAGGTCCCAAAGCTAGCCTTAGATGGTCCCTGTAGTCCAATCTCCCCCTTCCAAAATCCTCACGCTGACAGCCCAAAACAGCATCCAGCAACAAAAATCCAACGTGGCACTAATAAGTAGACAGGAATTTGTGGAAGAAAAAAATAGAAATTTTCAGGCTAAAAGGTACAGCAAATCTCACCTAAATCCAGAGCTGGATGAAAACAAGCAGGCATTTTGTCATTCACCTGACCAATTTTAGATACCTACTTTAGGGTCCCCTAGATGTGCCTATTTTCTTCCACTAACTATAAAGGCAATCTAGACGAACAGCTCAGATAGAGATGTCTACCTAGAAGACCTATTAAGTTAAGCAAGATAAATACCACCTTATGAGGCCTCTAAACAAATACAGCATAGCTAAGACAGGATTAAATTAAGAGGGTGTAAATGTTTACAAACATAAAGTGGCAGAGCAATAAGGCTGAGGATGAATTGTTTGATATGGTCCACTGGGCAACAGGATTATGAAAAGAAGCAGCTGACAAAGTAAAAGAACATCCTGAAAGAAAGAAGGGGAAGTATATGTCACTGCTTAAAGTTCTGACATTCTCATACTATCAGAAGCCATGCAGGGCACCATGGCTGTCCTGGACCACACTTTGCTTATGTATTTCTAAATCTCAAGTACTACGTTACACGATAATCTTTTTTCTGCTAGCACTCTTTATACATTTCTCCAAATGCTGAGTAGCTGACTGGGAATGGCACGTGACAAGCGCTTCTTCAGTAACTTTGCTGAACAGTCATTACACTCTCAGAAGTCTTAACACCCGTTACATCTTTTTGCTTAATACCTGTATTCCCCCATTCCCCCAGGCACTCACTTAAGATACTGGAGGAAAAAGATGCAAGAAAACGATGCTGCTTCGTGAACCAGCTGGATAACAGAATCCAACTCAGAGATGAAGCATAACCATTATCAAAATTAACTGGGTTAAGGTTTGGTCCACAGAGAAAATTATCCCAGACACGTGAGATGTGAACTGGCGTGACTGTATATTAGCACAGTCTCAGACACTAAAATCCATTGAACTTTCTTGGGAAAAAGAAGAAAACACTATGACAAAAAAAAAGAAGGAAAAAAAAAAGGAGGGGGCTTAATGAAAAAATCATTTACTATACTGACTACAGAACAGTACTAGAAATGGCCATTCACACATTCCTTCTAATTTACATATACTTTAATGCCGTACATAACATCATCAACAAGAATGTAAAAGACATAAAACATGTAAAGGATGGGACAAGTGCAACCTGGACAAGGGAAATGTCAAACAGCTATCAAAACACACGGTATGATTGCCATCTTAAACTGAAGGGATACAAAAGGAAATATTTACTGTCTATAACAGGGATTTAAGCAGCTATATATATGTAAAATGCAAATATGTAAAGATAAATGTGGAGAAAAATGCAGGCCCATGCTACCCTATTATACTCATAATACCATTTGGCACAGATGCAAGCTGGATTTTTCTGTTTTAAGGCAGTTCCCATCTCAATCCCACTGAGGAAAGACACCGATAAAATACGGAGAGAATTTAACATGTCATATGATTTATACCATGTAGAACTAATGACACTAGAAGCATCGAGTTTATTTATATTGCACCTGCTTTACGTTCCAAGCTTAAGAGTCTGATTTAAAGAGGCAATACAGAGGCTTCTTGGGCCTAATGGGAAAGCAAGTTTTTCACCAACATACTGCTAGGACAACGGTAACCAAAAAACACCCCCCTCCAGATCCTGCACAATGCTGTAGATAGAATGGAGCAGCCTGGCTCCAAACACTAGCAAGTAGATGTCCACACGATGAGAACATGCAGCACCACCGCATCCAGTGCTCTGCTGAAAGGTTCAGCCAGGGAACAAACGGGCCACGATGACCGAATTCCCTTCGCACCCCTGGGGTTCCTTCAGGCCAGAGGTGAACAGTAGTGGCAAGGCCAGGCCCTGCTTCTCCGCATTCCCCCAATCACCACACAACACTGGCCAGAAAGCTCTGACTGCCAGGGTTGTGGAGACAGCTCCTTACCTGACGTTAAAAGTCTTTTGAACCACAACTTTAATGGAACACCAAACAGAAACATCCTCTTGACATGACTGAAAGCAAAAGGAAATGAGACATTTTTTGTCTCCGCTACATTTTCAATTTGGCTGTTCCAATTCAGTAACAGAACATATTTTGTTATACTAACAAGCAAATTAAATTCCCTGTCCTCGTGCTTTTCTTTCCCTGCATCATTCAACTGCTTCTTGGTATGAAAATCCCATGTTTCCTTTTGACGTCTTGCAAACTGCCATAAGACATACGCTCTTAGGTACATGACAAAATTCCCACAAAGCCACTGAAACGCCACCTTCATTTTTACTGTCACTGTCTTGTCTGGTACAGAAGAAAAATGTCCTGCAACTCAAGAATATCTCATGCACTGCAAAAGAGACAAAAGTTAAGAGAATTTTCTCTTGTCAGCTATTCTGCTAGTACAAACACACTACACAATTCATTTCAAAGACTTAGTACTCTATGAACAGCACAGTCATAAACAGACTATACGCGATTCTGAGCTGTACTAGAGACCTTTCGCACTGCTCAGGCACTGTACTGTCTGTTACGACCTGTGGAGTCATGAAAAGGCCTAAGTGTAAGTGAGAACTACACTCGCTCTCTTTCCTGCCCACACCTGGACTCTAAAAGCTGATCTCAGGCACCCAAAAGCATCATCCCTCTGTCCCAGCCCTGGTTTCTCTCCTGTGCTAGAAGTGCTTGTATTGGTCATGAAAGCAGTGAGGCCTTTGTCACACACATTCACGCCTTAACCACCAAATATGCACAATAAAGGAGAATATAATAAAAAACATAATAAAAGAGAAGCTTTTTCAGCTTACAAGTGTCAAAAAAGGTATCTTTTCCTCTCGTGAAAAAAACCCTGGACACTCATTCCATACTTCTGTCTCAAAAGCACATAAAAGGTCTCCTACTTGATTTTTTTTTCTCACAATAGAAAATACATTTTTTCTCCTGCCTCTGAAGCATCCCAGTACAAGTGAGAGAATCCCAGACTGCTAATGAAATGCACATGGCAGCACCTGCAGAGAAGCCCAGAGGCCTGAGCAGGTATCTAAAGCAAGGAACAGATTACTGCTGAAGTAGTGTAGACACCAACAGACGTTCCTGCTCATCAACTACCCTTCCTGCCCTCACCTGAAGTGACCTCTCTTTGGAAGGCTGCAATGTTTGACCTAACGAGAAGCAAGTGCATCTTCTACGCAGTTGCTGAGTTCAGACTCGAGCTGTATCCTAAACTCTTGTCACTCTTCCTGCTTTAACTTCTCAGTTCATTTTGGTGTTCCTCCTAGCACCAACCCACCCTGGAAGCTAAATTACAATCCCTGGTTCTTACGAAGTCAGCCTGGCAGGCTTGAAAGCAGATAGACTTGAAATACTCCAGTTTCAAAGATAACCTAGTTGCCTTGACAGTCAGCCACCCCAGGTACGTACTGATTCCCAGAAAATCAGATTTAATCCCGCTTTTCTGATCTTGTCTGTCATGCTGTCACTGAAGTCAGAACGCAAAGTAACAAGCTCTGGGAAGAGCCTAGACTTCAGAAAAGGGGGAAAAAAAAAAAGCAATCTCATTTTATACTGACCTGTCCGTGATTGTGGACTGTGTGCCACTCATTGGAGCCTTTGGCAAGAAGTCGTATTATCCAATTTACATTTTACTATTACTGCAGGAATATTAACGAGGCTTTGCCTCCTGCATGCACTGAGGTTCAGGATCCAGCCTTGCTCCAGAAGACACATGCACAGAGGACAAATTCAGTTCAAGGGCAGGGGAAGAAAAAAAAAAAATCCAAAACAACTCCAAAACTCTTCTTGCAGTCACAGAGAATATCCAGACCACGGAAGTGGGGTGTGGGGGATGTTCAAAAAAAAATCCAACAAGAAAAAAAAAAACACAGCAAAACAAGCTGTTCCCCTCGATGCTCCCTTAGCCCCAGGGAAGAGGGGAGAAGTAACGCGTGCCGGTAAAGAAAACCTTGCGAAGCAACCAATCCTCACCGGTCCGGAGTTTCAGCGCGGAGGGGAACCCCCGGTGCCCGCGCAGGCGGCAGGCCGGCAGGGAAAACCTGGGGAGCGCCGGAGCGGGGCCGGCTGCCCGCGGGGCTCCCAGGCCGCCGGGGACGCACGCCCACCTCCCCGGCTCGCTCTCGGCAGGAGGGGGTGCCCGCTCGCCGCGGGGTCCCCCTGCCCCGCCGCTGTTTACGGCCTCTCGCCCGCGGGGGGCGGGCGGCTCGCCCCGCCAGCTGCCGGTGTCCTGAGGGCCGCCGCGCAGGGGCCCATGTCCCGCTGCCGGCCCGCCCCGACCCCCCGCCCGCCGGCTCGCCCGCAGGGGGGTCGGGAAGGGCGGCCGCCCCGCCGCCGCCTTTAGGCCCGCAGGTCCATGCCCCGCCGCTCCGCCTGTCCCGCCTCGGCCCGAGCTACAGCGGGGCGGGCGGCCCGGCCGGCCCGGCCTGCCGGCGAGGCCCCGGGCGGGCTCGGTCCGCTCAGTCGCGGAGCCGGCGGGTCTCGGCCTGCGCGCGCCTCGGTGCCGGCCCGGTTCGGGGCAAAGTCCCGCGGCGAGCGCTGGCGGCGCGGCCCGCTCCTGCCGCCGTTCCGCTCCTCCCAGCCCGGTTCCGGCCCAGCTGCGCTGCTGCGAGGCGGGAGCGGCGCGTCCCGGCGGAGCCTGCGCCGAGCCGGGCCGGGCCGGGCCGCCTCCGCGCTCGCCCCTCCCCCTCGCTTTCGGGGGGCTTGTACCTCCGGGACGACTCACCCCCGCCCCCGCCCCTCCTGCCGTATCCTTCCGCCGGCGCGCCGCCCGCCCGACCCCTCCGCCGGCAGCAGGCCGCTCCTCCTCCCTCCCTGCCTGCCGGCCGCGGCGCCGCCGTCCCTCCCCTTGCCCCGGGTTCCCTGTGTGGGTGTTCGGGTGCCGGCGGCCTTTCTCCTTTCCCCTTCGGCGCAGGAGGGGGCCGGGAAAGGGTTTCTCCTCACGGGGCTTTCCCCCGCGTCTAGCCCCTTCCCTCCGCGCCGAGCCCCGCCGTTCCCCCCCGCCGCCCGGGGGTCCCCCCGGCTCGTCTCCGGCAGGCACACGTCAGCCCCGCTGGCCGCCCCGGCCCCCTGCTTTAGGGCTCCCAGCGGGCCGCGGTCCCCGCCCCGGCTGCGTGGGGGGGAACGCGGATGCCAGGCCGGGCTGCCCCGCGCTCACTGGCCCTGCCGGGGCAGCCTCAGCCTTTTCGAGGCCAGCGGGGTGTTTCCTTCTCTTCCATCACAGCTTATTAACAGTTACTCCGCCTTTGGCCCGCCGTTTCACTGCCGAAGAGGTTTCCCCCTCCATTTCCCATCCCTCCCGGAGCTCCATCTCCAGCCACCCTCCTTCCTCCCCTCCCGGCCCGCTCCTCCGTTTCGTCTCGGCAAGCTCGTGGGGGCAGGGAGCGTCCGTGCCTCCATCTGCAGGGTATGCGCTGTGGAAAAGATGACACCGAACGAACTTATAACAGAAAGAAAATAAACAGCAAATTAAAATAGTGAGGTGCCAGGAGCGGTGCAGCTCTGGAGCCTCAGACAGTCACTGGCTGCGCTGTTTACTCCCAGACCTTTCACAGCGCCGTATCAAATCCCACGTTCCCTGCATTTCCACAACACATTTCATCAGGAATTTTTCTCGCAGGTGAAGGTCAACAAAAATCCGAAATCAGAACAAGAACTGATCCCTCCCTGCACATACCTCGGCCTTCCAGAAACACTGCAGCCAAGGGCCTGTTCCCACTCCCCTTCTCCTAATGCAAAAAACTCTGTCCGGTAAGAAAAGGTGAGCGACAGACTGTGTATAACCATACCTCTAAATACAGACTATTTAGACATTCAAATTTCAAGATGTGTGGATTTCCCTCTCCTCAGCCACAGCTCTCAACAGAAACACATCCTTGCTGGTACATGGCTGTAACTCCCTGCCATTTATGCCACATACAACACAGCTTTAGAGAGAAGTGCCTGTCTCAACTCTACGTGCATTTAAACAGCAGAGCCTGTTTCTGACAATGCATGAACAGCATGAAGCAAATTGTAACAGACCAGAAGCTGAGTTCTACGTACGTTACCTAATCCCAAAATCTCATTGCCGACACAAGGGGATAAATAAGATTCCAGCCAGGCACTCTTGTTCTCAAACACCTAGGAATAACATCTATATACTAAAAGTTCAGGAACCTTCCATGCTATTGCACCTCTTGTTGCCAGGAATTAAAGCTCAGGAGCACCACAAAAGTGGAATGGAAAGCAGGACGGCCTCACTGCCAGGGAGCGTGGGCATTATTACCTGGCCTCCCAGCACAGAGGAACGCCAGTCTTTCCTACCAAATGCCAACAGACGAAAATAATCGTATTAGCTAATCCCAATGATATAGGACACCACACTTCATCCCTCTAATTAATCTTACCTTGATATACTTCTTCAAAGCCAGGACACTGGACTTGGAAAGAGTCTGGAAAACAGGCTTCTGGAAACTCAGGACATCATTAAGCATACAGGACCATTCAGGACCCTGCCACTATGTAGCTTTTTCCTCCTTGGAGCGAAGTGAACATGAGTCAGGAAGCCAGAAGACTGTTTGATAGTCTGAAGAACTTGTTGTTTTGAAGAAGTTCAGTGCAAAGGGGGGAAGCGTGGGATGAAATCATTTTCTAGATGATATTTGATATATATATGCAGGACATTTACACTTCCTCTTTTGGTTTCCTTTTGAGGAAGATAGAGGCTTGAAAGAAAAAATAAAAGGGGGGGAGAGTGCAAGACATACAGCCATGATTGCCTCTCATTCTGCAGCAGTATGCAGTACATTGGTCAGTGTTAATGGAGTGACTGAATACCTCTATCTATCTATATTTATTATATATATCTTTATTGCACCTTCTCTGCAATAAATACCTCCCTGCTTTTAACTTAGGGAACTTCAAGTACTGTGCCTTTAGAGCGGAAGGCTCCTGGGAGACCTTCTGTTTCATGGCAGGCCCAGCATTTGCATATTAGGCCTCAATGCTTTTTTATTACTTTAATTATATTTTATTGTGCATGACAACATAATGACAGTAACAATTAGCTGGAGGAAATCCTAAAAAAAAAAATGTAGGAACGAGAAGGAAACTTACCCTCTGCTGCAGTAAATGAATATAAAATTCAGTGGCATGACAGTGATTAATATTTGCCAAAAATTTGCTCAGTATTGTCAAAAGAAGCACCACACAAAACTACACCAATGACAAAAAAGAACCATAAAACCCTTATGCGACACAGTTCAGTAGGTTAACTCTTGCTCATAATGGGCTGCATTCACATTTCAATGTTTAATGCAACAATTGAAAAGAAAAAGCACTAATGAAACAATTCAAAAGAAGACTCTGAAACCATAACTGCTTCTCTTTTCTGCAAATGATGATTTTTTTGGTGGGAGCTGATTGCGTACTTAAGTTAATATAGATGTTTATTTATGATACTTCTGCTGCCTGGGCAGTTTTAGTGTGAAATCCAGGGTCAGGGATGGGGAAATCAATAAGCAATAACACTGTGCAGTACCAATTAAAATAGATTTTTTTTTTTGGTAGCTATAAAGTCCTTACGTAGCCTGAATTTACAGATAGTACCATCATACAGACATAGATGCTAGAAGTGGAAACTGTGTATTAACCTCATCAGTCTGTATCTCCAGGGCAAAGCACCAATGTCCCAACAGTCTATTTTTACAGTCTGGAGCAGAGCTAAGCGACTCAAGTAAGGAGGACCCTGAAGCGAAGAAGGTTGAGTCCTACGAAGGGTAACTTCTTACTTTGCCTGAAAGTAAAGGATGGCACAAAAAGGACAGATCCTTGGAGGTGCCTCATACGGGACTCCCGAAAAGGCAGGCTGATAGAGAAAGGTTTCACTGAGGTTCTTCTTGCAAAGACCCAGGTTTCCAGCCTCGCACCCGAAGCTCACTGAGGAGCTGTTGCCATCTGCTGGAAAATCCTTGTCTGGCACCTCTCGTCCGAAACCGTCCCCGCTGGCAGGTTAACAGCGACGTCCTGCTCCCACCCTCGGTCCCTTTTTGAAAGCAGCATTTCAAAGCGGTGCCATATTGCGGAGCTTTGGGGTGCTCTGGGTGCTGCACTCTGACCACCTAAGGGTTCAGATGTGGGGGGTCTGGTCAGGGTTTGCACCACTATGGGCTCAGCATAAACAAAGGTAGGAAATCAGCAAAAGCCAATACTTTTTTACTCCCTGGTGCCAGATTTATCACACTGCCTTGCCTCTGATAGCTGGTATACTTCAAATTTTAAGTATGAACAAACAGTGAATGTAATCATTTTTCATTTCAGGAAAATTTCCCGTCATTTCAGATAGGATAATCAACCGTTAGAGCAACTTACCTGTGAGTGCAATGGCTGTCCTGCAGACCTCGAGTAAAGAATAGAAAGCTTTGTAAAAGCGTGTGCTCTAAATCAGACATGATGGGTTATTAGCTGAGTTTCACTGACCTCTATCATAAAAATTAAATGGACAAAGAGTATTCTAACTTTTGCTACTTACAAGTAATCAATTTAAAACCAGTGATAGAATGCACCAGTATTTTGTACCGTTATTTAAACTTACCATAACTTGCTATGCCAACTGCTGTTCTGGCAAAAAAAAGTCAGCTGCTTTTGGAAGGCAACAGCCAACCTTTAAGCCTTGCACAGCTGGAGAGGAAAGGCACAGGGGAAATGATTCCCAAGGTTAACAGAAAAGACAGCTCATTTCCCAAATGTGCATATGAATTTTTGACTCCCGAAGAATCGATAGGACATTGATCTTGTGTCAGGACTGGGGTAAGCCTGGCTGTGCTCTCAAGTTTAGCATAACTTAAACCTTCCTGCCTTACTCATTTTCTGTGGTGCCCTGCAATTCAATCCAAACTCACCTAAGCACTAACGGCTGCTGCTTAGTTCAGCATCCTTTGATCCCAGGGAACTGCTCTGGCATGAGATTCTTCTGAGCCAGCAGAGAATGTCTGTGGGATTTCGTTATTTGTGGAGATTCTACTTTTGCGAGAGTTGAAGATAGTAATGATACCCTGAATCAAATCCAGACACGTGTCTAGCTCCTTGCCCATCCACTGAATTTTCCAGCCAGGTGCTGGGCTGATGCTAACCAGCTTCACTGCGACATGGATGCAACCTGCTTCAGAAACTGATACAACTGATCCAATGGCCACTAACAGCCTTCTGGACACAACCCTAATCTGAAAAAAAAAACCACGAATTTGTGCGGTGCTCCACATTGGTATGCAATTTCAAAGCCTTTTACCACCTCATACCTTAAAATAGGCACATGATTTGCTACCTAAAGACAGGCAGCTTGCTCTGCATCCAGTTCACTGGAAATGCATACAGGGCCTGTCTATGCTTTTAAGTCACTTGGACACAAATGCAATACTTTGCTGACTTTGTTGAGACACAGATAGCCTAATCTATCAGAGCTTCTACTGTGACAGCTTATTACAGTTCCTAAACCTGGATAATCCACATCGCAGTAAGCATTTTTATAGCACTAAGCTTTCTTTCCACATCAGCATAATTAAAGCAGCAACCTTTGTAAGGACAGATGAAGCTGCTGTACATTCTGTTATGAGTTTCCTTCTTGCTCTCTGCTAGAATCAATGTCCTCTGATTGGAGGGAGATTTAAAAAAAAGAAAAAAAAAAGAGGTTTTTGTTATTAGGGTAAAATCTAAAGAGATGGAGAATGACATTATTTCTCATCGCATTTGAGGATTATCAGTTACACTGAACAGATCTTAACCTTCTGACACGATACACAATTCAAAAAACAACATAATACAAGCATTGCTGAAAACCTGTACTTTGTAACATTTGAGAAGCCACAGAAACCAACACTTTCTCCTTCCCATACGAAATTAACTACCGGTAAACCCTTCTTACTTTGCAAAAGCTTTTCCATACACCTTGATCTGTTCAGTTCCTTCTTAAAGTCATTTTCTAAAGATCCCTTATGTTGCCAACTTATCAGCTGCCAAACTCCCCCTGGAACTTGAGGGAAACAGGACAAAGCCAGCAAAAGCTAACACCCTCTCTTACCCGGATTTACTAGAGCACATAATGAAGCTGACTTGGAAAGAGTAAAGTGCTGGTACATTGGTATAACCAAAAGAGAGTTGCTCCTTGCCCAGAAATTGCTTATGCAACACAAAGCTAATGCTGTCTGATTCTCCCTTGGTCTCTGAAATTTGATTTCTTTGGAAATGGCAGCAGGCGTGTTATTTTACATTCAGCCAAGCTATACAAAGTCTGCAAGTATCAGGAACATACCAACAACTTCTATGAAGCTTAAAACATTCTCTCATGTTTTTTTGTCCAAGAAACAGACCTGCTGACAGCACTGGTATTAGTCTAAGAGCAGACTCCAAAGACTTAAAATGCTATGCTTTTTCATCAGTGCTGGGACTACTGTTGCAAGGGAATAAAGCCTTGAATATCATAAAATTGCAATTTCTTCAAATACAAATAAGGAGTTCAGTTAGGAAAAGAGGGCAGAGGACTGAAAGGGGAGGTTAATTTTAAAAAGCCCTACTGCAGGGCCTGGAGTAGAGGCAAAAGGCAGGCAGCAGGGAAGGAATGGCTTTAAAAGAAATAATGGGAAGATAAAAAATGAAATAAAATGGGGAGGCGGCGGATTTCTCTCTTTACAGTCAAAGCACATTTGCCCATTGACTTAAGGCTAGATTCTGGAGTGGCATTCCTGAAGACATGGAACTTGGAAGATGCTTGCAGCTCTAAAGCAAAGCTTCAGAATGCCGCTGTACTTTCTTTTCTGCTTCTGGACTACCTCAGAGATTAAACAAACACCCAGGATAAATTATTGCAGTCCCCAAGACCCCTTCATCATGCAGCCAGGCTGCTTGTAGGGTATAAACAGGCCAGCATCTCTAGAGGGCTCAACACTACACAGCTGCTCCCCAGCGCTGGAGGATTTTGAGGTAGATTTAAGGGTTACATCCAAACAACTAAATTGGCTTAACTATTTATAGAAAACAGACTTTTGGCATGCTGGACCTCTGGTAAAATGCTGTGACCATAAGCAAGGCAGATAGCTATTCCTTACCAACACAACAAACACAACACTACATTCAGGTCTTTCCTGAGCGTGGCTTGGCTACACACAGTTTCAGAGCGGCTGGTACAGGCCACGCAGGGCAGGGCCCTTCTTTGGTTCTGGGTCTGTACGGTGCCTCATTCACACAAATTCTTGTTGGTGCCTAGGTCTCTTACTGCAATCGCTGAAAGCATCACTAAAAGAAATGTTTTCCTCTCCTCTTATTTTAGGAGCATCCTTTGAAGCAGAGCTTTTAAAAGGAGTGCACAACTTTCTAAATCACTTGACAAAGCTGTTCTGTGTGTTGGCGGCTTTCCCAGTGCTAAGCTATTGCATCAAGGGCAAAAGAAGCCCCTGCGCAAACAGACCTGAGCCCTGCACAACATCCTCCTGGCAGCTCACATCTCCCACAGCAGATTATGCGGCACAGTCAGTCCTGCCCAGGGAGCTTTGGGGCGTGAACAGAACATGATACACACAGCTCCCAGCAGATGTACAGCCCTGCAGTTTCTCTCTGGCTCTGAATGAAGACAGCTGCTCAATCCATAAGCAACGACACCACAGCATGCACCTCTCGGACCCCAGATTAAATCTGCACTTTTGCACAGTGCTGATTTTGGCTCATCTCTACAGCTGCAAGTACCCCCACACAAGGCAACATTAATGCTAAATCATACTCTCTTCCTATCAGACTTTCCAAAGAAGCAATTCCTAGGCAACAATGTTTAGTTTACGAATGAGAAGAGCTCATGGTTCATGGTGTGGAAACACCGGAGAACCTTCTCCTTCAGCATATAGGGCATGGGAAACAAAGGAAACATTTTTGCTCTTCAAGTTGCTCGAGGATAGGTGCATGAAAGGCCTGGGAACAAATGTTATGGAAGAAATGCACCCTGTTCAGCCAGTCAGCAACCTGAAAGCACCTGTTAGCAAACACCAAACTACTAAGTACTCCTCATGACATCCTTGCAAAGAAGAGTGGTTTCTCTGCCTGTTAACATGTCCAAGAAGCAGTAATGGTGAAAGCTGTACAAGTTGTTGGCTCAGTCCCTAAAAAGCACCCACCAACCATCACTTTGTGCATTTACACTAGCAATGCCGACTTATCCAGCAATACGCAATACAACTTAAAAACTGCGTCCAAGGAGAGAAAACAAATTCTTCATAGAATTAAATAATCTTTATTTTATAAAACATAATACAAAGCATCTACACCATTCACTGGTGGAACATTAGTCGCTATTACACAGTAATTCAAACACAAGTTATTATTTCACACTAGTTCTGCAGTTTCCTTTTACAATTTGGTCTAGCCACTATGGACTAGCCTGAGGACAGGTCCCACCATGTGCTTCCATAGCTTGAAATTTATACTTCTTCTGGGTCTGTGATTCTGTGCTGGAGCACACTAGACAGACTATGAGGCCTTGCTCGGAGACATCATTGCTAGCTCTACCTCATAAAGCCATTCCTAATAGCTCTTTTGTTTCCCGGTGCCCTTGTTTAACTTCTAAAGCCTCAACATCGATCACAGTGCTCTACTTCTTCCAACCAAGTTTCCCCCCCAGTTCAAAGAAGGGGACCGCTCAGCCATTAAGTACATTATCTTTCAAAACATCTTCACACAAGGTGTTTCATAGATACCTGCAGTCACTAACCGACATCCTTATTCACTTGGTCAGGTATGGGCTGTCCAGCCCCCACAGAAGGGCTGTAACCATGCATTAAGCTGCACACCAAACTCAGCAGAGGCCAGAGTCCAAATCATCAGGACTGCTCAGGAAAGTCTTCTTGGTGGGCAAGTCAACAGCTGCACAGAGAAATGAACAGGCTGTTTTCACCTACATTTCTTCAGGACTTGCTGCTGAGCCTTTATTCCCTGGTCAGGCTGGCTGCTGAAACTCTTTTGGCTCCAGATTTACTGCAATCCTTACTAGGGAAAACCCACCAGACATTCTTTCTTCAACTTGGGAGTCCACCTGAACAAGAAGCAGCATGGCTGATCTTTACGCACGTGTCTAGCTTACTCCTTTTGACTCCTACCCATAAGCACCACGGCAAAACACCTTGGACTCCTGCTTTTGTGAGGCAAGCCAGATGCTGGGAAGTGCCATGTTCAAGTGATAAAGTACTGATGACGGGTCATAGTGAGAAGTGCTTCACTCAAAGCAGCACCATTTTGCCTTTACACAGCACAGCTTGACACAGACCACCAAGCATTCATCAAAGGTGGCTTAGTGTTAACAAAAGAAAGCACCCCACGAGGTAGGTAATACTGTACCCACTTAATGAAGTGGGTAAGCTGAGGCAAAAAGGCTCCTTGACATGCCCAACAGCAGCAGCAGAGCTGGGAGAGAACCAGCAAGCCCAATTAGCCCTTCTTGTCTCCCTTCAAGGCTCAATAGGCATATCACTGTGCTGTGCTAAATGAGTCAAGTTGCCTTTTCAGGATCACTTCACCCATCAGTTGGCTCTGCTAATCTGAAGTGCTTTAGGCTCTTCAGGTCTTTGGCTGCAACAGGCAAGGCTCACCGCAGAACTGGCACCTGAGCTGCACTGGAGGCCTGGTGCTGAGGCTCAAAACAAATGATCATAACGATACCAATAACAAAGGAACAGCGCTTAAGAACATACAATGAAATAAACACCAGAAGCTGCCAACTGGGGGACAGTTTTTCCCTGCAAATGGGACCAGATAAGTAACGCTTATTTTTTCTTCCAGTCAGGTTCACTTTTTTGCTTAAAAAAGGCCAGGTTCTGCACCTCTCGCTTCTTTAATTATTAGGCTGTAAAATAAGTCTCTCTTACCCTATAAATGCTCACTTCATTATAAAGTGACCCAGATCCAATCAGGGAGACAAAAGTGAATTCAAAGACCAGGGGTCAAGGCATCACTTCAGATGAAAGAGAGCCAAGGTTAGGTCTCTGGCTTGAACAGGGCAGAGGACAGATTTGAAGCTGGGTAGCTCTTCCACTTAGCCACCATGTTTTGAAGATGCATGTTGGCCACTCTTCAACCAGAAATCCCAATTTGGATCTGAGGAAACACTCTTGTCAAAACTGGTACCTATGGTCCTGGGGAAAAATCATCAATGCTAGTTTCAAGTGTTTTTCAATCATTTTTCCACAGAGCTCCCAGACATTCACCTACAGTACCCCACTATCCCCAAGCACTGAGGCAGACTCTGGGTTCAGACACACTGACCTGAATCTGGGATGATACTTTCAAGGGCAACAGAAATACACAGCTTTCACTACAAATCAGGTTCTGGCCCCTGTTCCCTTTAGATTGCCAAAACCAGCAAGTACAGATTGTTTGCAGATTGCTGCAGTAAAACACTCTGCATTTACTGTTCTTATTTTTAAAAGTTACTTACAGCTTGGGGAAGGTATTTGTCTGACAATCTCAAGGCATGCCGTTTGGTCTCAGGCTGGCTCCACACTATGCCTGCATTTGGGCCAATAAGCACAGCAGAGGGAGTTTTGGCATTCTGCAGACAAATCAGAGCTTGGTCCATCAGCCAGAAAACCACAGAAGTCCTGATGGGGCTTCTCGTAACGGAAAGTGTTGGTCGCTCAACGAGCTAAAGCAGTATTTGGAGGGGGTGGGTGGAGTTGTAACAGTCAGGGATGAAGGAGAGGGAAAAGTCAGAGAAGCGTTTCACATCAGGGGCTGTGTCTTTGGGTGTATTCACAGAGCACCTAGTCCTGCAAGGCGCCAGTGCTGATTAGAGCTTCTGGACACTACTGAAAAATAAGTTATTGATGTGTTATTTAATAAGTTATTAAAAGGAATTAGAAAGGGTAGGAAACCACGACCTACCTAAAATACTGTTCTTTCTAGAGTCACACTCTAGCTCAACCACCAAAATCGTTTCTCCCAAAGGAAACATATGGATAATGAACAAGTGCAGATAACAACCATCATTTTGCATTTATATAGCACCTCTCAAGTAAAGATCTGAAAGTGCATAACACAGATGGATCAGCTCCATCACCCCCAATTCACAGATGGGGAAATTAGGCACAGAGTTAGTTATGTGACTTGCCCAAGGTCGCATAACAAGTTGGTGGAAGAGCCAGGAATCCCAACTCTGATGAAACACTACAACATGCTTCTTCCTAAGAGTATGAAGAGTCACTCTAGTTGTCTAGACTGTACAGGACACTGAACATGAAGATCTAGTGTTATTTTCTCCTCTCTTCCAAGATTCTACCAGTGCTGAAGGAGTTAGTTACTAACATTACTATTTACACCCATACTGCTGGACTAGTTATGTTTAGTCTGTAAAATTAGCCCTTCTTTCACTCGTATCATTTAGTGTATGCTTACATACACACTGAGACAGCCTCTGCCAGGCCAAACACTGCAGATCCAATGAATCCATGGCATAGCTCCACGGATTTCAATGGAGTTACGCCAGGGATAAATTTGGCTCCAGAATTGCTAACGTGTGTTGGCTCCTCTCCCAACAGTGGCATTTCAGGCACGATCCCCTTCGTGCCAGATTGTGAACTCGAGGAAGTCTTTACTCAGCATCCAGTCAGTGGTTTTTCAGATGTCCATTAGTTTTCAAGTATAACTCATCACTCTTCCGACTCCTCCAAGCGTGGTACTTCTTCATGCTTTTCCTCCTAGCGAAGCGACAGATGCTGACCATGAAAACCCAGGAGACAGCATACATGATGACACCCCCCAGCTTAATGTACCACCTGGGTTTGGGAGAAGCAAGCTCACAGTACATCAGCCAGGCCCCCACTCCAATCCGCACCCCAGTGAAGAGGACCACGAAGAAGAAATCCACCACATCACCCGTGAAACTGTGGTAACACCCCATCTCCTTCAGGAACCAGCGGGCCTGCAGCAGCGGGTTAGTGATCTCACTACCAAAGATGACGGCATTGACCTCCGCAGCTGACTCCCCGAGTGCCAACGATGCTGTGATGCCCAAGATGCTCACCAGATGGTGGGCCAGCATCAGGGCACCCTCTGTCTGGAAGTACACACACCAACAAAGGTCGAAGAGGAAGTAGCCCAAGCTAAGGCACAGCACATGTACCTGAAGAGTTGTGTTGGGTGATCCTGAAACACAAAGACACCAGACAGAGCTTTAAAGCATGGAGGCAACAAGCAGGCAGGATCCGAGACAAGGAAGGGGTATTCACCTTCCGCACTGGCAGGCTGGTATTAGCTTGTACTGATCACAGCTCAGCTGGAGAAGTCAGACAAGTCACAATACTATAGTTGTTAGTTTAACAGTTGCACACACATAACGGCCACACAACGTGATCACACACTCTGCCAGATTGCAGCTGGGGAGGGCCATTACACTAGCAAAATACAGTACCAGTCTCTCCATTTCCCTAGTACTTTACATCACAAAGCAGCTCAGATATCATTGCAATCATCATTCCTCAAGTGGGCTGGATATTGAGGTGGTAGGAGAACCCCACTTTGTGCCAACACCCATTGGGGGACTTGGGACCACAACTTTCATTACTAACCTGGGTGACTCAAAGGCCAGGGACCATCAATAAAGCCAATGTAAGCAGAGAGACAGGTAGCAAGGATGCCATGGGTCAGCGTGACCAGCCTGCAGCTCCATTCATAATTCCGGTGCTTGTAGCGATGGCAGAACCAAGCGTAGAGAGAGAGCCAGGCAAGCAGACTGCAGGCTACCCGCAGAGGCAGGGGGAACAGCATCCTGTCACAGGAACGGAAAGACAAAATGCATCAGAAGGTATAGCCTTCGGCAGTGTTAGCACAACCCAGTGCAGCATTTCACCCGTAACCACCAGCCCTGAGTGTACAGTGCTGTCTTCTGATGGTGTGGCTTGCTCCTGACAAATTTTTTCTGCAGAGGAACTGCGGTTCCTCTGGGGAAAGGCTTACATCAAAGAAGCGTATCCCTGAAAATCAGGGCACATTCACCATGTGGCCACCAGCACACAGACCCCCACCAGTGTCACCTCAGCTGTGGGAAGACACACTGAAAGCAATGACCTTGTAAAGCAGTGAGTTCCTAGCCTGGTTGAACGAAAACATACCACGACTTGGTAAAGCACCTCAGAGGACTTCCCCAACCAGTCTACAATGTAGGATCTGCTGGAAAATGTTAGGGCTTACCTGCACTGCCTGAGGGACAGGCTGAGGGGCGCCACATCCAGCAATAAGGCTTTGATCCAGAGCTATGCCTGCCCCTTCGTTTTAGTTCCCTGCCCATATATCTGCATTTGACTGGTCTGCTTGTGTTGCACCACCTGACCTACTCGTCCTGTCATGCTGTTTACTAGCTTGGTTCCTCTGGTCCTGAAACAAAAAAATAAGAAAACCCCAAAACCACACAGTCTGTTGCTAGGTCCACTGATACTCTTCCCAGTGCAGTGACACCAACTGCAAATGTGTCAAGAGAAACACAAAGGCATTGCCATCTCCTCCTGCTACTGAATTTTAACCTCCCAGCACTAACATTTCCAGGACAGTCTGGGAAAAAACCACAGTAAAATCCCCTTCTCCTCCCAAGGAAAACTTCCAGTGGAACAACATATAGTTCAAGCTTCTTCGTAAGCACATGAGGACAAAGCTCAGACTAGAACAAAGCATCCCCCAGCAAACGGTGATCGGATAAAGCGGCCCACCACCTTCGGGAACAGCCAAGCACTCACACAGCCAGTCCCTTTCCCACCCTGGCTGCACTCCACGGGTGCTCCCGCCCTGCCCCGCACCTCCCCTGGGCAGGGCGCTGGACGCTCCCTCCTCTGCAGTCTGAGAGGTGTGAGACAAGGTGAAAACCACTTAGCTCTCCTAACGGCAGACTTCATTTCATCTTTTCTGGCACCAAGACCTCCAAATCTTTTTGATACAAAAGGATTAGAAACTATGCTCATAAAGATTTTTTTCAACAGTATTTCTTTTATACAGCTTCCGTCACTCACTGTGCAATACAGAATCCCTCAAAAAAGCAAAAGACATACTGCCAGAACAAAATTACAGTGCATAAACATCTGTGGTGGAGGACACTGCTCTTGTTGCTAAAAGCCCCCCAAATACATAATACTCTAATAACCACATCTCATTCATATTTATAATAGTTTTCCATGAAACATAAGATGTGTCTCATTACTCCTGAGTATTCAGGGAAGCGCATCAAAAGAAGTTGCGTCACGCTCTGGGATACGCGAGTTTCCAGTTGTGCAATAGCAAAAGCACCACTGGTCCTGCTGGTACCTGCTGACCAGCGTGCTGGATTCACACCCAGGGCTGGGGAACACCAAAAGGACTACGCATGATGAGGAGTCAGATTTGCAATGCCCAACCTTCTTGTTTGGCCTGTTGCAAGTATTACCAGGAATGACTTAGGAGGCTGGGTAAACAAAACCATTATGGTATAATGGGCCTCAGGATGAGTGACCGGGTGTTTCCATTGACATCCCGGGTACTTGAGGTCCATATGCATTTAGAGTCAGGGCAGATAAGGCAGGAAGAATTCTGATGTGACAAAAGGGATTGACCAGCTGGAGAAGCCTGGTAGAAGGAAGAGGAATGACCTTTTAAACATTTTGAGGTGTCTTCCATGCCTGTTTGTGAAAAAGATGTTTCTCCATTCCCTGGGAAGAAAGATGGGGGCTACCTTCCAATTGCAGATCAAAACTCAACATTTGTCATTAGCATACACAATATATATTGCACCTGTGAATTATGCCTGTCCCCACACTCTGGAAAGGGCAATATCCTTTAAAAACATCAGTAATGATAATCGTTTGTACCACCAGTAGCAATGGGGTCATGAACGAAAGCAGGCTCTACAATAATTACACATGCCTAAAAACCGAGTCCAGAACAGCCCTGCTCTCCCCGAAAGAGCTCAAAAACCAGACGGGCACCTCCAGCAAAGCACCGTTATTTCCTGTTTGGTTTTTTTTTGTTTGTTTGTTTTTTTGTTTTTTTTTTTAAACAAATGAAAAATGGAGGAGCGCAGAGAGCCTAAACAACGTGCCCCAAACCACGGACTCAGCCCGCCCGCAGCCAGCCGCCCTCTCCCCGCCGCCGCCGCGCACCCGGCCCGGGGCCTCCCGCCCCGCTCGCCCCACCTGCCCGCGGGCCTGGCGGCGAACAAGCACCGCTCGCCTCCGCGCCTCCCGGCCCCGCTCTTCTCCAGCGGCGTCCGCAGCTTTGCGGGGGCCGGGCCGCCGCACGCCGCCGCCCTCGGGGAAGATGCCCGCCCCGCGGCTGCAGCCTGCAAGCCGCCGGGGAAGGCTGCGGGGCCAGGCCCTGCCCCTCGCCCCGCTCGGCCCGGCCGCCCCGGCTCCCGCAGCCCTCCCGGGGTCGCCGCGGCCCCGCGCACCCACCTGGAGGGACGCGGCTGCTGGGGCCGGCCCGGCGCCGCGCCTCCGCCGCCCCCCGGCGCCCGGGAAGAGGAAGCGGCGGCGGCCGGGCGGCGGCCGAGGGGCACCTGCTGGCGGGGAGGAGGGACGGCAAGGGCCGCGGGAAGGGAGCGGAGGGGGCGCCGCCGCCCGCCTCGGCCGCGGCAGGGAGGGGGCCGCGGCGCTCCCGGCCGGCCCCCCGCGGAGCGCAGCGCCCGGCACTGCCGCTTCCCCGCGGGCGCCCCGCTCCCGCCTCGCCCCGCAGGCCGTCGCGGCCCCGTTGCGCATCCCTCCTAAAGCCAGCTAAGAGGCTGGTGACCTTCGGGGCTGGCCCCGAGCGCTCTAACTCGCAGGTCTGCAGGCCTCGCTGTCTGGGGAGGACCTCGGTTCAATGCCCGACAGGTGGTTGCTCACAGAGCAAGAGGCGGGTCATGTTCCCACCGGGCGCCCACACATACAGCATCGCTTTAGCCTGTGGGCACAGGAAATGATTCCCACGCAC
Organism: Calonectris borealis; assembly: GCF_964195595.1. Classification (NCBI taxonomy): domain Eukaryota; kingdom Metazoa; phylum Chordata; class Aves; order Procellariiformes; family Procellariidae; genus Calonectris; species Calonectris borealis. The sequence continues at coordinate 3,483,177 of NC_134335.1, read as the reverse complement.
CCACGACCCGCTTCAATCGTCTCACGTGTCCCTGAGGTAAGAGGCGTGACCACACGGCTGCAGGCAGACGCGGGCTTGCTTTACTCACACCCAGGCAGCGCCTGATGTGAACCGACTCTTCTACAGAACTTGCAAAACTGCGTCAGTAGAGCACCAGCCTCAAGGTAACATGCCCCGCGGGGTTCATCGTCCAGGCACAGCAGAGAGCATGCAGCTTCAGCAGGCTGGGGAAGGACACAGCCCTGCCCTAAACATACCCTCTCAGCCAATGCTTATACAGCAGTTACAAAGCCTAGCAACTTCTTCTTACTACGAGCATTCAGTGCTAAACCACATCTTTTCTCTCTCCTCCCTTCATTTACAACCACAGAGGAGCAAAATCCGGGGCTCATGCAGGACACCTAAAGTAGCTTACAAAAATGTTCCTCCAACCAACACTCTCCTTTCATAAGGTGCAATCAAAACAATCGCTCACACCCAGAAGTAGGGTGGTGGTTTTTTTTTCCTTCATCCTGTAAAGTTTTACCTTTTGAAATACAGGTGGTGGGAGTGGCTTGTCCTGCCTCTTACAGCACCTGTAATGAGCCTGTTTTCAACTGGATATCTCTCTATCTTACTTTTCCAGTTCAGGCCAGGCGCAGGTTCCTATCGCTACAAGGCGCTCATCCTTCAGCTGTTTCAGCACGACATCCTCACTAGCATTAATAGTGCATTTGCTTCTCTGACAAATCTTAGGTCTCATCTAGCTTTCCTCCACCTTTGCTGGATCAGGCACCAGGCCCCCTCCCATAGCCTCAATAACAACTGAGATGGAGCTGTTCTAATATTTAGCTTGGGATACAGAACAGTGTTGACAGACAGAAAGCTATAGGGTTAACGTTGACTCATAGCACAGAAACTGTGTTGCCAGGCAGAACAACAGAGATGGTCACAGAAGAGCACTCCAAAAGTCCTAACAAGGCAAGGACCATTTAATGCCTGAGGTAGAATATAGAGAAGGAGTTGTGGGTTTTTTTGTTCTGGATCATACAATGTGCAAGATTTGCATCTAGTGAGATGCAAGGTGGCAAGTTAAATCATCTCACAGTGGATTGTACCAGAAGTTAGGTGCAGCTTATACACTAATTTTCTTGTTTGCTTTGTGCAGAGTCAGCCATTTAAATAGGCAGGCTGAGTTGCACTGGCTCATTTTGCCTGCAGATGAATAGCATTCAGCAAAACAGCTCAGGACGGGAACCTCTGCTAACGGTTATTTGCACATTGCTACCCATTTTAGTATAGCTGCACCCTCCCTCAGCAGTACATTATTTCTTCTTGTCTTCTTTCTGTACCTATTCTAATGAGAGCTTACAACACTGAAGGGTCACAGAACATATTAGCTTGCCCACACTGGGAAAATTCTTGCCCAAAAATAAACTGGAAATATGGAAGAACTGGAAATACACAAGAGTCCAATAGCCTTCCTCAGTGATAGGCCAAGACTGATGCTCACTTTTTGTGACTGTAAAAGCCCTCAAGGATATTTGACAGATAAAAATCAGGCACCTGTATTAAAAATTACATTATTTGAATTGTTAGCAAATAAGAAATCCAATGGGATACTGAGGATGAAGCCAGATACTTTTCTAGCATCACATTAGAGGGTTTAACACTAAAACTATCCTTAGATGAGATGTGGTGCATGACCACCTGAGGGCACTTACTTTGCTTTAAATCTCACAGGGTAACTACCATCAGTTCTGTTTTGCATGCAAGCAAGCTGGGTGCACTGGATTACTGTCCCTCAGCTGAAGGAAGAGAGTTTTCTTGCTGGAAGCTAATCCCAGGCCCACCTCCACTCCAGACAGCAGAATCCTGGCCCAGCAGTAGCAGGTTCTCAGCTGGAAACAGCCACTCAGCAGTGGCTTAGGACATCTCATAAACCCAAAGATGTTCTCATGCTTTCAACTGCTTCTCCAAAGATAGTGTAGACAAACCACCTTGCAACCCATCCCTTCTGAATTGGTCATCCCTAGGATGAAATGCAACAGAGAGGCATTGGTGCTGCAGAGAAAAAAAGGCAACCTGGGATGTAGGCCATGACCAGAATTTAAGTTACCTGGTGACCTTGCGTCCATCAAGAGCAAACACTTCAGTTTAATGGCCCATTCTCAAGTTCCCTGTGATGCTGACTGTGATTCATTGGCAAGGCAGGTTATGGGTACATTAGTCACAAATCTGAGCTTCAACTGACCCTCATCTATCCTTCACACCTCAAGCCTGAGCTCCAGAGCACATGGCTCAGTCTGTGCTTGTTTCCCCACCAGCTCACTCCTTCCTGAACTGCATGAGCCAGAGCTTTGCCGGTGACTACTAGCCTTAGCATGCTTCGGCTACCCTCAAGCCTGTTTTCCTCAGCATTAACTTCAGTTGCCTCCTTAAGACCCGGAACAAAAGAACATTACAGCAGTTGTTTCTTTTTAAAAAGAGAACATAACTTTATTAGAAGTCTCATCACTCACAGGAGTTTCCAGAAGAGCACAGTGACTCTGGCAAGCGTTCATACCCCGTGAGGCCAGGCCCCCAGAGCCATGCTGGCAAGGTATCCGGAGTGCAAGGCTCCTTTTTTCCTAAACATATTAGCCTGCTAACTTGCCTGGATTCACACCTGCAATGCATTCAGAGGGCATGTCAAAAGTTAGGTTATTTCATTTCATGTCATGTCATTTTTTAATCTCCGCATACACCTTATTCTAACGTCCAGCCAAGGCGGGTATCTGCACTGAACAGTGCTGAAGTTAGTGAGATAAGAGGCATGGAGGAGCTAGTAAGGCTGCATCCCCACAGCAGCTGTATTCCCACTGCTCCCCTCCTTCACCTTGGCAGCAGGGGTGACGCCTCACTTGAGCAAGAGCCATACAGGCTGTTTAAGGGGCTCTTTAGCTCCATGAAGAAGCTGTTCTAAACAAGGTCTTTGAAAGCAGGAAGGAAAGGCAGCCAGCCTTGCTAAGCCTGAGGGCAACACAAGGCCATTTGTTCCTCAACTGTAAGCAAGGCTTTTATGGGAGACTAAATCTGAACTGCAGCCTTAAACAGAGGGAAATTCACATTAAAACCCCAGGGGAAATGTCGAAACACAATTCTGAGAGGTAAAGAAAACAAGAGAACTGGTCCATACTCCAAGACCTGCTGGTATGGAGCAGATGTTACATTGAGATCTGCCTAAACATTACTGTCACCCCTGAAAATACAGTCACTTATTAGACTCGTTAGCCATGCATTCAGCTTAAAGTGGCTTGTAAATGAGCCAACCCCAGAACAGAAAGAGCATCCAGAGAGGGCTGTTCTCTGTCATCCCTCACCCACAAAATGCCTGTTTTTTTCTTAAAGCAATCCAAGGCTAGATGAATGCCTGCTTATGGAGTTTATTGGCCTAAGTCTAATTCTTGACTCGTGTTTGCAAGGGAGTTTGCAAGGCCCTGACTCAATCCCAGTGAAGTCACACTGCTCTAAGATCCGTATCTGCTTGAATGCAAGTATTTAAAAAAAAAAAAAAAGAAATGTATCATTAAAAACAATGAGGTAAAACATTGCCTCACCTCAAGTACCATCACTTCACACACTCAAAGGACAATTCCACTATACCCCTGCAAGCACTTGAATCCTATTCAGAGGCTTTCATCCAAGTACTTAGTCAAGTGTGTTGTCCAACTCCAGGATTAAGGGAGAGTGAGGCTCAGTAAATCTTTGCTAGGTCACACCCCTACCCGATCCCACTGGCAGGAGATGGAATTTTTCAGATTTGATTTTCCAGCTCTACACTGTAAAATAATTCTACTTCCAAAATGATTACAGAACGTACAGACTGTGCCATTACTGGTTGCGGGCTGAATAGGTCTGGCATTGCCACCCTCCTTGAGACTGTACCATTGCTGGAGAAGTCAGGCAATTGGAGTTCAGTAGACATGCCAGGTTCCTCAGATTTCCACTCAAACCCCTCTTCTGTCAGCTTTCCCGTGTTCCTAGCGCTGATTCATCTCCTCCAAGGGGCAGCAGACCAGTGCCAGAAAGTCAGTTCCACATCACTTTTAGGAGTTCTTTTCACAGGAATAGGCTTCAGTAGGCAGGACCCTAGCCCAGGGGATTGTCATCCACAACCCGTTAATGAGCTGTCAAGTGTCCATTAGTTTTCACAGGTGCATTCATACTCCTCGGGCATGTCCAGGAACGGTATTTTTTCAACATTTTCCTCCTGACAAAGTGGCAGATCTCAACCATGAACCCCAAAGATACAGTGTACATGGCCAGGCCTCCAGCCTTGAGGAGCCAGCTGGGATCAGGGGATGTCACCATCGCATACATGATCAAAGCTCCTCCCCCGATTCGCAGCACCAGGAAGAGGAGCACAAAGAAGAAATCCACCACCTCTCCCAGGAAAGTGTGGTAACACCCCATTTCCCGCAGAAACCAGCGGGTCTGGAGCAGTGGGTTGGTGATCTCGCTAACAAATACAACAGCATTGACTTCTGTAGCAGACTTCCCGAGCCCCAGCACCATGATCATGCCACAGATGCTCAGCGTGTGATGGAACAGCATTAGGTCCCCCTCTGTCTGGAAACACAGGCACCAGCCCAGGTCAAAGATAAAGTAACCCAAGGTCAGCGACAGCACGTGGATCTGAAGAGATGTGTTTGGTGAACCTGAAATGAAAGATGTACATAAGCCTGGGGTCTTAGTTAAGACATTCTTCTACAACATGGAGCAATACAGGTTGTGAGTACGCCTCTTTCCTCCTTAGTTTCCAGCCTTATCCTATGGGCCAAGTGCCAGGCTGGAAGCTTGGTTGCCTGGTTCTGCTCTCCCTTCACACTTCAGCCTGCCCAGCAGACCCAGTCAGGCCATCCCATCCTGCCACACTCCTGTTTCTCTTTTTCTCTCCACCCTTCTAGAAAGCAGGGATGGAAAGGCTGACCCCCATCAGCAGAACTATTTGAGATTTAATGACAGAAAACAGCAAACAAAACCCCACAGCCGAATGCCAGGAGTTATTATACCCTTAAAGCTGCGAACAGCATTTAGTCTATTCTCAACACATTGCTACACCTAATGCTGCAATAATCTCAAGCTGCCAACCTGAAAACTTTCAATACGTACATGGATAAAACAAAACAAAACCCAAAAAACCCCAAAAAATTAACAGTAAGAAGTGGTAAGAGCTGGAGAAGAAGCAAGGGAGTTTAACAAAATGCTGCCCCAAACATGCCCCAAAAACATACACCTAAGAGAACAGGCAGCAAAAGCAATCAGCCCCCCACTTCGCCTGTAACCAGAGGTGTCCACGCTGCGTCACAAGGACGTGTGCCAGGGTAAGACTCCAAACATACCTGCATGGGTCAGAGGCCAGGGGCCATCCAAGAGAGCAACGTAACCTGAGAGGCAGGTGACAATCACCCCATGCAGCAGGGTGACCAAGCGACAGCTCCACTCGTAGGAACGGTGCTTGTTCCAGTAGCAGAAGCAGGCGTACAGAAACAGCCAGGCAACAAAGCTGCAGGTCACCTCGAGAACGATGGAAACCATCCTGCTGAACAGAGAGCGAGGACGTTACGAGCACAGCAGCCCTGTCAGCAAGGGGTGTTCATCCAGGCCATCTGTCTCGGTATCCACCCCAGCCCACTCGCGGAAACGCCAGGGGAAAAAAAACCAACCAAGCAAACTCAAAACACCAAAACACACACGAGCAAACCAAACAAAACAACCCCACCAAAAGATGCCTTGTACCCTTCCCGTGAGCATGGTGCTCTCCTGAGACCCTCTTTAGCACCATTTCCCTGCAAGCCCCTCCACGCTACCAAGGCCCTACCGTGTTTGGAAGATCCCAGCACGAACGGAGCCAAAGCGGCTCAGCCCTCCCCGACCGCCTGCCGCCCCGCTCGCCGGCGGACGGAGCGGCGGGGGCCGGCACACGCGAGGGCCGGGACACCCCTCCCCAGCACGGCGCGGGGCCGGGGGCAGGAACCGGCGCCCGCGGAGCGGCCCGGGGCGGCGCTCTCCCGGGTTACCCGGCAGCCCGCGCCCTCCGCCCGCCCCTTACCCCGGGCTCGCCGCTGCCGCCTGCCCCTCTCCGGCTCCGCGGGCTCCGGGACCGCGCGGGACGGGAGGCGGCGCCGGCGCCGAGCGGCTTTTATCGACCCCTCCCTCCCCTCCCTCCCCCGGCCGGGGCAGCTCCTGCCGGGGAGGGTCCTTCCCCCGCCCAGCTCTCCGCGCCCCCGGGGGTGCTCCCCCTGCCCGAGCCGCCGCGGGGCACCTGCTCCCCTCCGCTCCCCGGCCGCGTCCGCTCTGCCCCGCTTACCCACCCCGGAGGCGAAAAGGGATCCGAGCAGCAGAGCTGCGTGCCCCGGGGCAGGGAGAGGGCCGCGCTGCCGGGGACAGCGCGGGGAAGGGGGAAGGCGGTAGGGGAAGTAAGCGCAGGGATTGGAGTGCGTCAGCCGGGCTGGTACCTCCATCCAGCCCTCCCGGCTGTAAGAGGCCCATAGGGGCCCCAGGCCTTAATTTGGCTGAATGTTTTTCTCTCTGATGAAGGAGAATAAAGTGGAGAATAAAGCTGCGTCAGGCAAGAGTGGAGATGCTTTTGGCCTTTTGTTGTTGTTTTTTAAAAAAGTGTCCTGGAGTCCTCTTTCAAGGTTTGTACCTGGTTTTGAAAGCAGAGGCCGGGTGGGTGGCCTTACGGTGATGACCTTTGTGTTGTCCTGTGCTGACTGCAAGGAGGGGAGGCTGAGGCAGGAGTCGGTGAGTTTGGGACTGCTCGGGACCAGAGCTGGGGAGCGGTGCGGGATGCGCAGGGAGATGTGACACAGAACACGCAGAACAGGATGAGTAAGCGAGGAGCTGAGCTGGGGCCGAGCACCAGGGCTGGGCAGAGGCAGGAGTGAGTAACCAGGAAAGGGCTGTGCTTCCTCCAAGCCCTGACAGCAAACTCCGTGTCGGTACCGTGTAATTTCTGTTTATTCAATTTGCTTTAAAAACTGTCTAAAGGAGAGGCCTCATCTGTGGTCACTTAGGTCTGTTGTGTGTGCTGCACTCCATAGGATGTTTCTCTGTGTTATAAAAGCTCTCGTAACACATTAAAATATGCATCTAGTTGGACTGTAGATTATAGGTTGCTCTTATATTTGAGCTAAAACTTGCTGATTTTTCTCTCCTTTGCCAGCATTTTGGCCCCTGCTCTGAAGCAACCCTACAGGCTGCGCAGGCAGGGACCCCCTGGCACAGAGAAAGGGGGTCCCACTGCAGCTCGGGCACTAGTCCCTGCTGGCAGCTGAAAAGGTGAGCCTGAATTAAGCTCAGCTACTGAAGGCATTGCATTGGAATGTTAGGATCTATGCTAATTCTACCAGGACTGTAAGTCCCAAGGCTGTGAGCATCGCGGATGATGAGGGCACTTGATGGGATCATTTGGACACTTAGAAATGCTCAAAGTCTCCCTTCAGGCCACAGGGAAAACTGGGAAGGGCAAGGAATAGAGCCCTGTTCTCCTAGCTTGCACTCACTCTCCTCCCAGGTGGAAAGCAGAGAAGGAAAGAAAGGGGAATGAACAATAAAAGAAATTAAATACCAACAGCAAACTGTTAATTTTTCAGCCCTTCCCAGTCCTGCTTGAACTTGGACACTGCTAAACATCATGGATGTATCAGGTACCCCACCTCCTACCTGGTCTGCACGCTCACTTAGAGCTCTGCAGTTGCTACAGCAGTTAAGTGGAAAAGTCACCCTTGATGTCAGCCATTTACAGGAGTGCACGTCCTATATGCACTCCAGGATCTGTCATCAGAGAGGAAGATCGGGAGTATTTGTCCATTTTTATATTCTGAGGATGCCAGTTCTGTTTTCTCTGGCTGAGAAGAGCAGGAACTAGAGAGAGAGGTCTACCTCCAGACACACCATAACTTCCAAAGGCATACCATGTCCTTGATTTGATTTTGGAGCAGAGTGGGATCTGGCTCATTTCTCCAGAAAGCTTGTGAATGACCACACCACAGATAAAAATAAAAGATGAATGGGGTTGCACCCCTTATACTCACAAGTGATAGGGATGGGACCCACAGAGGTGTTTTTAGACAGGGACTCAGCTGACAGCTGGCTCTTCACTCACCTGGGGTTCACATCACTGATGCTTGAGTCCTAATGGTGGAGGAGCGGAGGAGCTCTTCTCCCCAAGAGAAGTGTGGGGACAGAGAGCGTGGAGACTGTTCAGGCACAAGGGCTGCTTTGGTAGCAGAGCAGGTTGTTCAGGAGATTATGTGAGTTCTTATAGCCACTGTGAGGCACATCTGCTTGTGAGCAATTGTTCCCTGCATTGTTTCTCTATGGCTGTGCAAGGTGACTCTTAGTCTTGGAAAGCTGGAATTTCCTGCTCTGTATATTTTCAATCCCATAGATGCTCCTGTGAGGCTGGAAGTATTCCTAGAAGATGGGAATGAAGACCTTTCCCTTCCAACTGTAGCTTTTAGTGAAACAAACAAGCTGCTAGTGTTTGTTTTCCTATTCAGGACCAGTTTATCAATAAATCTGAGAGACTTGTTATTGTGTTTATAAACTTTTCAGTGGAGATCAACTCTCATGATGTGTTTGCACAACACCTGGCACTGCTTGGCTTTGATCTCAGCTGCAATACTAATGTGCAGATACCGTTACTCAGCATTTAATACATTTGTAATTTCCATCCCAGCTTTCAGAAATAATATTCCAAAATTTATGCAGTGCTGCTTTTGTGGGAGCAAATTACGTAGAGGAATTTCTGAAAATTAAATGGAATAGTCCCTGTCAGTTAAGAGCCAGATAAGAGCTTGATGTATCTTCTCTATACTGTAAGAATGTATACATGTACAGTAACTTGTAAATATATTATTGTAAATAGTTAGCTGCCTTTTTCAACTTTATTTTTGGTCTCTATTGACAAAGAGGGTGACAAGCCTCTGGGAGCCTTTACCAAGTGTTTAAGTAGACTGTCAACTGACTGAAATCAGTAGCCAAGTTACAGCTCAGCTATCAGGTATAGGATTAATGCAGGAATTACTGGGTAAAATTTGCAGGCTAGGGTTATGAAGGCAATCAGAATGGTCACTTCTAAACTTTTAAATAATTGTTTATAATCTATGAAATAACTCAAGATTTTTCACAATAGAAACGAGCTGGAAACCAGAGCTTTGCTGAGGGTCAGTGTAATAAATGTCTTCTATGATGGCTGGCAGAATCAGCTGTAATGTTCATCATTCATGAACAATGCTATTTAGCACAAGTTGAGGACTGGGAGAAGGGAAGGATTATCAATCCCCATTAGGTGATGGTGATAAGTAATTTGTCCAAGGTCACACAGGAAGTAAAATAAGATAGGGTGTCCCAAAGGTACAGATCGCTGGTTTAAATTTGTTGTTCCTATCTCCTAATCTTTAAATATCCATAATAGCCAAAATCAAAAAAAAAAAAAGGAAAAAGGAAGAAAGTAAAAGAGAGAGTGTGTTATTGTCTTAGCAGCATGCTACCCTGTAATGCACTTGTTTCCATTATGTAGGGTATTCATTTTAAGAAGGTCTGTATCTTAGGAGGGAGAGGCTGGAGCAAGATCCCTTCCTGCCACTTGAACATCTTTTTCATATGGAACTGGCTTTGAATAAGGATTGTAGAATTATTGCTTATAAAGCTGGAAGCTTCTTAAGGGGTCTTAAGGCCAGCCACCCCTCTTTTTCATCCCTGGCCAGGGCTGTTGTTTGGTCAAAATCCAAATCCTGCTGACTTCATTCATAGGGTTGCAGCACACCCAGTGAGCAGTCACATGCAAATCACTTCTCGGGCTGGCATGAAGAATGGTTGTTTCATCCTCTGTCCTCCTCTCATAGCGTTGGCCAGCCTTCACAGGAGCTCGAGTGAGGTGTTTCAATGAAAGGCCTGAGAGGAAAGGCAGCTCTTGAGGGAGGGGTTATGAATTTGCCAGTTATCACCTACACCTCTCCCTTAGGATGGCAGCATCTCTTCTCCAAGGGCACAAGCCCACAGCAACGCACCTGGCAGGGTTCAGCCCTGGCAGGTATGATCGAGTCGTCAACGCGCATTGGCTCATCTTAGTACGCCGTGGGGTTTATGCCATCCCAACCAGAGACAGGAGAGGAAAATTCCCCTCCCACACACTTTATCTGCACTCGAGTACAGGTCAGTGATTTGTTTTCTGAATGGATATTTTTTTTAAACTATGACAGTATTGAAATTTTCATGTAAAAGTATATTTTTTTCTAATCTTTTAGACCAGATAAGAGAGAAACACAACTCTGAAAAAGTTTCAAAACCAAGAAAACACTGGCATGTTTTAGTTAAAAAGCAAAACAAACTTCTGCTGATTTGTTCACTCCTGTTTCTCTGAGACCCTCCACCATTTTAGCACAGATCCCTTAGTCTCACCCCACCAGCCTCCCAGCCAGTTTAACTCAGCTGCTTACGTGAAATTAGTGGAAATTAATCAGGCAAAATACTTAAATATAGCATCAGCCCCAATTCTCTATCCAGTAACAAAGATCTTGCGTGGGAATAAAAACTGTTACTAGTCCCCGGTTGTGTATACCTTAGCGCATTCATTTCTAGAGATCTTCCACTGTCAGTGTTCGGCAGCGATCATGCAGACTTTTCCAGCAGGACAGAGCCAGCGCCGGAGGGGACCTGAGCAGGTATTGCTCTGTCTGCGGAGCTTGCTTTAGCTCATTGTGAGAGCCCACCATTATAAGCAATGCCCCAGCAGGCAAATGGCAGGGGTAAGTTTGCGCAGGGAGGGCATGTTGGCATGATCTGTCCCTGCAGCTGACCCAGCGGACAACTAGCTGAGTTTAAATGCAGTTGTTGTAGCACAGTTGTTTTAAAATACTGTTGTAGTATCATTCTCTTGGCTGGAGGAGAATTTGTTTTTTCCTTAAGAATCCTGTGATTAAGGCACACCATAGAAAAAGCTGTCCTGTTTAATTCCTGTCAGTCTAGCTGTAGAAGGCAGTTCTCGCAGGGAAGTCCCTGTTAGAGACAGTAATGAGAACCTTAAGAAATCTGCCAAGAAAACCCACCCGCGCAGCTGTACCAAACCTGTCACAGCTTAGCTTTAGAATTATTATATTCAAATAATTCATTTTACATCTCTAAATATAGTTGGAAAGCAATGGAGAACAAGGCTTGAAATCAACCCTCCAAGCATGTAAGAAAATTTAATTAAGGGCAGAAAGAAGGGCCATAGCAATCAGGAGAGTTAGATTAATACTTCCCATCTACATTTCCTGCTTTCCCAGCATAAAATGTTTTTAAAATCACAACAGATTTTGTTGGAAAAAAAAAAGTTTCATTTAATTTTAATGTTTCCACTGAAAAACAGATATGATGAAAGTGTTTCAGTTAGAGGTAAATGAGTGGTGGTGGGGAATCCAGGAAACAGAAATACAGTTTCTCCCTTTTTTGTGTTAGAACATTTTGAAAAAACTTTTAGTATTTTAAAAAAAGAAATATTTTTCTTAATTTCCATTTTTTAAGAAATGTTACCTTATCTTTTCCAGTCCTTTCTCACTATTATCATCAGTGTCTGCTTCTATAACAAAACCTCACTCAAAGCAACAAATGCGGTTCTATATACAATGTGCATGTAGGGCTCAATACTTTGTGTGAAGGTAGCTGATAAACTCTTGAGGTCCACAGACTTCCCATAGCCATAATTCATCACACATGACTGGATGAGTAGGATAAGAAACAACTGATCAAATATTTTTTTTCCCCCAGAAGTGACAAAAGATAATTTTTACTTTAAAAAAAAAAGCTCACATTTACCTAAAAAAAAAAAAGCCATCAGAAAAAAAGACTACTACTCAAAAATGTCTATTTACAATCTGTGAACCAGATACTCATTTACTCTAGTTCCACTGAATTAATTACTTGTACCCATAGACAACCTGACCAGGAATTTGTAGTACTCAAGTCTACTTTAACAAAATTAAATATCTACCTCTTTTCAAGTGGAGAGTTGCAAAGTAACAACAATTTCCCTGGTGATATGCTGTGAAAGTTGAAGTTTCCTACACTTTGGCATCTCATGAAATTAAGAAACACTTGTACACACAAACCTCAAGATTCACACCTGAGCAATACAACTTGTCCTCCCAGGAACAGAAGAGCATGCTGCAGAGAACAGGCAAGCTACATTACTTACAATTCAGGAAAGACCAGAACACATGCACACCTCTACTCCAGAGAGGTTGTTTTCGTTTGGTATCAGATAAAACCCAAAGGATGAATAAAAGAAAGAAGGGAAGGTCAAGATTAATCCTTGTCCCATCAAATCAACACAAACTGCTTTTGTGTTCAATGGAGTCAGAAGTTCACCCAAGGTTTTCAAACAGTGACGTCCTCCAGTGGGGCAGTGAGGCCAGCTGTGAACAATAACAAGACCTGGACACAAATTTTGCAAAAGACAACAATTTTTTTAAAAGGAAAAAATAAGAAGGCTCTAAAATACTTAATTAAAAAAAAAAAAAAAGAAAGAAAAAAGAAAAAAAAAGCACCTTTAGAAACAGAGCAGAATGGCTCAAAGCAAAGCAAGTTTGGCAGTGGATAAAGCACAGTGCCATTGACCTTGGAAGTCTATTGAAAACCAAGGCTCACATCTAGACACAGGTCTCTGGTGAAATGAACTGGGTAACCTCGGCTCAGTTTGGGGGTTTATGGTGTATGTGCGTGATAGTAACAGCATGACAGACCCTTCTTATGGGAAGCTCTGAAATGAGTGAGGGGAAAAGAGGGTCCTGACATAGAAATCCTTCCAGATAGAGATTACCAGGCAATCCAGTGTGAATGCAGAGATTTGCAAGCAGAGGGCAGTGTTTCATGCTAATAGTGCTAAGCAAGGGCTCATTCTTGAAGTGAATGCCTGGAAGAGTATTACAATGTCACTGTTGGCGTTGAGAATCCTTGGGGAAGGTCAGCTGCAGTTTGAGTCCCTGGAGAGTTCTGCTGCTATGGGTTCCCTTAAACAAGACCTTCATTTGGCAGCATTTTGAAGGCACTGGAACGCCAGATGTTGCCCCAAGCATTGTTCCTAGAGAAGTTGGTCCATAGCTAGAAGTCAGAGCTCCTTTTACACATGATGGAGGAGTCATCTCAGTGGAGGTAGGTAGGTTGATTCCATCGGTACCAAGATCTGTTTGCAACACAGGGAATAAGAGCTACAATTGCCATGTTGTTAACCATTTCCCCTTCAAATCAAAATCATTATTATTATGTTTGTAACCTTACTTCGACTTGGCAGCCAGCAAATGATCCTTTGCTCCTATAGGAAGCTCACAGCAAAACCCCTGTCTTTCTACGCAAGGTCTTCCATTGTGCTCGTGATTTCACATACTACCTGGCTGTTGGACTTCCTCCATGTAAGAGGAGGTCTGATTCATGGCACAGGATGATCCATGACTCAGAAAGCCCAGCAGCTATGGGTAACGCCCTCTGCTCTCTGTTGCCTTCCTACTAACACAGCATCCTTGATGCGATGTAGCAGAAACTGCAAGTGCAGAGAGGCCTGAGCAGCACATGCTGTGGCAGAGGCATGTTCAGTGAAATAACCAGAAGGGCTCTGAGCCCGTAAGTGTTGCTTAATGCTTTTGTAGCATCTAAAGGCAGCGCAGAGGAAAATCTTTGTTCTTGTTTCATCTGCCACAGTGGGGTAGCTACTCTGCAGCAGAGCTCTCTGGGTGACACTGCAGGGGAGAAAACTGGCTGTGGAGGGGGTTATCCAAGCAGAAACAGCAAAATAAGCCTTCCTCCACACAAGGAGTTCGTTTAGGACAGTCCTTATGGCCAGTGTTTCTATTCAGGTTTTCGGTTGTGGTTTTGGTTGGTTTTTTTTTTTCCTTTTTTTAACCAGCACAGTTTTTCAGGCAAAACTTGATTTACTATTTGTCTTCAAGCAGAAAAATAGCCATATCCCAAGAAGCTTCAGGATAGATGTGAAGCTTCACGTAAGAACGTGCCACCACGTAGCTCCACATTGCTGGAGTCTCTAAGGGCTTGCACGTTCTTCTCTAAGATCCCATTGCTTTTCTCCCAAGCCCTCCGATGCCCTTGCCAAGGAGCAAGCTGTGGGCCCCCGCTGCCTTACCCTGAAGAGTTGAAACCGGATGAGTTCATTGCAGCTTTGGAGTTGCTCTGGGCTGTGCCGGGGCTGCTGGCATGGAGTGCACTTCCAGGGGACGAGGGCCTGCTGGAGTTCCCTGGGGAACACGATGATGTTACTGTGTAGCAGAGAAAGCAGAATAAGGCTGGGATCTCCTTTTTCTGCCAAGGACAGCCCAAGCCCAGACACTTCCACTGTATCTTGTACCCATCCTGTTGTTATCTGATTCACTGTCTGCCCTGCAGCAGCAAGGCAGAACCTGTGCCCCAGCCACAGAGAAGGTGAGGGTCTCCAGGACAGCGCTCTCTGTGGCGCTTGGTTTCTATTTGTGTGAATCACACTTCCTGAAGGAGATCTGACAGTGTTCTGCTGAAGAAACGCAGTAACCTACCCCCAAGCACTTGTTTGGCTTCTAGGTGTGCCTGGCTCCCAAACCTAAACACCCCGGTAAAATTTGCCTAGGATTATCCTGGGAAAGTTACCATGCCGAGGAAGTTTTCCACATCTTTTTTCCAGCCAAGAGAAAGACTGCTGTTCTTATCCCTCGTACACTAGTTATGTGGGGATACTTTTCCTGGCCAAACTCAAGGGTCTTATTAAGAGTGGCCTGCAAATGTGACCTAGAAACCAAGGAGTCAGAGAGCAAGAGCAGAGGAAGGAGGGAAGAAATGGCGAGTGAGGCAGGTTTCTCAAGGCTTACCAGTCCCAGGCATGGTGCTATGCACTGGATTGACGGAGAGGGGCCCCAAGGACCCTGAGGTAGAGACCTAGAGAGAAACAGAAGCAAACAGTAAGCAGTTGGCACTATGAGGGTATAGATCACAAAATACCACTCCTTTCACATTCCCTTTAGAGTCTGCTGGCTCCCAGGCAGACTCCTTATCTACAGATATTTCTATTCATACTCTAGGGTAGAAGCACCATTCCCATATCCAGGGCCATGGGAAGAAACCAGAATGAGTATTACATGTGCCTGACACTCTCTACATAGGTCTAAATTCATGGATCAGCTATGGAAATTATCAAACACTAGCCAAACTTTCTGGAAGTCCCAAGATCCAGTTGGTAGGAGCCACTGCCCTTTGGATGTTTCAGACTGGATGTTCCTAGGCTGAAACTTCCCAGCTCACTCTGGTCTTGGGCACAAATAATCCCTTTTCCTTTAGGGAGTTCTTGATGGTGAGAACTCTCAGGTGACAGTAATTTGGTGGCTGCAATCAAAGCAAGCCTGGGGCATTTGTTGTTCAACCGTGATACTTCAACTACAGGCAACGCGTTGTTCAGAATGACTGATGAGCAAAGGTATACTTTGTACAATGCATTCACAGGAAAACTATTCACCAAAGCTACTGGTTTAAAAATTCATGGCTTGCAAGCAGCATTTTGTGTTTGTGACTATAGACCAAAGGTGTTGTGCAACAAGTGACCAAACTTCTTGTGATGTTTTCCTGCCTTCTGATAGATAATTCCAAACCCCAGAAGATTTCAAGATAAAATATTGCTTGTGAATACGTACTCTCCCTCCCACTACTCACGTGTGCTCCAGCAACTAACAACACTGTAGGGAGGTTCCTGCCACTTTTATATGTGGAAGCAACTAAGCAGTTATTAACTAGCAGAAATGCAATAGTAGCTTGTTATCCACAGTAGCCACCGACAGTAGATTACAAGGACACGCTTTCAACCTTCCTGGCAATGAAAATACGCTTGCCAAAATGTGAATGTGCAACATGAGAGAAGGACAATTAGCACTACTGAAGTGTATTCTGCATTTCTGCACAGAGGTAAAACAACAAACTGATATGTAAATGGTTACCATTAGGTTTCAGAGTTAACAACTAAATTGACATGAGTGGATGTAATTCTTATTCCATGGAATGCTGATTTCTCCTCCATTAACTTTGAAAAGCTTTTATTTACCAATCTCAGGGTGAAAAGTTTTGGGCTAGCACCCCTATTTGGATAAATTATCCTACAATTAAACTGACCTGTACCTTCTAGGAAACTTTTATTTTCCTTCTATTGTTTTCATTAATAGAATAAAAATAGATATTCTGTAAGTGTGGGCATTAGATTCCATTCACGCTGGGAAGTTGAGTATATGCCCAATCTGTGGCTAGCCCAGCTGCCTCTCTGCACAGTCCTGCAAGTGTAATCCCTCACTGGACCGTGGAGTGGGCTTGCCAGCAACTCAGGGAGTTGTGTGTACAAGGAAATGTCCTGTCCCGTTTCCTTTTCCAGCAAACCCTGCTGCATCCCCCCACACTTTTCCCTTCTTGTCTGGGATGGCATGTAGAACTCCTTAATCCAAAGTCTCTCACCAGTCTGGAATTGTAGATAGGTGATTTGATGGGGGATGGCATCGGGCAGCTGATCCGTTTTTCCTTCTGGCGCCGGTTGCAGAACCAGACCCGAACCACCTCCTTTTCCATGGAAAGCTGCTCTGCTATCAAGGATATCTCCTCTGAACTGGGCTTGGGGTTCTGCTGAGAAAGGGCAGGAGGTTAAAGAAAGCCCCGAAGAGCTGTAACTTACAGCATCAATGTATGCTTCTGTTGCTGGGGAGGCAGAGGACAAGGGTGGGGTTGGCTGTAAACTGGGGAGGGGAGAAAATTTGCTTCTAAGACAAAGGGTAAATATTTGGGTGAGAGATTATGTTCTGTAAACCAGAAAGTGCCTCTGATTCAACATCAAGTCTCATGGAAGCAGTAGGGGATGAGTCACAGTACCTGGCTCTGTTATTGCAAAGCACCATGCTCTTTGATCTTAACAGCATCCTAAATCATTGCTTGGGGGGAAGCTAATGACTGGTGGTCTTCTTATCACTACACAGGACACACAAGCTCTGAGTGCTGTTTCTGCACCTATCTGCACCATCTCAGAAGAGCCATTTCTTCTCTTTCTTCCTGAATCCCTCATTTATAAAGGGAAATAATAGTACCTATCCTTTATTCTGAGCCACTTATTTTCTGGTACATTTGACAGCATTTAGCTCTATGAGTTTTGATCTGAGTTGGAGACTTGAGGGTCAAAAATACCTAGAGATGCCAAGACAGTTTTCCCATTACAAAGAATGCCTTATACTGGCTAAAAATGAGGTGCCCATAATGACCTGACAATGATTGTCTTTTGTTCTCATTAACAGTCGTAGGAGAGATTTTGATATGATCAGATATGAGGGAGAAACCAACAAAAAATGAGGACTGGTCAAAAACAGTTTTGATGAAAAATTTTCAACGGACAAGTTAATCCTACTGATTTAAAGCTCTGTTTGCTCTCTGTGGTGATTTTTCTTGAAAATCTTGATGCTTAAAAAGTAAAAGGTTCCACTTCTGAAATGATTCAGCAGCAATATCTGGAGCAACTAGTTCTGTGGTCTCACAAGACCTGCTTAACGGGGCATCTGCTTCCGTGCTGCACCGTGGCCACACAGTTCCTGTGACACCTGCCCGCAACTCGCAAAGAGAAGAGGTGGGTGCAGGAGATCAGCTCTGGCTAGGGCACTGCTCAGGAAGATAATGGGGAGGTGCGGTGATGAAATTGTAATTCCTTTAAAACAACATTTACCAAGGAAATAATTAGGTCTAATTTCTTTGGTTTTGACGCTTTCCCTGTTAACCCCTTCAAGCACTTTCTAACCTGCTATCAAAACAAACAAACAAAAAAGAGATTTCTTTTTTTGAGGATTCAGTGCTACCGTGACCTAGCAAATGCCAAACTCAGAGAGAGTTCACAACACATTAAAAGATTTTCCCCTCACATCTTGAAATCTTTTCTCCAGCGTGGAGCGAATGTTGGTCTCAATGCTGGTTCGCTTCTTTCTTTTCCGTCCAAACATCTCATTCACTGAGGGGTAGGAATTGGGAGTGCTCATGGAAGAATCTAAAGGAGCAGATTCTGGGGAAAGAGGGAGGAGAAGAGAGATATTCAGGAAGATAATGAGCTATTTTCATTCCTAGATCCTTCCTGGTGGCACCTCCTAAAATAAGTAAAATGTTCCTACGTTGTGGATCCTTCCTCTGATGGTGATTAAAATTGCTCCAACAGTCCCAAATCCATCAACGATCTTGTCCAAATCAAGATCAGAAAGAAATATGAGTGCTAAAATTTTAATCAACACACTATTTTTCCTTTTTCTAGCTTGATTTCCACCCTGCTCGGATGGGGACCACGCATTTTCCAATTTCACACAGTTAAAGATGTTGACTTACACCACTGGGATCAGGCATCATGTAGCTGAGACACCTCCTGACATAAATTGGTCAAACATGCAACTCCTAAAGGGCTGGGTGAAGCACATGAGACTAATGCCACTCCTACAGTGGCTTGCAGCCAGCAGAGGACACCAGCCCAATACTGCTGCTACTGGGGATTCCCCTTCCTTTTCTAATTACTGCTCATGGGCTGATCTCTGAGCACTTTCTAAAGAGTCCCTTCCTACTCTTTCCAGTTTACACAAGGAGGGACTGAATGGACTAGCCTAGCGATTTGCCCCAGGCCATGCAACAGAGCAAGAGGCGATGCAGGAAGGCACTGCCCCAGACACCAAATTGCAATGTGAATCCCATATTGCCAGAGAGAAAGACAGAAGTGGTTTGATATCTAGCCTGCTATGCAACCCACTGTGTGATCCACAGAGAAAAGCAGTCTGTTACCAGCCCAGCCACAGATCTGAGAGGTCTCAGCTCCAGCTCCGATTTTCCTGGCTTTTATTGGAGGTTTCTGCGTGGATCCTCCCATCCTGGCCAAGACTGGTGGCATTTCTGCACGTAATGTCACCTACCTGCGTCACTCAGCCACTTCTCCAGCAGAGGTTTGAGCTTGCACATATTCTTAAAGCTCAGGTTGAGAGCCTCGAAGCGGGAAATGGTGGTCTGGCTGAAATCATTGCCATAGAGCTTCCCCATGGCAAGTCCAACATCACCCTGCCAGAGAAGATCCGAATCACAACATGAGCTCAGAAAAAACCCTCACAGCTTCCTGCTGTCAGACCACCTCCCAGGCTGCTTCCAGGATAAGTACAGCCTAGTTTCCATGACCTGCCTTCCAAGGAAAGTGACTTCTCTTCCCACAGAAGTCTGCCCCACACCTCTGAGCCTTTGTATATTGAAAGAAGGTGCAGATAATGAGGTCATAGTAATCAAGTATTAGGAAGGGTTTGTCTTTTCATGTGTTTGGAAGAGGATGCTCCAAAGAAAGCCAAACTGTATCTAATCCAGCCCTTCCTCCGTCCACTCCTCTACCACAAATTCCCCCAGCCCAACATGTCCACATCACAAGCGACACCACCCTTCCCATTGATGAGTCTGCTCACCTGCGTGAACCCCAATTTGATTCGCCTTTGTTTGAAAGTCTTAGCAAACTTTTCCAGTTCCTCCAGGTCACTGGGTTCCTCAGATGCTCCTGATGGAGTTAGGTGCTTCGCCACTTGCAAATGCTGGGGTACGTCCAGGTGGGGTTCAACCGATGAGCCAGGGAGTCCAGAACGGCCCACAGCCTGTTAAAACAACAAAGAAGATGCATAGAGTCACAACAATAGAAAAGCACACGATTTTCTCTGCCATTTGTCCTTAATGAAGCAGCACTTTTTGTAGATGGGTGCTTCTCAGGGTGGGACTGTGCGTTGGACTGAACGTTGAGAAAAGTTACCTGTGATGCCAGGCTGGGTCCCGGTTGGGAGAGGAGAAGGCTGCCCTGTTGCTGGGGGAAGGAGAGGAGGTTTGGCTGCAAAGCTGAGGAGAGAAAGAGAGACACATCTGATCAGACCAGCTCCTTCATCAGCACCTAGGTAGTTGAACATCACTGTACAGGAAAGACTCATGAAGCTCTGAATGGAAAATGTCAGCATGCTCTTGTTCAAAATATGGGAATTTCAGCCATTACAAATGTGGATGGCTCCGAGTTGGATTATGAGAAAGGAAAGATTCTTTTCATGGCTTTTTAGCCTGAAAGGGATTATTACAATAATGATATAGGTAAAATATCTCACCCACTGATCCCTGCGTGTAGCTTGTTAACCTCAGGCTGAACTAGGGCATAGACATTTTACATAGACATCTAACTTTGATTTTAGATACCAAGCAGTAGAGAATTTACTACATCCTTAGTGGTGATCTCTCCCAGTGCTTAATCATTGTAGCTGTTAAAAAAATGTGCATCGTATTTCCAATAGAAGCTTTTCTGACTCCACCTTTCAGCCACTTGATCTTGTTAAAAAAATCCTGACCCTACAGTTAATCTCATGAGACTACCCATTCTGCTTTCTACTATACATTTCATTTTGAAGTATCATTTTGAAGCCATCTGATCCTTTCTTTTCTACCTTACTGTATTTCAAATAAATTGAATTTCTTTTGGAAAATATAAACTGACACAAAAAGATGAAAGGACAAAAGAAGGGAAATCTATAAAACTAACAAAAACTAGTATTTATGGAGACTGCACAATTGTTTAGTTGACAAACTGCCAAGTACAAGCCTATATCTTTTACAGGGAACGTCCTAAAGGAATAAGTAGCGACCAAGGCAGTGTAGTTCCCTAGAAATTTAGTTAGGTTCTTCAAGTCTATTGTGAGTGAAGCCTATAGAATTTAGTGCGGATTTATAACCTTTCTTGAAATAGTCAATATATTCTATTGATTGTAACTGACAATTATAGGGAAAAATATAGAAATTTATGGACTTCTGCTAAAAAAAGGAAAAAAGATCATCTCCAGAATCAATCACTCCCCCCTCTCTCTCTTTCTGTCTTTCCTTTTTTTAATTTAGATCTGAATGTGCAGGATGCCATTTATTTATTTAGATTGGTGTTTCAATAAGCCTTCTCTAATGCTGGAACAACTTTGAATTTCAAATGCAGGCTGGTAATGAGGTGCACATTTTTAACAGTGAAGGTAATTAATCACTGGAATGGCTTGCCTAGGGACATGGCGGATGCTCTGTCATTTGGAGTCTTTAAAATCATGATTGAACACCTTTGCAAAAGCTAAGCTCTAGCTCAAATGAAAATTACGGACTGGATTCAGGAATCACCAGTTTGACAGCTGATGAGACAGAGGCTGTGTTTTCGTAAGATGAAGACTTCAGCAGCAATATTTTGGCTGACAATATTCCCAGCATCTACGTGGCTGCTTGTTTCCACCTTTATAGCACAGAGCTCTCACCCCCTTATTCAAGTGTGCCAGCATTAGCTGTTTGAAGGGCTGCACAATGAATCACATCAGGGCATAACGTATCAGACCTGGAACTTATCTGGCTTAAAAACAGCTTTAAAACACTAAAACCAAACCAAAATGTGTGTCCTCTTGGAAAGGTTGAGCCCACAGCCAAGTCCCTTTGGCCATGAAATCCGTGGACGGATGTCCCCATCAGTCAGAACTCAGGGGACGTTGAGCCGTCCGATGACGGCTCGAGGGACAACTCCAGGAATATTTCATGCATGTCTTCAGTATGAAGAACGCTCCACCTGAATCTGTACCAAACAACTAATTCCACAAAACCAATCTGTGCCTTCACTTTCACTCCGCAGTGGCTGTGCATGCACACGGCAGAGAGTCATTAAAACTTGGCAATCATCTATTCAAATGGAAGCACTCTTGCACGAAAAGCCGGCTGCTGGCCAGAATATCCAGTCTTTATCAAGTCTGGAACCAAAAGGGGTCATGGCCAAACAAGTGGCCATCTGTTGGAGGGGTTATAGCTGCCAAAGGAAGTCACATAACAGAAGAAACGCCAACTCTATAAAAGGAAGCAAGTTTTCTTTTCCAGTATAATGTGTTTCTTATTATACATGAATAAAAGCAGACAGTAAGCAATAGATTATCCTGACCTTGCCCATTTCAAATAAACTAAATTCTAGATTATTGTTAAATATACATCTAGTAGTTTCTTTATACAACACTTAGCATCATTTGGCAGAGAAAAGAGTTTACGTACTATCAATGAGAAATAGGTTTCCTAGTTGTTTACAATATAGGTTTTCTTTTGGAGCATATGTACCAGTGAATTCAGGATGCGGAAATTTTAATTCTGAATTTTGGTTCATACAGAGAGACCTCTGTGCTGGAATAAATCAAGAATGTGAGTAAAGGATCCAAGTCCCTTTGCATCTGTCAGATTATGGATCAAAGACTATCAAAGTCTGTCCACGAGCAGCATAAAACTTCATCAATGGCATACCTGTATCCCTGTTGTTGGAGAAATGCCATAAAAAATATCGGCGGTAAAAATAGAAACACAGGGACTTTCTTAAGCACTGAGTTCAGTCCTCAATCCTTTCATCCCTTTCATGAAGCTGATTACACTCCATTTCAGAAGTAGTTAGACCTCCTGTCCTCTCCTGCCCCATGGCTTGGAGCGAGATTTAGGAACAACCATTGGCAACTCCAAACCTCTCAGCTCTCATCCGCGGGTTGCTCCTGGCTAGGTTAGACCTGTTTGTTCTAGTGCCAGCATCGTCCTTCCACCAGAGCAGCTCAGCTCCTTCCCTGGATTTGCTTTCCCTCTAAGGTACTTAGAGAGATCAACTCAGCCTCTCACCAGTTTTCTGGAAGAAATGAAGAGTGCTAACCCAGCGAGGCTGGGAGCCCAGGCAGGCTGCAACTGCTCCCCGAGGAACAGGCTCCTCGCTGTTTTGCTGAAAGCCAACTCGATGCTGTCCTGAATTTCAGAGGTGGGATCCCTACCAAGCCTGCAAAGACTGGCCCCAAGGTGGCACTCTTGGCGCACACAAGCCACAGGTGCCGGCAGCATCTCCAGAACTGGGCCCTTCCCGGAGCAACTGCATGCATACGGGATCATCCCAGGTGTGGGAACCAGCACAGGGGGAAGAGCGGGGGAAAATGCATCTGGTCACACAGCAGGGGAACAGACACCATCATGCAAACGTAACAGACCAGATTAAGAGCAACAGTCATGAGAAGGGAGGTTTTTCCTAGATGTGTATCAGCTTATAACAATGTCCCTTTCAGCTTTTATTGCTCTTACCTTGTTGCCCAGCCTGAGACTGAGACAGAAGAAACTGGGGAACTGACTGCATATGACCAGGAAGCAATACAAGCTGCTGCAGGGTGTGAAGAGAGCTCATATCCTATGGGAGAAAGCAAAGGGAACAACAAAACTCAGAGATGTCTGCTCTTCACACAGCATCACCTCTCCTATAAAGCTTCCCTGCTCTTTTATACTGTCCTTGACCCCATTCACACCTTTCATTTAACTGCCAACACACTGGATTTGTGTAATTCATGCATTGGAGAACTACAGATCCAGAGGTACTCCAGGATCTGAAGTTTTCAGCTGTATAAGAAGAATTCTGTGCACACACAGACATCCACATGGAGAATTGTCTACTTTTATCTGAAAAAGTCAATTCTTGAAAAACAACATTTTTGAGGCACTGGCAATCAAAACCTGGTTGTTAGAAGTAACAGTGAAACCTCCTGGATTTCAGTTTCTTCCAGATAATGTATTTTCAGAGACTGAACTCCCTAAAATTACACAGGAAAGTGCAGCTGACTGTCCCATCTCATGACCACTGAGAGCCTATTTTCCACAGAAGGTTTATTTCCCAGCCAGCTGTGTGCTGAGATGGGAAAGAAGCAATGCCCAACAGCGCCTGATTCTCTGCACCAACAGCAAATGCATTGCAGTGGACACAGTGACCAGATCCGAAAATGTTTCCCGTTCTTTGCCACATAGCTGCCAGGAATTCCCTGCCGTGCACTGAGCAGAACAGGCAATAGGTACTGAGAGATGAGGATTACATCCTAGTGCTCTTTCGTATTGCTGGGGTCCCAGCCTCAGGTCCTTTGTTGGGATTAGGGGATAAGAGTTTGCATTTGTTTGCAAAAAAGCTCCAATAAAGAGACCTTTAGAGGTACATTTTTAAAGGAACTCATTACTCAATAAGGTGAGCTCTTTGAGCTTCTCAAGAACTGTTTTGAAGCTTGGGGAAATTGAACAGTTCCTGAATTGTGTAAGGGATCTGAATACCCCGTGAAAGAATGAGGGAAGAGAATACTGAGCAGCTATGTGGCCTTCTGGCATCTAACTCCCACTAGAATTTAATAAGAGTTAAGTGCTAAACTCCAATTTTTTTACCTTAGGAAAAAAATAAATCCCTCAAGGAATTAATTTCTTTTCTGGTGTAAATCAATTTGAGGCAACATATTCAAGGATGGCTATACTGGTTAAGATCAATAGTTAGTCTAGCCTAGAATCCTACCTCCAACAATGGCATTAACCAGACGTTCATGAAAGAGGAAGACCAGGGCAAGCATATCTAACACTTCCCCTTGGTGTTGTCTCAGTCTCCAGTCATTTTCAATTCAAGGGGTTTCCTGAGCATAGTGTGGTTTGCCTACTTAGTAAACCCTCAAAGGAAATCTCTTCCAAGTACGTGTCCAGTCTACCTTTGAACCCCTGTAAAACTTTCTGTAGAAAAGAAAGAGGCTGAGGAGGAAGCTGATTTTTGCCAACACAGATTCACTTTTCCAATTTAGTGTCCATCATACCCTCAAGTCTCCTTTTGCCACGGTCAAAAGGCGTACGGAATTTGGCAAGTGTCTCAAAACCAGCCTCTTCTCCGGAGGTTCACTAACCAGCGCCATTTCAGACTTCTGGATCCCAGTGAAGCCACTTACCCCTGCGATTTGGCTTCCAGGCATCATTGATGATCCCTGCACAAGGTGACCTGACCTAGAGGGGATTGTAGGTTGCAAGGAGTCGCTGAGGTCTTCAGTTTTAATCTGAAAAAGAGCAAAGTAATTGTAGCATTAGGGAGCAGAGAGAAGGCGATGCAGGAGGTGTGGGGTGGCTAGGAGTCTGAGAGGCTGGAAGGGATCGGGAAGGGGCTCCTTTCAGAGAAAAGTTAGAGGTCAGGACTGCTTCCATCCCTGGCTTTGCAGAAAGGCACGGTCATTCCCCACTTCTGCTCTCAAGTTTATAACATGGATGTAGTTTTCCTGCTCTGCCAAGCCAAGGGGAGGCTTGCAGTTTGCTCAATTAAAACGCATTAATTAAAACATTCTAGGAAGTAACCAAGTTCCAGTGACTTAGCAAGGCTTAAAGCATGCGAGTGCTTTCCTCAGACAAAACACTGAGGCATTTTGTGGAGTTATAAGGAAGACATGAAGCAATTCTCCTTTATAGATCACGACTCACAACCCGATGGCAGGGTTGGCTATAGATAGCCTCTCATTTTGTTCTGCAGGTAGCAGAGAATGGAGTAAGGAGATGGGAAAGGAAAGGTCATGAAGTAAAAGATCTCAAAAAGCAGTGTAATCTTCCAAACTTGAAAATGCAGCACCTCAGGCACCAAATGTATTTGCTCAGCCTCTATCAGAAAACAAAAAGAAATTGTACTGGTCTGGCAAGGAAAAATCTGCTTCCTTAGCTAGAACAAGCTGTGGAAAAAGAACTGGAAAACTTCACAGGTATCAGCCCTTTGTCCAGTGGTCATTTTGACCTACTTTAATGTTCAAGAAAGATTCCTGTCTACAAAAAAACCCCATGATTTCTGAGTCCACGTTCTTATGAGAAAATTTACCCAGGGATAAGAGCTGAATCCTTGCGTCTGGTTTATTCCATAGTCTCCGTGTTAATTTCTAAGATTGCTACTGCATTAAAAAAAGCATAAAACTGTTACATCACTTTGTACTAGCTGAAATCCTTTGGTAAGGCTGCCTGGTACAGGAGAGAGGGGAAGCTGGTTGGGGAGATTTTTAGAAGTTTTTAGGTTAATTCCCAAAAGCTGTCTGAGGAGTGTCTATGTGCAGATGCCATGCACAGGAGACAGAAACATCATACAGAGCTCTTATAAGACATTTTCTCTAAGAAAAGATCCAAGCAAACAATTTCCAAACTCAGGCTCAAGTTTTTCCTAAGCGTGAGAATGCCTGGAACAAGGCTCTCATCATCAGTGCCATTCCTCACCTAAGCCTTTCCAGTGCAAGAAGAGGCTCCAGTTTCCACAAACTGGAAAAACCAGGAGGACACCAGAAAGGACAGGTCTTGAAAACCCTGTCCATGGGCTCAGCATTGCAGATTCACTCTTACTACTAGGGCTGAACCTCACCGTCTCCCATGAAATTACAACCGAACCCAACATCCCCCAGAAGACAGGCGGGATTGGATTTGCTGGGGTTTTGCAGTGCTGATGTGGACTTTAGGTCATACAACCTCCTACCAGCAGAGGGGGACAAGAAATTCAGCTTCTAAAAACAATGGCCCAAGAGAGTATTTTTGGTTGATGGAGGTTTTATTTCAATTTGACTAAAGCAAACAAATACACAAATCTCCACAGGAGCAAGAGCAAAGGAAAAAATGTGATCAGAAGAGGCTCACAGCTGCAGTGCAGGGAGCTGGCCCCTTAACATTAACCTCTGCATTTTGGAAGGTGCTGTGCAGAGGGAAGAGAATTACAACATCTCCTTTCATTACAACTATAGCTCTGGACACTGCCGAAACTAGTTTTGCAATAATACCAGCTCCTTGCAACAAGAGTTATACACGCTATGAATTCCAGTTCTTTCCTACCTTTCAGGTTGGCATGATCATCCCTCTTAGCCTGGCGAAAAAAAATCAGATGGAAAGATCTTCTTGATCACTATCAATGCGGATAGTGTCTAAGTTACTAAATGTTAGACAAAAGGCTCAGGAGAATACACCGTTACCCCAAGCCATCCAGCCACTGCAGGCAAATGGGTTTACACACGTTTTTCTTTCTGAGGGTGCATTTAAAAAAAAGTCATCCGAGCCAAAAAGTAAAAATAAATTAAAAAAATAAATAAATTACCCCTGCTTGCAATTCATGTGTGTCTGCCTCACACAACGCAGTCATCCGAGTCTGAACAGTTCCAAAAAGAAAAGTTATCCGCGTCTTAGAGAACAAGGCACTTGATCCCGTCTAAGTTATGATCCCAATAGGAGTGGAGTGTTGAAGAAGCACAAGCCATTTCCAAACTGAAATCAATTTTTACAGCTGCCAAGCGGAATGATTTGGAAGCATTCCAGGGTGAAAGGGGTGTGTAGCTGCATCCCGGCATCGCACAATATGAGAACGGGAGGTGGGTTTGGCAAAGGACCGGTTCCCGATTTAAAAACAACAACATCTCCCACTGCTCCTTCCCCCGTCCCTGGAATTCTCTGGCTCCCTCCTGCGCAGTGGGCGGGAACCTGGGTGTTCTTGACAAATCCTTCTCCCCTGCACCTATTTTCATTGGGTTTAGGCTCAAATTTACCTCTCCCTCCTCTTCCTCTCCCCAACAGGCCTGCAGCTGGCTAATTGTTCATTAGCAAGAGTTCGGGGTATATCCAAAACTTTTGGGGTGGTTTATGCAAATCCTGCACCTTCATTTTTTCCCTGGCTAAACCGGCAGTATTACCAACTGTACATTAAACAAACCAAAACCAAAAACCCCAAAAAACCACACACATTGTGGGCGAGGCCACTCAATATCATGAGACTCCCTTAAAATAATGTAAATTTCAAATTAATAAAACAAGGGGAGGAGTTGCCTTCTCCTTTCCCAGTGCATCTGACTCGTATTTGCAGGCTTTTTCCACAAATACGAGAAAAGCTTTCTTTAAGGAACCAAAAAAGGTTGAAATGATCACAGAATCACCTCATGCAGGTAATTTGATGAGAACCCTGCTAAAACATTGCAAGTGAGCAACAGTGATTTAGTTAAAACCAGGACCAGATCCCACTGTGGTTCCGCAGGACCTTGGTTTTACATGACGATCAGGCCAGACAGGGAATGGGGAACAAGAAGTCATTCAGAGCAAACCTAAGTTTCTTGCCATTGAATTTGATTTGGGGGAATAACACTGCCTAAGGAAAAACAAACTTGTAAAACAGCGGGACCAAGTAACGCTCTGCAAACACATCCTGCCCATTGACAGCTAGGGAGAGGTGCGGAGCCTGGGTTGCCAGCTGCGAATCTACGGGCACCTTCTTCCCCTTGGGCTCGAGGGGAGTCTCCGGGCAGGGCTGGGAGCACCTTGGGGCTCCTCCCGAGGAGGTAACGGCAGGTGGCGGCACCGGTACGTAGAGCTACCTGGGGCTTCTCCGGGATAGGAAAGGAATCACACTTGCAAATCTCAAGTGGATGTTTTCACAGCCTTAAAATAGGGTCAGCTCCCCCCAGGCAATCAGAGTGAAAAACACAGGAAGGGTGACTGGATGGAAAGAGAGTCCTTTCCTTAGTTGGCTAGCACGTCTGCTGGGCCTGGCCAAGGATGGATTGTTTCTTACCTATCTCTGGCCTAAAAACAAAAACAAAAAGCAAAACAAACTAAGAAACATATTGAGGGCGATGGAAAATGATCAAAGCTCTTCAGCTTGCTTGCGTAACCGATTTGTGGAAGGTGTTTCATAAACATTTCATAAGAAGGAGAATTATGAAGAAAACATCTCCCAACCTGCCTGCAATTACTGCACAAACTCTTCCTTACCAGTAGGAAGAAGGGGAGGAAAAAAAAAGTACATCTGTTTTGTAACTGATCTGTGAACTTTTGGCAAACATTCGGCTCATGAAAACATCCTGCAGACATATTGCAAAGCTGTAAAAAGCCAGCCTTACATGAGGAAGTTGGAAAGATTCACCTTAGCAGCTCTGATTTCACCCTGTGGAAGGCCATACCCTTCCGACAGACAGACCGACCGGCCCACATTTGATTCAATGGACTGACGGTCGGATCCCGTTGGTTGGGCAGGACTCTGGCTGCAGCCCTCCTTGTATAAACCCAGCTTAAGGTCACTGCTCACTGGTAATCTGAACTGGTCTTTCTCATCTATTAGACACCAAAGCAGGCAGCCTGAATGCAGCCCCAAGACACCTCCTTTTGATGAGCACTTCTGATGTAATGTAAGCACCGCTCCATCATCCTCTTTGCAAAGGTGGGACCCACCGACTGATTCAGCACCCAGAGCCTTGGATGCTTTCCCCAAATCTAGATAAGAGATCCCCGTACCCTGCGAGAGCGAGGCCGTTAAAGCCGTGTCAGCCTTCTCTAGTACCAGTTATTAGGCAGGAACTGCGGTCGTTATTGTAAGGTAGAAGACAATCATATTTGTTGTGTAGTTTCTATTTAGACGGTAACCTCTTTGAAACAGATATTTATCTGCCTTCGTATCTGACTTATCTCATAGTCAGCAACTCACAACTGTTCAAGAGTTTGACTTACTCATATCCCTCCCTGCCCCCGTGGCAGAGTGGTAAGGCTCCTTCACAGGATACAAGAGGATCAGGTGCACACAGACTTAAGAGGGTCTGAACCAGCTGCCCCGCACTGAAAACGAACAGCACGGTTCTTCCAGGGCCGAATCACTCCCAAAGCGCTATTCAGTACAACAGGGCTGTCTGAAGCTGCCCCAAAGTGATTTGCCTGAAGTCAAGGGAGGAAGTTTTATGGTAGAAACAGGTATTAAAACTGGATCCAAGGCTGTTGCAGCTAACTAAGCCTTCCCACCTTCCAATAGCGTAAGTGTACTTCTCTGTGAATTACCTGCACACGTGGGCACCATAAAATAAAAAACACACTAATAATAAATTATAGCAATAATAATAATGGGCTTGCAATTACTATTTCCACATGTACTATCCTGCACGTACGGCAAGGCTTAACAGACACCCAGGAAGAAAGCAGAAAACCCTTATGTCAATGCAATGATATTCACCCTATAACATTTGATATCCTTTCACACTGAAGGGTGGGATTTTTCAGAAGCTGTCAGCATGACAAAAGGGGAGTTAATCCCACGCTGAATGCCTAACAGACTATATCCTAAAACTCAGCAATGACAGCACACCGAAAAATTAAAATGTAATCCCTAACCTCAACACACCTGCATCACAGCTATATGAGGCCTTTGAGTTTATTAATCGAGGCCTGATCTGATATGCTTTATCCTCTGAGCTTCAGCTCAGGATGTTAATAGTTGTGCCTTAGCTGTAGTAAAAGCGGGGGTGGGAAAGCAAAACTTTAAGAACAACCGAGCTACATGCTTCACAAAAGAAAACAAACAGAGCCGCACTCAGGTTTGCATTCACGGGCTTTCTGATGCAGCATTTCCCTAGCGTTTTCGCTTTTAAACAGAACAGGAAAAAGAAAGAAGTCACCCCTCTCCTCTGTGCTGAACGCTAAGCCTCAAAACGATCACGTGTAGCACAGCAGGCTTCAAAAGCAGGCGCTGGGCAAGGGAGTGGAGAACCAAAACCAGAGGTGGGAAGAGCACCTGCCCTGAATGGCCATGCTCATATCGGCGCCTACTCAGGTAGGCACGTCCTGACGAAGATCTGCTCTCCGCATTAGAGACTGCGGCCTCTGCAAGAGCTTCAGGAACACAGAAGCTAGCTAGTGCTTTCATATGGTGATCTGTGTTCAGGGAGCACAGAACTGGCAAAAAGATACTGAAAAGCAACAATTTACAGCATCTTTGCTCTTACTGTTGGTGCTCAGGCATGTGGTACCTTCTCTGCCAAGGCCTGTGGACATGCTAAATTGGAGGTATTTAAAAAAAGGGGAGGGGAAGATGCCATTTTCTCGATCAGAATGGTGAGAACCTCCAAACAAAGCATGGAAAACAATTTTACCACGATTAAGGCTGTGATTTCTCTCATGTCTCCATTCCAGGATTCTCCCTGCCCATTCCTCCCTAGCCATCCCCAGCCCAGAGGTCCTGCTCTTCTGCCCCAACCTTCTCATACATTGCAGCACTGCTCCCTGCATCTCTCTCAATTTCACTTGCCCAACTTCCAAAGCTCTCCAGAACTCCACCTCTGCCTACACCTTTGGCGCTTATCTTCTCTGCTCCCACCCTGGGCTGCATCCCTGCCCCTTTCCTTATCAATCCGATTTCACACACACCAGGCTTCATGGCTTCTCCCATGCCCTCTTGCATGCTCACACAGGTTCCCTGGAGCCTAATCACGTTCCTGTTGAAGTCAGCAGCAAAGTTGCCTTGTTGGGCTTTTCTGGGGCCAGAACCAGACCCTTAGCTGTTCTCCAAATTCCCTGCATGAAAAATTTCCCCTTTCCATGGATCTCTTGTCTAGGGGGAGCAGACTGTGATTGTTCTGTATTCTCTGTGCCCTCTGGCTGCCAACCAGTCACAAACCATCTAAATACCTGGCACTGCCTCCCTGCTGTACAGAACCGATGTCCCCGGATCAGTCATCCATGAGGAGGGCAGAGCAGTGTCCACCTAGTGAGTCGTGGTGCAGGTAGCTCTCAGTAGTAAAGTACTTTCCACCACATCCCGCATTTGAAAGGAATTAACTTGGAATCAGACGGCTCCCGTGACTGGGGCTGGCTCCATCCCAGCTCCACAGGTTTCTCTGATTGGTTCACGGTAGTTTTGGCACCAGTTGCCACGCCCCAGGGAACTGGGACACAAGAAGAGTAGCTAGAGGGATTGCATTAAAACACACAAGTAATATAATTAAAAAAGAAAGGGAGAGTGAGAAAAATCAACTTCGCTGGAGAGTATCACATAGTTTTTCATTTTGGGTGGAGGGAATGAAGTCTTAGTGATTGAGGGGAAGAGGGAGCTCAGCGCCAGTTCTCTGCTCCCAACTCAGTGGCTCTGGGCAACTTCTATGTGTTGGGGAAGCAGGGCAAGAGGGTTTCTTGCTAGCATAAACCCAGCATCTGACTCCTAAGGGGCTGAGCAGCCCCGGTTCAGCCCACTGATTTCACATGGAGCGCTAGCAGATCAGCACCTCTGGGAAGAGAGAAAGTGCACTCTGATGTCAGGTTTCCAAAATTAGAGGCCTTGCTTGAAACCCCATCGCCTTCACCTTTTTATGCTATGACTTGCCCTTCTGCAAAATGGGTGTAGGGCCCCACCCTTGCTGGGTGGTGCAGGCTTTTGATTGAATTCTTGGAGCTCACCAGATGAAAGGCCTTCAAGAATTCGGAGTCCTCTCCTTATTACCGATGAGCCATTCTCTAGTAGGCAGAAGAGTCATATCCATGCACAGTAGTTCGTGCAACTCACCGCTTAAAAAGGTGCCGGGCAACCTAAATAGTGGTTTCACAGTGACAACCATGCCTTGAGCTTAGTTTCTATTGTGGAAACAATTGTTATGACCCTTTAGACAGGTCCATGAAACTAGGGCTTGTCCCCTGCAAGCCTAGAAAATATTTCCCAAATGATGATAGGAGCCCAGTTAGATCAGAGAATTTGCACAACGAGAAGACCTGTCTGTCTCTCCCTCATCTCTAAGACAGCTTTGAAACAGCTGTACAAGATATATTGCCAGTGGACCAAGGCAACAAGCGTAGGAAATACCTTATAAATACAGGTTGCTCTTTAGAAGCCTGGAGCAGGAAAGCAGGAGTTTGTGAACGGACTGCAGCTGGATCTTAAGGAACAGATACAATCCGGCCAACTCTGAAACGATGTTGGGTTGTTGCCAACAGTTATTGGCTAACATAAATTTAACTCAGTGGTTTCAGTCCACCACTTGAAAAAAATTTTAGAAGGCCAAATCCTTCCTCCTACTTCCATCCCCCTTTCCCTCATAAGCTTCCGCAGAGACTCGCTGGACTGTTTTGGAGTTCATTCCCAGCACTCTCATCTGAGGGCCTCTGCAAGGCGCCAGAACAAAACTAGCTTGAAGAAGGGGTTCCTCTACATATCTGTCCTAAGCAAAACAGTGCCATATATAGAAGCAGAGGACTTTCCCTCAAGCCAGGGCTTTCTCTGATGCCTTCCCAAAGGGCTGCATTTCAATGAAAAAACAGCACACATACAAATTTATGCAATCAGTCTATCCCTAGGACAGAGCAAGGAAACTTCAAAAGGGAAAGGCCAAGGTAGTGTTCAGCTTAGATCCAGTGTCAGTCAAGGCAGATGCGGACAGCCGGGCTGATTTCCAGTTAGCGAAGGCTCAAGAGATGAAAAGCAGATGCAAGACTTAGGCTGATACCCTGGGGCAATGCAGAGAAGAAGAGAGAGTGAAATCTGAATTGATCCCCAGAGGGAAGAAGGAAGCAGGATGTGAACCTCCCCTTGAGAGGAGGGCAAAACAGGACTGGGATGGAAATCTGGAGGGCAGACTGAAACCTGAACTACCCACAGGGAAAAGCCAAGCAGGAACAGAAATGACATATAGGGAACACATGAGATTAGGGGGAGGTGGGAACACAAAGTGGAATGAAAAACTATGAGAGCGATCCCTGGGGGGAGGGAAGCCCTGATTGAGCAAAATTAAATCTGCAGGGAGTTTTGCATCCCAGATATTAATAACAAACTACCTAGCAAGTTAGGCCCTTCTTTCCACCTTCAAAAGGATCGAGGGGAGGAAGAACTTGTCTGTGGTTGAGCACAAGACTATGAATCAGAGAATCGGAGTCCGTATCCCTGCTCTGCCAGGGAGCAGGTCCCTGGATTACAATAGCCTCAATGTCCACAGGCAACTGTCCCATAAAGCATCCACTGATTTCAGCTGCAGTCATGGTGCTCAGCATCTTTGGGAAAAGCCAGGTAGTCAGTCTGTGTCTGCCTCATCTGTAAGACAGGGTTAAACACCTCCCTACCTTCCGGAGGCACCAGGATGCTAAATTCATTAGCAAAGTACCTTCAGACGTGTGGGTGGAAAGTACCAAACAAGGTCAGAGCGTTATTAATGGCACTGAAAAAGAGCCACCAGTGATTTTAGATCTCAGATGCTGTATGCCCACTTTGATTTCTCATACCATGTGTCTACAGGACATCAGCTGTGAAGACCTGAGACAACTCACTCTATTACCTCAAAACAACTGTTGAAAATCCCACGTAAACCTCAAAAATTAAAGTTCTCTTGGACAACGAGTCAGATATGAACAGGACAGGGAGATGAGTTAGATAAGGAGATCCTGAGGGAGGTGAACCCCTTTGGCACCTCTGGCCAAGAGCAGAGCAGTAACACACAGGATCCTTCTCTTGCTTTTGGAAGGGAGAAATTTTTCAACGGACCCAGTCCCTCACCGCTCTTTTGTCATATACTAGCAGACACGCTCGATTAGTCAAAAAAAGTCTACTCAGGTCCTACTGACTGGGAATCTTAAGCAGCTCAATTATTTAATGCTGACTGACCACTGGAAGAGAGGAATTTTGAAATGTGTCCCTTACGGTCATGTGCAACAGTCAAAATGGCAATGCGTAAGACCCGACGTGCAAATGTAAGTGTTGAGCTAATGTGCATATGAAATACCAGGCCACTTCAATTGCATATCTTATTTCCTTATTTTGTTCTGGATGCTTCCCTTTGTGTCCTGAAGATCTTTCCTGCCCCAGCAATACATCTCCAAGCTACCTCCTTTTCCCAGGTAAATCCATCCCAAGATCCTATTTCTAGGAAGCCTGTTGGAAAGAGATATATATCCTTATTACATCCCCTGATTTGTGTAAACCAAAGAAAATAAAGTAATGGGTGTAAAGAACGAACACGAAAATTCAAGCTGTGCTGAGCCCTGGGCTGCTCAAGCACACTAGCGAGTGCTTGTCTGTCTGAAATATTGTAAAGTCTCACGGCAGGATCACCTTTACATTGATACAAATATCAAACCTGTCATTATCATTAAACAAATGACAGCCTGTCTGCAAGAGTCAGCCTTTTGCTGGAATGAAACTGCATGACATATTTGGATACAGAGCACATGCAGATCCTGCTAAGCTTTTCCTGCACTGGTAACACATAACCTTTCAGCTTTATTTCAAAAGAC
Source organism: Calonectris borealis (assembly GCF_964195595.1). Classification (NCBI taxonomy): domain Eukaryota; kingdom Metazoa; phylum Chordata; class Aves; order Procellariiformes; family Procellariidae; genus Calonectris; species Calonectris borealis. Next base: position 3,448,308 of record NC_134335.1, on the reverse strand, counting down.
ATATTCTCTCCCAGCACTGGAGTGCAGCTCAGTGCTTGAGAGCATGAAGGGGCTTGGAGAGGACTCTCGTCCCTCCTCTGGAAGGAGAAGAGATCTGAGCCTTCGTTCCTGCCTGGCACTCAGAGACTGCATTGCGGCAAGGACCAACAGATGACACGGTCCTACACATCACTTTCCTGATGGAAAAGAAATCAGTGATTCAGCATCTGTGTATTTTCCTCCTCCAGCTGCGGATCAATGCACAGCACTATGTGCTGGGCTACAACACTCACACCATGCACACAAGCTCTGTCGTCTCCCAAACCACCAGCCCTAGCTCCCTGTGAGTATTCCAGAAGGCAATATTATCTCAGGGATTAACTCCAGACACAGAATGAATTACCTGACTCTCTAGAACAGCCCTCTTCAGAGCCATCTACAAAAACAAACAATGCAGTATTTCCTTAAAGCTGAACACTGCATATACCAATGGGATTGTAAACCAAACAAGACCTGGTAAGACTGCAGCAACATCACCTGGTGAGGATCACCACATTAGAGCGAGGAAAAGTTCTGATTTCAACACTTTCAGTCAGATCTTTTCCTGGTCCCACTCGATGCCCTTTCGTGGCAAGACTCTGAAGCCACGTTTGCCGAGTTACTCCGTTCTGTCCCTGACACGCTCTGGACACGATCCCAAACCATCAAGCAGCAGATGTCCCTATCCAGGTTGCCAGCACTGAAGGTGAAAGTTTATTACTCTCTCTTTGCATTTCCCTTGATATAAACAGGAAACAACCAGCATTAGACTCACTAAATAAAAAGCCAAACCAGATAGGCAAGGCAGAAGATGCTTCTTTTTCCATACACACCCTTTTACCTCTCATTCACATACAAATTACTGTTGCATCCAGGTGGGAGGAGAGTTTGAAGAGGGGAGGGGGAAAGAAATGTTTGCCAAATAGGTTGAGGGATCAGAAGGCAGCTTTCTCATAAAGCACAGGGCTGACCCACAAACTGCGAGAAAACCTCAAACTCCGCAAGAGTTTCCCTCCTCCCCATTTTCAGGGTGAGAGCAGCCACAGCAGGGAATTGGTAGGCAAGTAAGGGGTCTAACCAGGTCACTCCACCCTTCTCTTCCCGCCTGGAGCATAACATGGGAGGGAAACAGACCTGAAATGTAGGCCATCTACAAAGACTGGGGGAGAGGCTTAAACGATGTGAGATTTATGATCTTCAAAGTGATTAGCGCCCAGCACTCCAAATAAAGTCAAAGAGCACTCAGCAGCTCTTGCATTCAGCTTGGAGTTGGGTTTCAAACCACAGTTCTCTGGCTTCAGTTTGAAAACTTGAATTGCAAGGTAACAAAAAAAAAAAAAAGCCACCCAAAACCAACCTCAAACCCCAAACCAAAATTAAAAAACCCACCAACCTCCACCCCTAATGAAAGAGCTCAGCACCTGATTTTACATGAAAACACTTTGATATTTCCATATCTCCCTTCTTCCTTTTTCTCGTCATTTGAAATCTATTTGCTGAATTGAAGATGAATTCACCAATAGCTGAGGTCAACCTGAAATGTGAGTGTATAACCCGTGTGCATTTGGGCTCATGCTCATTTAAAATATTAACAACAATAACAATAATGGCTCAAGTCTATACATGGCCTTGAGAGAGCCAAAAGAGGGAGACAAAGAGCCATTTGCACATGCCTATGTCCACTCACATGGACTGTTACAACCCCATCCCTGACATCACTGCCAAACCCGTTCTGCGGACACTACCTATGTTCTGGGGAATTGCACCAGATTAAAAAACAACATTAAAATGAGCTTGTTCACAGGCTTTTTCTATTTAAACCTTGATAAGTCCCCAGTCAGGTTTGCTACTCAGTTACACAAACAGATGTGCTGGCTGGCACAAATGAAAGGGATTTTGCGATGTCCCTTTGGTGGAAGGAGAAAAACAAAAGTGGAAAAAAGAGTGTCATAAAACCACAATCTCTTTTTGGGAGGGGGATGTTTCTGTCAAGAAGACTCTGGCCCAAAATGCTATTGACTGTGAGGCTGTCTGCCCCTACAGTTTTACCAGCGTCCTCTCATTCAGTGGCATGCAGAGGACTAGGACCTTAAAGATAATGGGTCAAATCATCAGTGGGTGTAAATCAGCACTGCTTCACCACAGTCAATAATGTTTCCTTGATTAACCTCAGCCCAGCTTCCAGTTCTAACATCTTTGTGGTGTTGCCATAGGAAAAGTTTGCAACATGTAACGATCTTGTACTTTCATAGCTTATTTCTATCTTGAGGGAATTTTCTTTTATCACTAGTTATAAGCAGATTGGATTCTTCTCTTGGCGTGTAGAAAGCCTGTGCTTTGGGCTCTGCAATCCACAGAGCTGGAGACACAAGACTTTTTGTTTTCAGCTGGGTATTCCAAAAACCTGGAAGATGGCTGAACGTGTTAAGACATCTTTGATAGGAAGTTACGACCCACCCAAAAACCGGAGCAGCCAAACCAAACAAACAAACAGCAGCTTGCTGACATCTGTCAGACAAAAGCCACCAAGGCAAGCTTGAAGGACAGAAAAGTCACAGCGAGAAGTTCAGCTGCCCACCTGCTGCTAGCAGGAAGCCTTTGCAAAGGATTGCAACCCTTGAACTTGGGGAATGCACGGTTGGAAGCAGGTAGGTTGCTGTACTGTTAAGAGTGCCAACATTGGCTTCAAATGCTAGTGACTGCCCGTGGAGCTACAGCCCCTTTTGCTTTCCTCGCTCCAGCTCCCTGGTCCATCCCTGCAGCAGATCAGTGGGTTAGATCTCTAGACCTCCTCTTTTTCTTTATAAGGTCTGAGTCCAGCTCCACTGATGGCCACGGGAGTCCTTAGCTCTGGACTCAGAGAGCATTTTCTCGTGTGTCTGCACAGACTCAAGATCTATACTCTTTGGAGGGCCATAACCTTCCTGCCCTTGCAATTCTGATGTGAGATTCAGGGATTTCTTAGAGCCACATATGAAAATCTCCAGGCACTCAGTGAGACAGGGGTTGCTTTTAGCTGCATGAAGCAGGAGGATAACAGCAAACACAGCAAAGACAATGGTCCCTCACATGTTCATTTGCAATTAGGACTTGCTTGCCCTGCAAGAAGCACTTGCTTTTATCTGCTGTCCCTTTCCCCACTGTCTTGCAAAGAAGCATCTGCAGTTGTAGGCAGGCCTGGTCTTGACCTACGCACTCCAAGACCTCAAACCACCTCATCTTCAGTCCTTGCTGATATTCCTGTGAGTCAGCCCCGTGCTCTTAGACTTGCATACCACAGTGCTTTCAGCGCCAGTGTCACAAGCAGTAGAAATGCATGGGGCATTGTGGTGGGATTTGCACATTTGCCAGTGTAAATGAGGTCCCTTTTGTTTCTAAATGACAATGGAAAAAAATTTAAAAGCCAGAAAAAGCCTCAAGCAAATGGTGATTTAAAGAAACTCTATAATTAACTGAACTTCTATGAAATAGGAAAGCCTGGAAACCAGAAGTTTAATCTGTCATTCTATCCCACAAGGGGAATTGGGAAGAACTTATGTGGTCTGTTTAATGGTAGCTTCTGACCTAACAGTTTTTATCTCTTAGCAGTAGCTTCCTTGGACTCAGCAAGATGAGCAATTAAAAAACAGTAATTCAAGAAAGCAGGAGAATACCTGGTAACCCAGGGAGCGTCTTACCTGCCTGTTAAAGTCCAGCCCATTCTGTTCACTTCCTACAATGAAACAAACAGAAAAATATCTCAGTATTAATGACAGTCAGCATTGATGTAAACTTTCCAGAACTTAGAACACACATGACCAAAGACACGCTGCTAGCCCAGCTCAGTTTACTGTAAGACCAAGGAGAGGAGGAGGAAGGTGGAATCAATGCAAATGCAGCAATGGAAATACAAAGGCAGCTTTTGCAACGTTTGGTGGTATCAGCCTTTGGTGAAGTATAACAGAAGTGCTTCTGCCTGGGAGATACCTGGCCAAGCAGCAAGGGTGGGGGAAAGCTCACTGACTGCAAGGGAGATTCCAGGAGAGGTGAGCTGGAGGACGTTACAAATCTCCAGGGAAATCCAGGACCAAGACACTGTACATAAAGTAAGAACTAACTGTGGGAGAGGCTAGCAAACAGGTGGCCAAGGCTGTTAACCAGGGATCTTCAGGAACCCGTGTGGCACTGAGTAATTACGGGATATCTAAAGGAACAGAGGGTGCCGTGGGGTTGTGCTCAAGAGGCGTCTCCTTGATTCCAAAAGAGATTGGCAGGCACAGGGGGAAAAATCAGACAGGTTTCAGCCTGAAGGTACCGCACAGGCCCTCACTCATTCCCCTTTGATGATAAACATTCCCCCCCTCCATCACACCTGCCAAATTCATCAAGAACATCACAGAGGAAAAGTTGTACGCTCCACAGATATGAATGCTTTAAGGGATTCCACGAAGCCTCTTTAGTTGCAAAGGCAACCCCAAGAAACCCCTTCCCTTCCCTTTGCAATCCATTCCCTAAGTCATTCTCTTCCAGTCCAACTGAGTTTGTGATAAATAGTCTTAAATTGTTCACATCCCACCGGTACAAGCCCCCAGGGCCGCCTCCTCCTGTTTTTTCCAGTATAACGTTCCCTATAAAGCATAGCCCATGCCCTGTGATTTGATCAAGCTTCAACACATCATGTTTTTCAGTAGTTCATGTCTCTCTTGCGAAAAGTTGGAAAGTGGTTAAGAGAGGCTGTGCAGGCAGGAGTGCAAATCCAACTCTCCCATTGACTTGCTTTCTTCAACTGAACAAGCCTCTAATATAGCACGCCGTTTTTCAGCTTGCACCATACACATAATATTCCCAGGTGAATCTGCATGGTTCTTTGAGATCCTCAGGGGGAGTGTGCTTGGTACAATTATTCATAGATGGCAAAATATTTTAGAGTCAATGATAACAATTTCATGGCACCCTGTTCTCTGCTATCTAGAAACAGCTCTGGAGATTTAATCTGCAACATGTTAACAGCATTGACTGTGGAAACTGAGCTGCCTTTGTTGCTCTTGGTAGGCTGAGCTGCAGGTCTTCACTATCAAACAATACCGAGCACTGTTTCACAGCAGAACAAACTGTTGCCCCCCGCTCTGAAATCTCCTCTATCTTGTCACCGCCTGCAACTCAGCTTAGATCCAGCTCTGCACTGTCTCCCGCAGCCTGTCTGCATTTCTGCTGTGCTAGAGCCTGCCCTTGCTTCCTGTCTTCCTCCCGACCTGCTTCTCAAAGCTTTTTCTCTTCCCAATCTCAGGTCTTTATCTTCTTCCATGTAATTCCCTACTCTACTACAACCTCCAACTTGCCACGCGCTTCCGTGCTCCCGTGCCTCTCGCTGTAACCATCTGCTCCCTGACCACCTCTCTCCAGCTGCTCCCGCCCGAGGAATTTGTTCATTCATTGCGTTCCAGCTCTACGCCCCAAGAGCCAACAACTGCACATATAACGATGGGAATGCTGATAGTGTTAATAGATGATCACAATCAGTATCCACACACCTGAGCAGGACTGTGTGAGGATCTTCAAGGCCTGCAGTTTCTACCTTTGAAACCCACGGGGGGTAGATGCAATCTAAAGGTAGTAGCTAAAGGGAAGAAAGGCAAGGAGGAGAGAAGGAGGAAATAAAGTTCCCAGTTGCTAAAATAGAACAGGAAGGAAAAGGTAATCTTCTGGTTTCTCGGATACAAGAGTTTCACCCGCGTTCAAATGCAGCATGTTGATGAGGCAGATTCAAAGACCGTGAGGGAAATCCCTAGGTCCCAGTGATGATAGCTCTGAGTCACTATCATACATCCCAAAACTTGGAACTTGAGATGCATAGCTTCGGAGCGGAGCTTCACTGCACATTGCTACCACCATGCCCAAGTTCTCCAGCACATTCTTTCCTCCTCTTCCAAGCTTCCCATCTCTCACTTTTTCCTCCCTGCACAAGCACGTGCAGCTGACAGACTCTACCTTCCTTTTTCCCTTCCTCTCCTACAAGGCCAGACACAGCTTCGTCCAAATCCTACCCTCTGTTCTCTTGCACATCCCTCCGCAGATCAACAGGGGTGTTCGGGAGCACCTCAGCCAGGTATTTTGTGACAGTGGAGCATGCTGCAAATATGCATTGAGATTGACATTAACTCAGTCGTAGCTTGGGCGTCTAAGTCTGAGATAACTGCCCCAGGCTGTCTTGGTAGACAGCGAGGAGAAATAGGCACCTCCAGAGGCCATTCATCTGACCTATCTTAGACGCCTATCTTAAGTTGAGATGAATGGCCCTCTGGAGATGACTATTTCTCTTTATTGACTACAAAGGGACCCAGGAGCAACTAGTTCAGGCTTAGATGTCCAAGAGTGAGATATTTAAAACTGGGCGAGGTGATTTCTGCTCCCAGTGGTTATGTAAATGGGAGCTGGATACACAAATCTCTTCAACTTTTCAGCAGGACCAGTGAGTGTTTGTGCACAGATTTATTTGCAAACAAATCTCATCTTTTTCTATTTCAGTAACAGCTTGTGTTTGAGTAAAATTCAAATGATAGCAGCTGCAAGCCAAGGTTTGGGTGTGATAGGGATAACAACTCTCCCCTTTCAGTTAAATCAGTAACTATCCTACAAATATTTTAAAAATAGACTCAGTTTCCTCCCAGTTTCTATCAACATCAGAACTCACACTGAAGTAGTCACTTCTCTCCTTAAAGGAACGGGCTGTTCAAACAACGAGGATCTGCACTTAAGATTTAATCTTTTCTAGCTCCAGGAGATAAAAAGAAAGAAAAGTGTAAGTGGCAGCAGATTCTCGGCTGCTGTAAACTGCCAGAACTCCACTAATTTTAACGGAGCTTCGCACCAGCCAACAACTTGCCTCTTGCTACACCAGCCAGACACAATGGGATCCAAAGTCTCCAGCGTCTGCTAGACGCAGTCCTCCCCTCCTTAAATTGCATCAAACTGGGGAAGCCCTGGGATTTAAATGGAGAAAGATTGCTTTGAGCCCCTCGCACTATGGTTCCCAGAGGCTTCCCCATCAAACAAGCCTTCATTCCCCTCTTTATGGGTGTTCTGGACAGGGGGGAGAAGGCAGCGATAAGCTCAGCTGGCTCCCTGCAGCACAGCAGACAAGGACTGTGCTGCTCTCCTTGGTTCACCTGGCAGCTGTTTTGCATAGCACTGGCATCAGATCTGGTGCGAGTTTGCCTGGGGAGGTTTCTCTGGGGATGGGAGCAGCAGAACAGTTCCGGACGCTTCCCCCCACCCGCTGCTGTTCCCCCTGCCTGGAACGTGCCGTTTGCTCTGAAAACCAAAGACAAGTGCTCTATCAGAACTGACATGATTCCCACTGGAAGCTGCCGAGCCAGTCTGGCACTTGAGGATAAAAGCGCCGTAATGGGAGAAAAGTAAAATCAAGATTGCAATGTGCCTTCATCTTCGCAAGGCAAACACATGCAGCAACATGCAGATGTCACCTACAGGGAGTGACAGCTGCCCGTGGCTTTTCGCCCGACGACAAAAACAGGGCCACAGCCAGAAGGCTAACCTTATCCCCCTTCCCACCCAACTACACACTTAATTCACCTCACAGTTTGATCTCAGCTGCACAGAAGGGACAGGGAATTAGAAGGTGATTTCAATCTTTAACAGGTGTTGGGGAATTCCCACAGGGAATCAGTTTGCTGCCGCGTGCATTTGGGAGGGAAATTCAGAACAGCTGAACGGCGATGGAGGAACAGTGCCAGGCAGACACCAGGCAGGGGATTCAGCTGCCTGGGCTTAGATGTCTAACTTTTAGGTGTCTAATTCTGAGCCAATTGCTCTAGGCTCCCTTTACAGCCATGGAGAGGAAGCAGGCGCTTCCAGAGGGCAATTCATCTCGCCCCCGAGATAGACGGCAGGGAGATGAATCACCTTCTGGAGATACCTATTTTCATCATTGACTGTACAAGGAGCCTGGGGTGAGTAGGTCAGACTTCAGCCTCAAAGTATTGAATATCTAAAATTAAGATTAACCTCACCTATCCTGAAGATTTTAGCACTCCAGCTGATAAAGCACAATGCCATTAGAGATTGACAAAGCAGGCCAGATGCAGAATGCCTTTCAATGTACATTTTCTAGAAGCTGAGAAATTAACTTGTTCACATTAACAAAGACAAGAATCAAATCTCTCTCACCTCAAACAACATGTGAAGTTAAAAGGTTACCCAAGAGCGGGTAAAGAAAAGAGTGGCAACAGTTATCAGAACTGTAAACGATACTTGACCCACATGCTGTAAATGAAGCAAAATGCTCACCTGCACTGAGAAGGATGTGGTTCTATTAAGCAAAAAAGATACTCAGCATCAAATACACTCCTCAGGATTTCAATTCACTTTGGAGACTCAAGCAAATACCAAGTCATAGCCCTCATGCTATTGTTCCAAGCAGTCAGGCCAGTGACTTCTCCAGAACTAGCAGGAAAAGCCCTGGGTGGTAGGAGCTCACTTAAATCACCTTCTCTCCATTTTAGTGGCTACCCCTGATTCCCTCCAGCTGTGTCCAGCGGCTGGGGAAGCAGAAACTGAAGCTGAGCAGACACATCAATCAGTTCCCCGGACCCTTACGTGCCCTGCTGGGATGCTCGCTGTTCCCAAGGCTTACCTTAAGAAGTGCTTTTTAAAGGGAGCAGGGGAAAGCGTGAACAGGATGGGGAGTTTTTGAGGCAGCCAGGTAGGGCTGCAGTTTTCATGTTAACCGTTTGCTCTAAAGACACAAACAGATCAAACCGGGGCATTGGAGCATCTCCATGGGAAAGTTCAGGCTGGTTAGCAAGGAAAGTGAATCTGTGCTGACTCAGTCAGACGGCTACAGACTCCAGGGGAAGCTTTCACTGAAGACTCGAGTGTTTCATTTGGGTGGAAACCCCTGGGTTATAAAAACGCCTTTCCTTTGTCAGCAGTGCCTCAAAGAAATCACATCTAGTCCCACTGGAGCTCTGAGTGCAACATACCCTTCGTGTGGGGCAGGGAGCGGGGGGAGAAAGCAGGACAGCAAGTGTGGGAGACTCGGACAGTTTCCAGAAGGAAACCCGAGGGCAGCAGTTGTTCCCACGGAAAACATTTCACCTGCAGGTGCTGGGAGAGGGCAAGTCTCTTCTCTTAGACCAGAGGCAAGAGGCAGATCAGACCAGCTCTTCCTTTGCCCCTCTAATTCAAGTCAAACCAGCCTTTTGTTCCCCTTTCCCCTCCCCATCCTTTTTTATCCTCTTCCATAATGGGATGTTTAAGAAAAAATATAAAATAACCCAACCTCAAACCCTAATCACCCTCATTTGAATTTCAAATAGCCCCCTCCTGGCCTCCCCCACGCCCCAACTGACTCGGAGCTGGGAATATGGAAATTTCTCCTGCTTGCCTTAAATGTGGCTGTGCTATGAAAATCATCAGCCTTATGCAAATCCTGAGCAGGCCCAATTGCCATAGCAACCAGCTGTTTCCAGCCCGACTGCTGCTGCTTTCATTTATTCGGGACTTGTCCTGGGGCTGTGCATGGCTGCAGGGGGAAGAGACAAGAGAAATCCTGGAGGCTTTGAGGAAAATTTCACCAGGGAGAGCTAGCCTTGAAGAGCAAAGGCGTGGCCAAGGACTAGGCTCAGCGTGGGGCCAGGGAAGGCCAAGTTTCCTCAAAAGACTTTGGCCTGGCAATCTGTTTCCAGCCCAATCTGAAGAGGTAACGACAAAAGGCAAAAGAGAAAAGCTCAGACTGCACATCCCTTAGCTTGCCTGCTGAGTGCAACAAGGAGTGCCCCTGTGCACCAAGCAGCACAGGCTGAGCACCCACCAACTCATCTCACACAAGCCATTGCACCGCTCAGTCTGACATCCCTTGCTTGTGCACATCTCCTTTTGCCCGAGTTAGAAGCTGATGCAGAGGTCAGAGCCTCCATACCCTCAGGGGAACATGGTCAGAGCATGAGCCATCACATTTAAAAGAGACCCTACCCAGACACCTACAGTTGGAATACAATAAACAGCAGCATCTCCAGAGTCCAGCAGAAATCAGGGTTCCATTCCACCGAGAGCTGTACCCATCCCTGGAGAGAGCAGCACCTGCATCAAAGAGCTTACACCCTGGCAAAAAGGTGGGAGAAAAGATTGGGACCCTCACGTTGGAGCTGAGGAACAGGGACAGACTTAATTAAGTTTGTACAGGGAGTGTGTGGCAGAGAGGCAAACTGAGTCAAGATCTCTGTTTTTCCATCCACCTTCATATGGATTTAATGCAAAATGCACTGACATAGAAGCCAGGATACTGGGAGGATCTTTTGCTTGGGTGGGAAATTTTGGTGTCCGGTTTCAGAGCTGCCCTTGCTTTCTCTCCTCCACTGCCAGGTGACCTTAGGTGTCTTGCAGCAGCAGCAGCGGAGGAAGGTGTCTCATGCTGGCATCCTTCCAAGGGCAGAAGCTGGCTGAAGTGGAGGATGCAGGGGGAGACGAATGACATTCAAAGGAGCGTCCCCTCAAAAGGGACACTTTGCAAGACCATAGGAGCAGATGCGTCATAGCTCCTTACCATTTTCATTTCCTTGGGGTTTAAAGGAAAGGTCTTTCTTACCCTCAGAGAGAGGATATCTGCTTTATTGCTTCCTAAAGCACCCGGATATGTTACCCAAGCTGTCAGGGTTAGATAACCCCACTGCCATTGCCACCAGAGTCAGAAGCGGGCCAAGAGTCCAGCTTTCTGGCTCCATGTGCCCTCCCCGTGAAACCGCACTCCTCTACCTGTCTGCTGCTCTTCCAGATCCCAGACCCGACCCAGCTGGGCGAAGTTGCCGGGTCAGCCCACCGCCACCGTCCCAGGGAGCGATACCAGCTGCTCCCGAGGCAGTGATAATGCTGTAGGGCTGTCCTGTATTGCACCCACAGGTACACACCCCAGCTCCTCTCCCCGTGTGCTGGGATGCCCATCGCGCACCCCGCCCTGGGCTCCTGGCAGGCTGGCCAGTTCCCCGTGTTACAGGGTGGGGAGGGAAGATGTTCAGAGTGCCTGCAGCTATTCAGTTACCGATGGTTGTGTTTGAAGAGCTTCCCTATCGCCCTTTTGTTAAAGCTTTGGCTTCCCCCCCATAGCCTCAACAGATGAAATCAAAGGGAAGTAGCTTTGCTTGGTGTAACCTGTTTTGATCAAGCAGATAAACGGGGAACAAGTGTCTGACACAAACAAACAGACAGACAGAGGCAAGTCCCACCTCAGCATTTTGTTGCATCAGATACAGAGGGCTTAGATAAACCACAAGAAGGGGGAGATCTCTGCCTCTCGGCTTGAAGACCAGGGGCGACACTCTGCAGTGCCAAGCCCCCACAGTTCCCATAAAAAAAAAATCAACCCAGAACTTGCTGGCATGGCTTTCATCAGTTTAAAAAGATGAAAAGAGCTTACAGCCAAGCATAAAACTCACGCTTGTCATTACCCCCCATGGAGTCAGCGGGACTGCCTGCGAGCCCAGCCACAGCCGCTGCACGCCAAGCGTTAAACCATGCCGGCATCATGCAGGAAAGGGTAAAGAGGACCCTTGGACTGGAGAGACGGCCCAGTGCTCGGACTGGGCGACAGGGAAGGCAGTCCAAGGCCCTCGCGGGAGAAACCTGTGCCTATTCCCCTCTTCCCCCTCACACACATACTGTGATAAAAAAGGCAGAGTTAAAGTAAAGGAGGGCTTAAGATTCACAGGACTGGGTAGGGTGGGTGATATTCCTGAGAATTTTTTTTTTTAAATCATGGCTTTTTGTGAAATGGCAAAATTTCACTACAACCAGTAGACATGGGGGGCTGGAATCAAACAAACATGGGTTTTTGAAGAACACCTGACTAAAAGCTTTGAAGCGTTTTCTATGAAATTGGTGTGGATGAAAAATAAAAAAAAAAGCTTAGCTTTCCTAACCTCCTATGAAAGATGAACAATTTTGACAATTTTCTCAAAAAAGAAAAAGCCCCACGATTATTTTAAACACTTTCAAAGTAAAACAATGCCCCAAATTACCCTTTTTCCCCTCTAAGCCTAGAACTGGCAGAGATATGAAAGGATGAGATTACGCTTCTGCTACTGACACTTCCCATCAGATCTTTAGGCATCAGTTTTAGATCAAGGGCTTGGTTTACAAAAGCATTTTGGCACCCAACTCCCTCCAGGTTTTTTTTTTGTTGTGTTGTTTTTTTTTTTTTTAATTCTTCTTGGAGCCAGTCTGCATCTTTTGGTGATGAAAAGCCTTTGTAAATCTGCACCTAGAAGGATTTCCAGTCTTTATAAGCTATAATATTGTTAGTTTGGTAACTGCCCTCTCCTTTGGGGGTAACAAGATTCCTGGGGGGCTGTGTGGATTGGTCCAATTCATTAGGAAATGGGTCTTCCATTAATGAGTCATTGGAAAACAGATTTTCCCACATGAAGCTGGTAAACAAAACACTAAACTATTAGGTGTTGCAGTAAATATTCCTCTAACAATGTGTATAAGGGAAAATAAAAACTTCCAGGGAAGTTCAGTACAAAGAGATTTGTTGTTTATAAACAGAATGGTCGGAAAGAGGGAAAAAAAAAAAAACGACAAAGATGTGTAGAGGTTTTAGGTAAAGCACCGACGCAGCCCCTCCGTGGGCTTGGCTGGTCGTGACTGCCAGTGGGGCTGATATGCCAGGTTACACTACCTGAAGTATAACATATACAGCCGAGCAACAGCGTGCGATCCTGCTCTGGCCACCCTCTTCTCTGAGAGTCCTGCAAGGGATTGGTCATCCTGCAGGAGGGCTTGTGGCTGCTTGCTAGAGTCCCGCAAGAAGCTCCTAGCTCTCTGCAGTGTCTCTCATCACAGCTAAGTCTGATCTCTGAAGATCAACCAGTCATGTGGACTGTATTAGAAAAAAGAATAATTTAAACAGGTTCCTTGTATCAGTCCGCAGGGAAGTGTCACTCTTTTGCAAATGAAGGAGATTTACTTGTTCTGATTTCCCTGCTTGATTTGAAGGCTCCTGGAGCAGAAGCAGAGCTAATGCTGCTGCAAACATTTTTGTTATTTTAAAACAAATTGACTTCACTTCTCTGCTTTCTTTTCTCAATTACCACTAGAAAGAGGTGCTACAGCTAACACTAATAGCTGTCTGGAAAGCTTAAGCTGAAAAACATATTTTATCCAATCAACTGTGGTTCCAGCTTCTCGCCTGTTTAACACTATTGACTACAACATCAGCAGTGAGAGTCTCCCACTACATTTAGTAACAGCCAATACCAAAACCAAATACCGACTCTTGTAATAATACAGCCTTTCCTAATCTTGATTCAACTATGCTATCCATCAGCTGTGTGCCAAGATGCACGAAATATTTCAGGAGACTCTGAGTTCTTCCCAATTTAAGGTCCTGTAACAGCTACCAGGGTTTTCTGAAAGAGCTTGGGAAGTTGGGGACACGTTTGTTGCTAGGCGGCTTGGAAACATTTATCACAAAAAACAACTTGGGGTTATCTGAAAGCCCTGAGCAGAAGCTGACCTGACCAAAGTCAATCAGAGTTCATGGACATGAATAGAACCAGATTTTATCTCTACTTTAGATTATGTCAAATAACCCAGCTTAATAGTTAAGAGCACAGAGGATTTCTAGTCCTCAATGTATGCTGTAAATAAAGAGGCAGTTTTAGTCCCTAGTGCCTAGTTTCTCTGGCTTTACCAAGATCTCAATTTTTCTAAGTCCTCTCAAATGACAAGAGTAAGAGAGAAACAGTAAAATCATTCCATGTAAAGTTTTAGTCTGCTGCTACACCTCCCCCCACCCCAAGCTTAGGGCTCTTCATTACTCAAAGAACAATGGTTCTTCTACATTGTCTCTACGAGTTTTAGTTTTAAAAGATGTTTATTTCTAAGTCTATAGATGAGCCTCACTGTTTCTAATAATCTTAATTTCTTATACCTAGCAGATGCTAAAAATATTTCCTATTGCTGTTTATTTGCCTAAAAAGGAATCTGACCACGAGCCTTTGTGAAATTACAGCCTCGAGGTCTTGCATTCAAAGCCCACTGCAGGCAATGGCAGTCAGAAGTGATGCCAGAAAATACAAACCTGATTTTTTTGGTGTATATCATACTTTGTGGCAGTGCAGGAGTTGGTAAGCAACCTGGCAGATATCAGTGCTAACACCAGTGCTATCATCTTCAAAGGATCACGCTGTTCTTCAGCCTTCCATACTCAAGGAAAACTGGGGCTTCTAGCCACGGAGCAGTGAGAGTCTGAGCAGCCATCAGGTGGGAGTAGTGGAGATGAGAAACCCAATCACATTTCAAGATGAAGAGTGATAAATTTTTGCTGGAGCTACCTAGCTGGAGTTGATTATTCCCGAAGTCCCTCCCATTTTTCTACACATACATGGCCAAAAAAGGCTTAGTCCCTGGGAGTTTTGTCTAAGGAAACGTTCCTGACACGAACCCTGCATAAAACGAGGAGCTGTTTGTGCTAAACTGAGCGGACCAAGACTATTTCAATGGCATTATTCCTTTGGCAAGATGTAAGTGTATTTCCATGCTAAAACCACAGAGGACATTACTGAGACACACTGATTCACTGCTGTTACAGAAGGATCTTGCATGCTGATCAAGGTACAAACACAATCCTAGCCCAGAGCGTATTCTTGATCAACTCCCAGGCTGGTTGGAAGAGCGCAATGTAGCAGCAACAGGAGTCAAGCAAAGCACGGACAGAAACTTCCAGCACCCATGCCCCTCTTTTCTTTTATTTTCTTTCCCCTCCCTCCTCGGGCTCCCTCGCCTGCCCCCCATGTCCCAGACCCTCCTTACCCGGCTCCACCTGGTCGGGTTCGTGCCGAGTATCTGTGGAATCTGCCGCATCACCGCTCATCTTGATCTCTGGAAAAGGAGGCACAACTGATTTTAATAACAGGTCACAGTCCCAGGCAACAGGCACATGTGGCTTCCACTAAACAGCACAAATGAATGTGTAATTATAATAAACCATCAGACTTTCAAATTTCTGATTCCTCAACATACAGTCACTAGAATATTCATCAGCTCCGAGGATGCACTTTCCCTCCTGTTGCTCTTTGCATCCCCCTCATTCCTTTTCCCCCTCCCCAGTTTGCTGCTGCGTTCTCACCTTTCGCATCATTCCTTTCCCGTACAGAGGATGAGGGGTTGTTTAACCACCGGGAGCCCTCCCAGCCTCTCGCCCGAGCTTTATGCAGGCTTCCCAAACCAGCTGGTGTGGCTCTCAGTTTGACACCGTCCTCCACCACACCTGTGGAAGCAGGGCATCCCTCCCAGCTTTCCCCTCCTCTCCCACAGCCTTCCCTTGGCCCCCCAGATGGCTCAGCCGGGCCAGTGCTTGGTGCTATACAAAGCACGTGCAGGCAGGACCTCAGAAAGGCAGGCACAGAGCAAGATGCTCTCAGAGAGGGGAGAGAAGTCTCTCTTCTCCTCTCACTCCTTTGCAAACTCAGCTTGTTTCTCTCAATACATCTGATCCCTATTTGCAAACTATTTACCCTGCTTTCTCCCACATGCACATGCTCACACCCCTGGCAAACCACGAAGAAGCTGCCTTGCTCCAAAGCACTGTCCCCAACCCAGGAGCAAGAAGAATACTTTGCTATCAAGGTCCTGCATATTTCCCCCCATCCTTATCAATGCCAATAAATACATCATTTACCCTTGAAGTGATGGCTGCCACCACACCCCGGGCCACGTTCTCCTTCGGGGACAGCTGAAATACAAGGTGGGAATAATCAACTTTACCCTGGATTGCTCATCTCTTCCTTAAAAGAGGCAAAGTACACACCAGTGAAAGAAGGAAGAATATCTATTCAAATTCAGATGGACACCCCCTCGAACTCTTCTGCCCTTTACATGGGAATTTTAACTCTTTCCAGGCTAGTTGGGGAAGAAAGATAATAATTTTTTATAAAGAACCAACTGATTTGCATGTGCTTCCTGCAGCCAATCCTGGCCACAGAAGTCATCTGATTTGCATCGGGTAATAACAACAGTTTGGAAGCTGGGCCAGTGTTTGCTGTGGTTTTGCTGGGGTAGAAAAGGCAGGTGGAAGCCTTCTTAAAGGCATCATGCAAACCTTTTCCTCTTTCCTAAATATGCCTTGTGTTATTTCCAAACAGCCAAAAGGGTGAAAAGAACCCTATAGGTTTTTATACCCATTTCCCTCTATTACTCACACTAAAGCAGGCAGGCTTTTTTGTTTGTTTGTTCGGGTTTTCTTTTCCCCTATTCAAACTTCCAGTGTGCAAATGGCAAATTATCTGCTTTTTGGCCAAAATTGAATAGCTTTGTTTAGGTTAAGGTTTGAAACTTCTTCCTTCAGCAAATGAATAACGGAAGAAAAAAATGACAAGATTTTATACCAGAGGCAGACTGCAGAAACTTTCACATACTTCAGAAACTTCCTTTCTTTAAATTGTATTAAGAAGTGAGGGGAAAAAGGAGGGAGAAGACAGTTGTGGGAATTTTTTTTTTCCCCCCTTCAAATAAACCCACTGCAATTAAGACATAAACATTTAGTGGGGCTTCTAAGCATTTCTACTGCAGGAAGAGTAATTATCATCAGCTATAAACATCTTCTTGTCTTGTAATACTGCCAAGGGACCCTAACTTAGGCAATCTACAAAGCACAAGGTTTTGCTTGCTGCCAAAAAGTATCTTAAAAAAAAAAGCCAAGTTCTTATAAAGTAGATTAAGAAAAATCTTAAATCGTGCAGAAGTTCGGTGCTTGCTTTAGTGAGAAAGTCTGCAGGTTTGCACAAAAAAGTAACGCAGGTTTCATTGTGAGCACACAAATATCGAATGAACGTGTGTTAGTGAAAGAAAATTATCCAATCCCCAAGACCAAGGAGCCCCTTACGGGCACAGAGCAAGAGACAGAGCAGTTCAGACAGAGCTGAAGAAGGGAAGATGCAAAAGCAAACCACGAGAAGCTCTCTCCCTCTTGCAGGAGTAAGCCCTCAGCCCCTCTGCCATTTATAACCTGGGGTGGGCGGGGAGGAAAGGAGGGATTGCAGCTGTGGCTTGATTACATATCACATGCTATCCATCAGTTAAATTCCCTCCTCCTGAAGTCAGGAGATAGCAAGATACCCTGTGATTCCCAGCAGAAGAATTTTATTTTCACAAGGATTCAAATTCCCATTATAAAGGTACACATATTTATTACATTTTTATTACATAAATGTAATAAAAGTTTAAATATCTTGGGGGAAAAAAAAAAGAAACAACAACCCATAAGGAAAAAGAAAACCCTTTTGATCAAAGCCTACTGATCTGAGTGGTTTGGGGCTGGCCAGCTTTTGTATACCTATGAACAGCAGTGCAGCACCAGTCATCCTCCAAGAGGTCCTTGAGAACAAGGAGCAGACATACAGAGGAATTACTTTCTAATATGATATAAGTGTAGCCAAGGTAAAGGCAACACATTTTTATTGACATTCAAGAGTCTTCCACTATAAACCAGAGCAGCGTGATACATCTGGATTTGAATCCCTCCCCCCCTCCCCCCCCCCAAATCTGACAAAATATCTCAGGACAAAACAGGCTGGGAGACTTGGAGTCCAACTAAATGCAAGCTCCACCATACAGCTTTGCTAGTTTGGCAATATACAGAGAATAAGCAGGGTAGTAAAAAAATCTCTGGGAAAAATAATGCAACTTAGGACTGCCTAACTCCTAACCACAGACCTATTAGGAGCCGCCACTGCGGCCTGGGCCATATTAAAAATGTGCTGCTATACCTCAGCTAGCAAACATACCCGGAGTAGGGGTAGTCTGGTTTGTTCACCCAGACCAAAGAAACTATACCAGTGCAGACACTTCTCTGGGGATATATCTGCATCTATATTTTTGCTGAAACAAATGGTGTCAGCAAATAAAGCTTTCCCAAGCCCTTATTCCTAGTAGTTGTTCAGACGTGGGCACTAGGGTAAACCAGCCTGATGACTTTAAAAGGGAAAATGAAAGCTGGTGATGGTAGTGGGGGGAACTCAGCTTGGCTGGGACCATTACCTGGAGCCTATTGTATTTTCTGCGCTTTAGGTGCCCGAGCCCCTCCGAAGGCTCTGGGAAGGTGAAATATCCAAATGCCTGGGAGGAGGCGGTGGGACATGCCAGGGAACGCGCTGCTGCAGGGAAACCCTCTTGGCAGGGAGGAGGGCGTGCGGAGCCCGAGCAGCCCACCTTCACCTTGCACGGTGCGTCTTCTCTGCACGGCCGCGGAAGAAAAAGAGCGCACCTCTGCAAGCAGCTTACTGCGAGGCCTCACTGTTCAGGGACCCCAAGACTGAACACGCTGAAGTGCCTTTGCACGAGGGTGAAGAAACACCCTCCCACCAGCGTTGGGCTCTGGCACGTGAAAGTGGTTGGGCCCAGGCTGGTCTCCCTCCCTGCAAAAAGACTGCTTAAACCTTAGGCCCTTCTGACAGACGGCAGGGTGGGATGATTTGGTAGAATGGAAGTTCAGCGCACACCCAGGTCTGCGCAGCTCCTGGCCAAATCCACCCTGGGAGTGATGCCACTGGCTTTGACAGAGGGCACAGTATCGATTTTGGGAATCTTCTCATGAAGAAAGAGTCGCCCACAAGCAAAGCAGATGGGTGGATAGGAGCCTGCGGGGGATGCGTCCCCGAGAGACACCACACACAAGCACACCCATCGCAGGTGCTCAGACTAGTCAGGCTCACACGCTGAGCCAAGACCACGAGCCTCCCGCCTCCCGCAGCCTCTCCTCGCGGCTGGCCGCGCAGCGCCGGGGGCTCCCCAGCTGCCCTCCCCAGGGCTGGCACAGGGAGCCAGCCTGCTCAGCGAGGTGCCGACCGGCCACGGAGGGGCTGCTGGCATCCCAGAGCCGCGAAGAGGTTGCAATGCAGCCATGGAGCAGAGGCTTTGGCCACCTCTGCCAGCCCGCCGCAGGCGGACACTGCGTTAGGTGATGGCATTGCTGCAGCATCTGCCTTGCCCTGCAGGCCCACCTGTGAGCCCACATGCAGACAGGGCCTGTTGAGGGGCTACAAGCACTGGGCATGGACCCCTAGGTCTCCCCTGCACAGCAGGACCACCAAACACCTGAGCTTAGCTGCAGCATGCCAATAGGTATGCAAAGGGAACAAGCCTGGGACTGATGGAAGCATCCGCCCCCTCCCCTCCAAACCAGGCGACAACATGCAGCATCTCCTGCTGCACAAAGCACTGGACACAGGTCACTAGCAGGGCACATGGCCCCTGTACCCCCAACACCCTGCTGCCTGCCCCTGCCGCAGAAGGGGCTGTCAGGATCTGGCCTTCACTGCTGCCGCCGCTCTGCTCCTACCCCAGCGTCACCCTCAGCTCCAGCATGCCCAGGGATGCAGTCCTTCCCCTCGAGCACAGGGGCTTGAGCCGAGGGCAGAAGCTAAACTCACTCTGTTGGGGCGAGCTGGAGCTCAGCACAGCTCCAAGGGATTTGGCAGTGATTGCTCTTGTTCCCCAGCTAACTGCAGAGGGGAGATCTGCTCAGGAAAGGTGCGAGACTACCTAAGCTGTATCTCTGGGTCAGACTCCCTGGAAGGAGTCTCTTGCTTTCTGAGTATCCCTCTTCATTCATTCCTCACTCAACCCAGCCTCCTACAGCTCCCTCCTCATTCATTTCTCCCTCCTTTTCCCTCTTTGTCATTAACTTTTCTCCTTCCAACCCATGTCCCATCTCACTCACACACACACACCCTCCACCCTTGCCACATCCCTCTGTGAATTTATCCCCTCTCACTCCTCCCAGCGTTATCCCAGTGACTGGACCCACAGGTCAGGCACTAAATGCCCATTTTCCAGGTACCCAAGAGACCTCTGCGCTCTGCTCCCCGACCCACATTAGGGCTGGCAGCGTGAGGGGTGCGCCCACATTGTGGGCATGGCTTGGCAGCCCCCTAAACAGGATCAGGGCAGCATCCATCCCCAGGCAGGAATGTGGGCACTTAACCAGGCACTGGCTGTGATAGCCGACTCCAGCGGGAGAAAGAGAAGGGAAAGGAGGGAGGAAAGGTCACAGGAATCAGAGCAATCCCATTTCCTGCCCAAGTCCATGGTCTCAGCTACATGGTGAGCTCCAGCCCGATCCTTCCTCAGGTGCTCTTTACCTGCATGCACAGACTCCAGGTTCACCATCCTGCTGGTGGAGGGAAATCCGCGGTGCGCCCAGCCTCCTGCCGTCAGCCCCAGGTTGCCAGGGGCTGCCAGTTTGCCCTCCCTCCTCTGCCACCCGCTGCCTCTCAAACCGGGCGTGGGTCCGCTCCCGAAGGGACCTAGAGCTCCATTGCCTGTTGCCATGCAGGGCCAGGTGAGCATGCGGCGCCGCGCCACGCCTCGCCCCACCTCCGGCTCCCTCGGGTGCCCTGACACCCAGCAGCCTGGCGCCCGGCCCATGCAAAAGCGCCCATTTGCATATTAGTAACTCGGGAATGGATGAGTCCCTGCAGCGCTACCAGGGCGTGGGGTGGGGTGGGAAGGAGGGAGGAAGGAAGGCGGTTTGCCCGCCCTCAGCTGCACAGATACACCCCGCAGCACCTGCCTGCTGGGCTGCAAGTGGGGGGCTTTGCGGGGGCTCCGCCATCAGCCCCAGATCCGGGTTGTCCCCTTGTGGATAGGCTTTTGGCTCTGCCCCTTGCAATGCACAGGTAAGAGAGGCCAAGGCATCAAGCCAGGCTGGGCAGCAGCCGCCAGCACCCCGAAGGGAAGGGGTCCGAGCTGCGGGAACAACCCCTCCGGTAAGCAGCGCTCTCACTTCGTTTCTGGCCACTCTGATAAACGCTGGGGTCTGCTCAGAGTGAGCCATGAGAGCAGCCCGTCGTTCGAGTCTCTGCGTCCCCTCGGTCTGGGCTGAACCTGAATGATGCCAGATGAAACAATCAGCACAAAAAGGAAAATTAAGAGCAGAAAGGTAACCTGACGGCTAAAGACACAGGGCAGGGTTAGGATCAGCACATGGAGACTCCCCGTTCCTGACTTGTGCTTTGTGCGGTATGTCAGTCCCCCAAGAAGAGGAGAGAAGTGGCAAACAGCCTCTTCCTCCTCCTCCATGTTGTTTAAAGCTGCAGTATTTAACTGACTTCCAGGGAAAAAAATCCCCTAATGTCGGCTTCTTTGGTAGGAAGCTGCCAGAGGCCAGATCCTCAGCCTACGCTCTGTGCTGTGACGGGGACCAACAGTCACCCTGACGGACCCAGGCACTGTGATTGCTCCCTGCCCCTGCCGTGCGCTACTGTGATGACCCCCACCACAGCCCGGGGTAGCAGGACGCCTGCGTGAAACGCCTGAGCTCCAGCTGCTCAAACCCCTCCTGAAAGCGTTAACACGCTCAATTGGTAGCTGCCAGGTACAAGCTATCACACATTCATCTCTCCCTGGCTAATTCATGTTCCCACATACTGCTCTCCCTCCCTGGAAAGACAGGTTTCTCTGAAGAGATGGGTGGGCGGGCGGGCAGGCTCTCGAGCCTCACCTCCAACCCAGTCCAAGGTTATGGGGCTGGAGTGCCTGCCCTCGGTGGCGTGGTCAGAGAGGACATCCTCAGGAGAGGGCAACACGCTGGGAGGAAAGGGTGGATGTGTTAAACGAAACTCTAACAAGGAAAAAGAGGGGGAAAGTCGGGGGAGAGATGGAAGGGGGAAAGCAGGGAGGAGGGGAAGTTCCCGAGTCAGACTAACGTTTGCAGGACAGGGTGCAAGGGGAGACTTCTGCAGGCTGCGTGTAGCGCTGCTCCAGGAAGCAGAAAGGTGACACGGGGTGGTTTGCGCAGGCAGCTTGTTTCGAGCCGCTGGAGGGGCTGGACTCCTGCCACCGATCCCGAGCCTGTGGCAGAGCCCCAGCCATTCAGGCCCTGATCCTCGGGGCGTTCCTGGGCAGCTGCTGGTCTGTTTTTTAGTGTTTTCGGCATGACCCCCACGTCTGGGTTTTCCCCATCTTGAAGACTGACGCGATCAGGTGTCTTCACCATGTCAAACGTGGATTTGCTGGTGGCTTCCAGCCAGCTTGAAGGGCCTCTGGGGCACAGGAGAAAGGCCCTGGAAAGGCTGGGGACCACGAGAGCTCTCCTTCTCCCCTCGTCAGAGCACCTTTTGCACACCAATCCGGAGTTCCACTTGACACCGGTCTTTTCTCTCCGCTTGCTGGTGCTTTTCCCTTGCTCCAGAGCCCAGCAGCCTGTCCCGGGGCCCCAGGGAGGCAGGTCCCTCCGGCCGGGGATGCTGTCCCGGCCGTGGGCAGGGCCGCAGTGCCCTCTCCTGGCCCTGCAGGCGCTGCCGAACGCAACCGCGCATCCTCCAGCCACCCCGCTCTGCAGCTGCTGGGACCTGCTTTTTCTATTATTTTGTGGTCAATGGAACAGCAGGGGAAAAAAAAATATTTAGGCGCTTTTCTCCCCAAACAGCTGTGGGAGCAAAGCCCTTTACCTGGGTACCCTTGGCCTCAGTGATGTACTACGCAGGCAAGAGAGAATACACCCTCCTTATTATACACCCTCCGAAACACCTCTGCTACCCTCTGCAGAGAGAGGAAAAATAGGGGAGGGATCACAGCATCATCCCTCCATTCTGCTGTGGAAACAAGACCACCTTCTCCAGGCAAAGGCAGATTTGCTTTAACTCTGACTGAGAGGATCACTCCTAGATGCCAGCAGATATGCTGCTTTTTTTTTTTCCATGGCCGTCAATGAATGATCCATCCGCTCTCATCCTAACTGCATGCATGTGTTCCTTCACTCCTGCCGCCAGTGTTTATTCCTCTCTTGGAGGAAGATAAGCTCTGCAGATAGCACTTGATTTATGGAGTATGGCCTTTGGACGGGCCCTGAAAGCATGAACTGCAGAAAGATGTTACAAAATCCCCCACTGCAGCAAGGATTTATACCAGTGCTCCTGGCCGACTGCGCCTGCCCTCTGTGCCAGGAAGATCTCCTGTCTCCACCTGCAACAGCTGCTTTTCGAGGGTGTTATTTAAGTGCATCAAGAAGGATTTTTCCTTTGAAAAGGCAAATGCACTGCAGCGCAGTTCTCTTCCAGGAAGGCTGGGGAGACAGCGAGATCTTTCAGGGACCGAGACGCACAGCTGTAATTTGGGGCATGGACCACAGGCACCCCTACACCCTGGCGCTGCCGCCGCGGCCCGGAGAACCTCTCCCCCCGGACACCCTTCCCCTCCGCAGAGCAGAGCCGCGCTCCGCCAGCACCCACTTGTGGAGGCCGGGAAACCTGCACCGGAAGCGGTGCCCCGCCGGGCGCCGGGCCGGGCCGCCCCGGGCAGGACCCCCAGCCCCGGGGCCGGGCGGCGCCGGGGCTCCGCCGCGCCCAGCGCAGGCAGCTGGCGGCCCCCGCGATTCCCCAGCCCCCCGGCACTGCTGGCCCACCTTTCGGAGCCCTTCGAGGCCCCGGTCGCCCCAGGGCGGGCCGGTGGCATTAGCTTCAGGACAGCGGAGCGCCACCTCCCTCCCACGCTGCAGCACACCTGAGGGACATGCCCCGGCTGCTCACCTCCCCTCAAAGCCCAGCTCCACAAATCCAGAAATGACCGTCGAGTTGAGCTTAGCGTCTGCTGCCCATCGTTCTTTAGAGGTCATGACCTTCACTTACCTGGTACTCCCAGACCTCCCACAACACAGCCGCACACAGAGAGCTCAAAACGCCCTCCGACCTGCAGTGCTGGACACAGGCCCAGCTCATAAAAGGCTCCTCCATCACTCCACAGAGCCGAGGCGATGGTTTGGTACTGCTATGCACCATGCTGCTTTCCCGAGGTGGCCTGGGAACACCTCAGCTCGGTGCTGCCAAAAGAGCCGGGGAAGGGCTGAACCAGGCACCCCAGAGCCTCACCGCTACAAAATAAGCACATTCAGGCTCCCCGGGATATGACCCAACGCTCCCAAAGTGAGCTCGTGTCCCCTCCCAGCAGCCCTGTACAGGAGGTAACAATGGAAAGGGGCTTCGCAGGGCTCCCAGCAGAAAGGCACGCAGCCGCCCTGCAATCCTCTCCCACTCACCTCACAGCCCACCTCACCCCACAGCTGGATTCAACTCCGGCAAGCAGGGACAAAGTTTCACGGTATCCTGCTGCAGCAGGAGCCAAGGCAGCAGCGAACACACCCCTGTAAATGCTGACCATGTAAATGAAAAAGCAGCAACTTCTGCTTCCCCAGAAATCACAGTAAGGGGCTAAGTTGCCTTGGTGGCTCAAGCAGAGAAGGGCTGAGGTGCAAAAGTCCTTGTCCCATCTCTGCATTCACCACACTAGGGGGAATCAGCACTCCACATTTCTCCCTCGAGCAGCCACTGAGCTAAGAGCTCTGAGCTGGCCCAAAACTCTGCTGCCCTCATCTCCCCTCGGCTATAGCTGCAGAGGAATAGACAAAGAATACTTTATTGAGGCTGCTGGAGCCAGCCACATCTGCATAATATCCCCTCATGGGACCCCACCATCACTCAGGGAGAAGAGCAGGCACCAGCCTGCCTAATCCCAGGACCTGCTTCTACTGCTGGTCTTTTATTTCACCAGAGCTCGGGCTCGAAGCTTCCACAGTCACTTGAGATGACAGTCAAAGCTGTCCCTACCGAGGGGCTGGGTGGACGGTACGCTCGAGATGCAGGACCACACCAATAAGTGCTGTGGTCATGCTGAACAGCAGGATGTTCCCCCCCATCCATGGGTCTTCAATGTCCTAGGTGCAGGCTTGAAACTTACCCATAAGGGAACGACTCTTTAATCAAGAACCCAAACAATTGGATCACACAGAGATTATGATGCACAGAGAATCTTTTAGGCCAGGGATGCTTTAAAAAAATCAGTTTATTTTACCTTACAAATGATAAATAAATTGTTTTAAAAAAATCATTTCAAGTGTGTTTTACTTCATGTTGCAATATTAAAATACCTTTCCCTTCTCCCCCCTTAAGTGATCAATACAAAAATAGTTGTGACCAAATTCTTTTTTTTGTCAAAACTTCCTGTATTTTAGGCAAAAAGGCACATTTTGAAGGCTTTTCACCAGGAGGTACAGGGGTTCACAATGACCCCAACAGCCTCTCTCCCCTCCCTGCTTGTTCTAACTTGAGTGGAAGAGGACACAGGAACCAGGCAGCACTCCTGCAGTGCTTTTTGTCTGATGCCCTCCAGGTATATACCAGGGCCAAGGTCAGCTTCAGTGTTGTCCCTGGTTTACATATAGGGGAAACCAAGGCACAGCAAAGCAGTACAATTATCTAAGAGCTTCTTGTGAATAGCTGGCAGAGTAGGACAGAAAACTGGACGTAGGTGTAGAATGTTGTCTTTTTCAAAACGACAGTGCGGACCCACCTGGGATCATCCTCCCCCCCCTTGCAACCACAATGTTATGATGGCAGTCACAAGTCTCTAGATGTTTCTTTCTTAGTGGGAGAGTCACAGGACCAACACAAAAAGTTGGGCCTTCACTAGTCTAAACAGGGATTAATTAGAGCCCTAATTACGAGCCCTTTAGGGGCAAAAGTCACTGCTGGGATATATCCACCCATTATATCTTCTAGTCACAAGAAGGATATAACAGCCAGTCGGACACTAGAAAAAGCTACAGGCAGGCTCTTGCTTTGGGTAGGCTTCGTACCTTCCTTGTTCATGGTATGCGGTTCCATAATCAGCTGGTTTCCCATTGGGAAATGCTGCTGCGTCACCAGGAGGTGATGAAGTCCGTGAAGGGGCTTCTTCGGTAGCAGGGGTGTTTGACAACCCGGGTCATCAAGACCATTTCTCTCCCTGCCCTGACCACTCATCAGGATGCTCAGGGCTGATAACTGATCAGAGCTGCCCCCTTTCACATCTGCTAACTCCAGAGCAGGGCAAAAAACACACCCCTCCCGGTGCTTCACCCCAGAAACCTGCGTCTCCTGCTTCTTCCAGGAAGCCGGATCTCCCGGCAGCTGGCAGGCGAGCATCAACACGCAGTGAGCTGAGCCTGCTTATCACAGTATGAGGCAGCGTCAGGTGGGGAGGGAGTCACAGGGGGCCAGAAGGAAAGGCACACACACAGAGCTCTCCTGGTACATGGCACCGCTGTGAACCGTATTCCTTCTTTGGAGCAGCCAGCTCCAGGAGGCCCTTAGCATCATAAATGGTGGCAGGAGGCAGATAAGCTGCCCCTTGAAAAGGTCTGGCCTGGCTTTGCTAGGTCTCCTCATCCCAGAGACACAGCTGCTTCTGCGGCACATAGTAATCGAAGGTGTAGCCCTTCTGGCAGCTGCGGATGCCACATTTGTAAGAAGAAACCTTGCCACCAGCGTCGCGACTCTTGCAGTACTTCAGCATGCACGGGTACCACTCGATGCTCAGCGAGTAGCTGCAAATGCAGGGTTTCCAGCGGTCTGCACACAGCTTGCAACGCTGCAGGTCAGGGAGATCAGATGTCTGTGGCAGGACCTCGAACATGGAGCCATCCACCCCTGTGGGAGAAAGCAGAGAGACATTGCTCAGAGCGCTGCTGAAAGGCAAGGCCAAAGGAGAGAGCCACCAAAGCGAGCGTTGCTCTCTCTGCACAGTCTCCAGGACAGTCGAGGAGAATGAGGGTTAGACAGAGGGCATTTGCAGGGGCAATGCAAATTCAGACACGAGTCTGAATAGGAACCGCAGGAGGAGAAAGGGCCCTGGGGAAAGTAAGCCAAAAGATACGCAAAGTGTGTAAAGAATATATTTCTTTTGGGTGATGGACCACGTGAAAGGTTACCTTGAAAATTAGGTTCACTAGGAGAGCACCACCAAAAGGAGTCAGATATGCTAACTAATAGACTAGTGCAATGTGACGTGCAAGCAAGCGATACACATGCCTTATCCACCGTAAAGACAGTGAAAGAGAAGCCAAAATGATCTGTGCTGATCACCAGAAACCTGGCAGGAGAGATGACAGTAGAGTGCCAACTTGCTGACAGGAGCAGTTCCAATGAAACCGAAGGAAACTTACCTTTCTCCAGCCAAAATTTGACATCTTCTTCTCGGGTGTAAATTGCTTCTTTGGCCTCTGCACAGACACTGTGGATGTGAGAGCTCAGCTGGGCCCCCTTGCTGAAGTTGACAGCTACATCCATGCTGAGATGCTCCAGGCCCCGCACCTCCTCAGCCTGCCGCACTGTCCTGGGATTTTTCTGCAGAGGATGAAATAATGAAAACTTGAATCCTGTTTGCAACAAATTATTCCTTAAGGCATGTTGTGATTTCATGCCAACGTAAGGTGATGTGCAAATGGATGTTCCTCTGTAAATGCACCTGTATCCTGTCTGGATGGAAGGTACTTAAGAAAGTTCTTGTTGATGCTGAAACTAATGATAGTTTATCACTGCTCTGATTTGCCTGTGATTGTTTATCAATGCTTTGTTGTGACAGATGGTCCCAAATCAGTACTTGCTTCATTGGGCAATGCGGGGCAGGGGTTTTCATGGTGATTGCTCTAGCCATCCACTTGCCCTTTGATACTAAATCGTGCCTCGTTCTAGTTTATTAGTAGAACAGGATCAATACTATTGATGAACTTAGTTTAGTGCAGAGTCTTTCAAGCAGGAGGGGTGGTCAAAGGGGGGTCTAATACCTGAACAATTGGGCAGCTGCCTGGGAAGAGTATCCAGGCAGGACAGCTCTAAGAAACCCTGGATGGACTGGAGGATGGAGCTAGCACTGAAGCCAGCTGCAGTGTGCCTCTTACCTGCCGCAGCTTGGCCATAGACTCGCTGGGGATGATTTCGTTGCGGTGAAGCCGCGTGATGAAGCAGAGTGCTTGGAACTGGCTCTGGCCCCTCTCCAGCTCCCCGAGAATTAAGGCACGGAAAATCTTCACTTCCTGACAAAGAGATAAATAAGAGTGAGAGTCACAGACCTTTGGCATCAGTGGGGTGAACCAATACGTCAGGGTCAAAGAGAAAGGCTCCAGCCAAAAGAACAAAGTCAAAGGTCTCATACTTCTGCTACCTGAGCACAGGGGTGTAGTCCCAGGTTCAATCCCACCCAAAAGCCTACAGCATAATAACCGGTGTCTGTAAAGAAGTAAGGGTTTTCACAATCCCACTGTGGCAAGGACAAATTGCTACCAAGTCACATCCCACATCCATGGCTTCCTCAAACAACAGCTGAGAATTTCTGTCCTTTACCAAGAAGGGAGGCAAGACTCCAAGGAGTCTCGCTTTGTTTTGTTAAACAAATATCACATAGCCATTATCTCCATGCATTACTTAGGGCAAGCAGTCCCAAATTTCCTCTGCTGCCTTCCCTCACTTGCTTCTGAGCAACTGGTATCCTGAAGAACAAATTATTCATTTCTGAACCCAGCAACATGTGGAACAGAAATGAAAGTCAAATTTTTAAAGCCAGAAGGAACCCGTTACGATCAGCTGCAGCTGACCTTCTTTTCTGCCTGGGTCAATAATTTTGGCATTTTATATAGAGAGCTTCTGACATGGATTGTAGCCCATCTCCAAAACCAGCTTGGAAACCAGCCATAGTTACCTTCACGTAGACTCACAGAATACCTTGTTCAATAGCAAAACCTCATCTGGCATAAATCAACACTGATTTCTAAGCAGGTATCAATTCATCTGACTTCTGGCTTCAGGGGCATTTGTGCATGCTGTGGGAGTCCGTCATCCCCTGTCTTGGTGTCAGACCATACTACTACAAGGGCTAAACAGATGGGTCGGAACGGTGCCTCCTTCTCAGTATGAAGAGCAATTATTGCCTTTTGGCACCCACCCCCAGCCATCGCTCTTAACAATGTCTTCCACAGAGAACTGGACAGATATTGGTGGCTAGGGACCAACAAGTAAAAGCTATGCCAAGCTGCTAAGATCATCCCTCTCCTCCTCCTGGCCTCCTGAGCTATTCCTATTGTATAGCTCATAAGCTCAGCTTCTTCCAAACCTCCTTCTGCCCCGAGAAGAAAGGAGCCTTTCTCTTTTCTACAAACCCTAAGCAGTGTCCACGCTGAGTTTTTCTGCAGACTAGCTCATACAGCCCACCATTTATTCCCTGCCTTCTCTTCCATGTCCAGAAGAGAAGAAGGTATGCAATTCAGTGCACATCTGGACAGCTGAAAGAACAGCTGCAATCTGGGATGCATTTCCCTCCCCAGGATAGGAGAAAGGATTTTGCTGGGTGCATTTGTTGACTGAAAACTTACCACAAGAGCAGGACATGAAGGAGGTTTGGGAAGAAAAAAATACCAAAAATGCTTGTGAAATTACTATGGAATCACTATTTTTTGACAGTTTTAATGGCGAGAATTCCCATTGAGACATTGGTACCACTGGAACGACCCATGTTCCCATCTGCGTTTAGTCCAGCTGCCTTCCAGCTGAGCTCTACTGCTGTGAGCTTCCATGCTGTGCAAGGCCCAAGGATGAGTAGACTAAAACTAGTAGCTGACCCTGGCATATTCTTCAGCTGCGGATTTAATTTTAATTCACTTTGTACAATCAGCATTCAGTCTGGAAAAAGCGAACAGGGATAGCCATGTTTTGCACTTGGGCCGAAAACCTCTACAGGCAGGAGATGAAAAACACTGCAGTACTTCCCAGGTTGAAGGCAATTTTTGTAAAATGAGAACATGCTGAGCAATTGATTAATTCTTCTGATCTGCCTATTTAAGAATTAGCCTTCAGACACCCAACTCTCTTCCCTTCTCATGGCTGAGACTTATGAGAGATTCACAGCTCTCACTGCTCCCAGCAAACGGTCCAGAGCTCCCCACCGATCCCACACAGCTGCAGGTCCCTCACTCTGCCTCCCAAGTCCAGAGCCCAGCTGCCCCCGCAGAGTCCAGGCAGAGATAAGCTCCCTCCCAAGTGGGCTCAGGTCCAAGGTGCCACTTCCACAGTATACAAAGGGTTCCTGGATTCAGCGACCCTGTTCAGTGATGAATTCGGACAAAGGTTTTAAGTATTTAAGTGTTTCTGAGTTCCAAGCACACAGGAGAGGAAGGACCAAATTTGTGTCATGACAATGCACCAGTGGAGCAAATGAACAGCTCTCAGGCATCGAGACAAGCATCTACTCCCCCCTCTAACCCAAGGCAGACACCAGGAGCAAGCTTGGAGTGCACAGGGTCATCAGCCACTGCTGTATTGCCCTCAAAGCCCCTTACTGAACTGCCTCCAGCTCCAGCCTTGCTCCCGCCACACCAGCGAGCAAGTGACCCAGGGCTGCTGCTCAGCTAATCGAAATATTTAGCTGCCTATCTCTGTGTGCTTACTGATTTATAGGTCGACAAGTCCATGTAACCTCTGGTAAAGATCCCTGCAAAAATCATAATTGAAAGAGCTCATTGGTAGGGGATGGAAGAAGGGCAAGAAAGAGAAAGGTGGGGAAGGGTGGTCTTGCAGTGGGGAAGATACAGCTGCAGGAGGAAAGAGCAAGGGGGAAGACAGTAAAGATCAATGGGGTAGCGTCCCACTGCACGACCCTTTCCTCCACCCCCAGATTCTCCTTTCTCAGAAAGGCATGGCTGATCTCCCTCACGTCTCCCCCCTCCTGCCCTCAGGCACACACCCAGCCAGCCCTTTGCTCCCCACCTGCCTGCCGCAGCCCCTTCCAGCTGAATCCGAAAGGCTCTGCGCCTGGCTGCCTGGACGGTACATTAAACAGCGAAGCCAGATCTTTATCTAAGTCAGCCGTTCCACCAGCCCTGCGGATGCTGCTGCCTGCGAGAGCAACTGCCCCCAGCTGCCACCCTCAGCGCCTGCAACCCTCCCACACGCTGGGCTTGGGTCGCCCAGAGAGGGGCTCATTTCTCCTCCTCCTCCCCGTGTCCCCAGTGCTTCTGGCCCACGTCCCTCCCCCAGCTCTGTCTCACTCCATGGCATCTAAAGGAAGCAGCTCTGGCGTGAAGAGGGCTCTGGTGCTGCCTGAACTCCAGGTGTCAGGGATTTCCAGCACAGTTGTTGATACCGAGGGAGGTGCACTGGTAAAGACAGGAATTGTCCGGGTTTGCCAGCACTGAAATAGCCAGTGAACCAACGATCAGCTGTAATGAAGCTGTTTTGATCAAGGACCTGGCTCCTATGGCATGCGTTGTTCTCAAGAGAGAAATCCCACTTTTACCTGGCTCCCAGCAAACCCAAAGCGACCCTTGCTGTGGATTTCAGAGCAAGGCTAAAACTGTGCCGCACGCTGGCCCATTTTCTGGGAGACACGTACCCTGCAGTGACCACTGCCTCCTCAGCAAGAAGTCAGTCTCTTCCCCAGCCTTGCTTCACCTCTCTCTCTCAAAGTCTTGCTTGGGTTTCCCTAGCTTTCCGGCTCTCCCTGCCCTCGCTATGCAACCTCAGGTGGAGCAAGAACCGAAGCTTGTCACATCAAAAAATATGTCATGCTTCTCACGTGGAAACAGCCACTGAAGTTTTTCCTGCTCAGAGAGCGCCTTTCTCTCCCCAGCGACCTCACCTCTTTCCCACCAGCAGGAGTAGGGTGAATCAGTGCCAAGGTGGGTACCCGGCCAAGGCAACAAACAGCACCTTTAATTCTGGGTTTCTGCAAAATTTCCCAGCCGGGAACAAGTCCCAGCAGAACATTGCCTTTGCAATGTGGGTACTCTCCGGATTAACTCATCATGGGGGCGTTGAGAATCCTTGGCCCTGACCCGCACTCGTGTGGCGGGTACAGTTACAGCTATTGTTTAGGTTTGGACGACAAACGCTTGGTGTAACAGAGAACAACCAGTTCTGCAGCCATGCTCCAACCATGGCACTAGAGATAACCGCAGCCTTGGCTTTCACAGCAAGCGGAGAGCAGCTCCTCTTTCCTAAAGGCAGAAAGGAAATCAGTGCACTGAGCTCCCAACAGCCCAGGTTGCCTGCACCTACCAAAGGGACTTCTAACAAAGACTAGCCTGCAAGGAGCAGGGAGATCACTGAACTTCTTCCCTCCTCACACTGTCCTCAGCCAGTTCCTCCAGCGACTGTCACCTGGGGTGTGAGAAAAATTCAGCCTCCGTTTCTAGGGTTTATCCAGTAGAGACTAACAAGCCTGTGTGGTCTAGATCTCAGCCCAGCGTCTTGACTTCATGTTGAGTGGAGCAAACCAGTTCCCGGGGAAATAAATTATTTCAATGCTTTCCTCCCCACAACCCATTCAGCTTTCCTGCTAAATTTCTCTCCCCTGAGGACATCAGTGCTGCTGTGGGACCCACTTTTGTCTTTGCTGTCGCATGCCTGCTCAGAGTGGGGGGTACATGCAAAGGGGATGCGCTGCTCGGGGCACTGGGTAACACTGGCACTGCTGGGCCCAATTCCTTACCCTGTCAGCAGCCTTTGCTGTGGTCAGGGCCCTGCCTGCACTGCCCCGGGGGAACAGCTACAGCTGGCCAGAAAGTTGTCGTGCTTGTACAACACAGAGAATGTGTTATTGCATCCACACTGGGGGTCCAGCCAGCTGAGCTACCCTGACTGGGTGGGGATTATGTTTTTTAACCTCTCTCCTACTGGAAATGGCTAGAATGAAGACACTTCAGTACATTGCCTCTTATACTCGGGTGTCTATAAAGGTGAATTAAGGATGTGCTGGGAAAGGGGGGAAAAAAGCACATTTTCAGGAGTAATAAGGTTTGACCCTGATTCTTACAAGTATCCAGCAGCCAGAAATCCTCACAATGCTCTGAGATGCTTGGAAAAAACATCCTCTAGTTAAGTATCCTCATGCTCAGCACCTACAGCCTGAGGGATGCCTAAAAGTAACTGTCAGAGGCCACTTTTGAAACTGGATCCTACCTGACAGGTGATTTCCCCAAAGCCATGGAGTGAGCAAAGGGCAGCTCTGGCCGCAAGGCAGGAGTTCAGCCCCCCAGCCCGGTGCTCAGCTCAGCAGCCATCGCGCTGCCGTTGCCTGCGGTACAGCCGCCACCTACCCACACCTGAGTGGTCACAAGAGAGAGCACTTTTAGGTACCTCACTACAGCTCAGGGTAACAAACACCACCATGTTCTAACGAGCCCACCCCATCCCTCCTGCCCTCCCAGAGGGTGCTGAATGACCCTCCTTTTATATTTTTGGTCTCTCTACAGAGAAGAGACTGCTTTCCAAATTACACAGATACAATCTTTAGACTGATGCTTTCTTGTATCACCTAGTCATTTAGCACCTAACACAATGGACCCCTGGCGTAAGGAAATTCTCAAAACACCACCCCAGAATATCATGTAACATAACTTTATTAACGAGGAAACTGAAAGGACTGGCAGTGCAAGCGTTAAAATACCATTACTCATGCTTTCTCCCTTGTGTTTCCACACAACTTTTCCAGCAATCAAAAGAAAAAAGAAACTTTTCTGTATCTTTCTGCTGACCTTGGAATAAAACCACCCACTTTGTTCTCAGGCCACTGTTTAACAACTGGCAAGATCACGCTATTCAAATTAGACGCAACTTTTAGGGTTGCTGTCTCCCCTCACTCTTTTTTGCAATACGTTTTATGCCTGACAGTACTACACAGGAAAAGAAGACGTGTTTTCATCACATTCTTTCAAACTGCAAGAAGAGAAATGGTCTTCACTATTGCACTGCCCAGAAAACATCAAGTCCCAGTTTGGACTCCCACTGACTGGTTTGTGCTGCACTAGAGAATGAGAAAAAAACCTGGTGTGCTCTGAGGACGTGACTACTTCAGGTTCAGCTCTGGAGGGGAGGCAGGGGTGGAAGAGAAATGAAAATCCCACCTATGTGGAAGACCCAGCCACTGCTCAAGTCCCACCCAGCCTCCACCAGTGTCAGAGCACAGAAATGAACTGTGATCTCATCATAACTCCTTTCTTCTCCAGCCCCTAGTCTAGCAGCAACTCCTTGTCAACAAAGAAAAAAAAAATCTGCCTTTGGACAAGCCCCCTGCAGTTTAAGCCAGAGAAGTGGAAAAATCATTTGTGCAAAACCCCAGCATGCTGGCCACAGCATGACCACATAATCTAGCTTGGGAAAGCCAGGTCAACAACCCCAGCTGCTTTTACCAAGGCTAAGAGCCTCAAGACCTTCTCTCTGGAGAAGAGTTGTTGTGTAATGTTAGAAAGATGAGCACCAGAGCAGAACAGGGAAATGCCTGCATGCAGCCAGAACAGGTCAGAAGGGGAAGCCTGGCCAGGCAGCTGCCTGCTCACATCATTACTCACTGCACCGCAAATTCATCTCCTCGGTCCTTTATGTTTTTCTGGCTTTTTTCAGCTATTTTCCAGCAAAGCCATGAAACAGAGAGAACCAGTACCCAACTGTTCTAAAACTGAAGATTAAGAATGGACTTCTGTGAGTCTGATGCCTGCAAAGCCTTCCAGGGACCATCTCCGGTGTATTTCCAGCAGGAGCTGAGGGGTTGCATGGAGCTAAGTAAGGATTTAACATACTGAAGTCAAGATACCTTCAGAGAACCTGTCCCCAGAAACAGCTCAATTATAATACGGATGAGAGCGAGAGAAGAGCTAACATAAACTCTGTTGGGTTTGTAGATGAGATTTGAGAGCAAGCTCCCCTCAAGAAGAGCTGAAGCAAGTGAAAAATGCTGAAACAATCAAGAGCTCAGGACACTAGAAGTCCCCAGGTCACATCCCAGGCTCCCAAAGGGCCTAGCTAGAGGATATGCAATGAGTTTGGATTTCCCTTGGCCAGGAATATGCCGTGGTGTGCAAGTTTGCAATCTGCAGGCTTAAGAGCCCCTCCTCCCTCCTTTAACTGCCCTAGTATGCCATGCCTTCTTGCAAATTTTTTTTTTTTTTTAAAAAAAACAGGAGTCATGGGAATGCTTTTCTGCATGTGTGCTGGAGTACATAGAGCATGCCATCACTTCCAAAATCACTGTGGCTTTTGCTAGCATCTCAGAAAGAGGTGGGCTTGACCTTGTACCCTCCAGATGGAAGAGGGCCATCTAAGAGGCTTGCAAGGAGACTGGGACCAAAGAACGTAGCTGAAAGAGGAAGAGGCACCAGAACAATCCCTGGCAGAAGGCTCCAAGGTTCACAACACGTTGGGACACACCACCTTCCTATCTCATGGGTTTGAGCTCCCTCCTGCTGCAAACCAAAGTCCACCTGAGCAAACAGGCTGAACAGAGGGTTGGAACAAAGTAACACTGCCGTGCCACCCGGAGAGCCGTGCCACCCACATGGGAGCAAACAGCTCTTCCCTGGGCAGTAGGAAGTTCGCTACATCCAGCAGGGCTTAGCATGCTCTGAAGCTGGCCCAGAAGCTACCGTCTCCTGCTGAGAAGTGTGGGATCTGGGGCTTCAGCTCAGCAAGTATCACCTCCCTGCAGAGAGCCACCTCTCACACAGTGGGGCCGGGAGAAAAGGCTCCCCTTACAGCAGGGCTGTTGTCAGTCCCACAGACAGCTGTCAGTCAAACACTTCCCACACCACAAACTCACATATGTGCTCCCAAAGACAGCAGGAGCCCACTTAATGAACTAATTGTACCCCACACGCATCATGGAAAGAGACGCCCTAGAAAAACAGCAGAGCACAAACAGTCCCATCCAGGAGTCAGGAACCTGAGATCTCCCCACCGCACAGAGACTCTCCTGCCCTGGCCCTGCTCCATGCCCAGTTGCTGCTGAGCCTGCCATGCCAAACTGTGCTACTCACAACTCGGCAAAGAGAAACAGAGCCGCTAGGGTCGGCTGGGTGTGGGGAAGGCTTTGCCACCCATCCCACCAGGATCTTTACCACCTCTTTTCACCACAGAGGCAGCCCAGTTTACAGGTTTAACACCACTGGGACAGCAGCCTGCCTAAATGGCTTGGAGCTATACGTGTGAGAATTGCCCTGCAGAGACTGCAAACAAAGACCCCAACAGAGCTTGAGGGTGAATAGACTTTTCTCTACGCATGCAAAAGGATCCTCCATTCCTCAGAAACAGTTCTGGCTCCCGGATCCTCAGCCAGGCTTTTCCCAGGCTCCAACTTGGTCCCAGGTCCGGAAGAACCTCGTGTACCGCTATCACCAGCACTCATCCCACAAAAAAACACGCGCCAGAGCCCTGACCCGATCCTCTCGCTAAGCCCATCTGCTGACCCACGAGGTGCGAAGGGCCCGAGTTCCCATGCCGCAGTCTTTGACCTCCTCCAGCTCAGCCGGGAATCACCGTGAGAGACCGGACCCGCAAAACACGCCGTGGGTTATGCCACCGCTGCCCTCCTCAGAGCTGGGGGACCACGGGAGGGGACAGGCTTTCAGCGCACACGTCCTCCTCGGGGAAGGCAGCGCATCCCTGCGAGCGGGCGCGGACACCCCCTGCATCCCTGGGAACCCCCCGGCACCTTCCCGGGCCGGCTGGGGATGCCTCTCCCGCGGGGCGGGCGCAGGCGGCGGGAGCTGCCGGGCGCCGGGACGCGATGCCGGGGCAGGAGCCCGAGCCCTACCTGTCTGAAGTCGGCGGTGAGGGTGACGAGGGCGCCGTCGGCCGTGCGCAGCTCCAGGCTGATGCAGTCGGAGCCGCTGTCGGCCTGCAGGCTCTCCTCCGTCACCTGCCCGCCGGGCAGCCGCACCCGCACCCGCAGCTCGGCCCGCGCCGCGGGGCCGGGCGCGCCGGGCAGCGGGGCCAGCGCCAGCCAGAGCAGCGCGGGCAGCGCCGGCAGCCGGCGCCGGGGGCCGCGCATCCCCCCGCGCCCGCCCCGCCGGGGCGCGGAGCCGGCCGCCGCGGGCTCAGGGCCGGGCCGGCATGGGGCGGGGGGCGCGGGCGGAGCGGAGCGCTGCGGCGGGCGGGCGCGGAGCGGCGGCCTGGGAAGGCGCCGCGGCCCCGGCCCCGCTGGGGTGGCTCGGCGCGCCGCCCGCTCGCCCTTTTCATTCAAGCCCTCGGCGGGCGCTTCCCTCGCCCCCCGCCCGTCACTTCCTTCCCCGGGCCCAGGGACCTGCCCCACGGAGGCAGCGCGCCGCCCCGCCGTTAAAGGGCCAGCGCCGGGCCGCGCCGGCTCCCGGCTGGGCAGCGCAGGAGCCGCGGGCAGCGCCCGCCGAAGGGCCGGGAAAGGCAGCTCCGGGCCAGGCAGCGTCCCCTGCTCGTACCCCGCTCCCTCCTGTCAGCCGGGTGCCGGGGGGAGGAGGGAGGGAGCATCTCCTCCTGCCAGCTTCGGGGCTCTCCTGCGCTTGCTTTGTGCAGCTTTGGCTTTCTTTCCTCGGGATACACAGCTATCTACAAACTGCAGTTGGAAGGGAGAAGGGAGGGCAGCGTTAACAACAAAGCCCAGCTCTCCTGTCTGCACAGATACACGCAGAGTCCTCTAAACATGTGGTTGCTGCGAACCAAACGACATTTACATGATTGCTCTCACAGTGCACTGTTACAGGTCTGTTGTGAGGCACGCTGGATGTATTCCTGCCCCTGAGGATGTAACACGGGCCACTTCAGATTTTCTTTCACTAGGTCACTTCAGACTCTGCAGTTCACAGTCACAGAGTTCCCAATCTGCCCTTCACCCACCCAGTTCTGCAATCACTTCCAGATGGGCAGATGCTCATGAAGGGCCCCTTTGATTTCAAAAGGTCTCTCTGCAAACACAAAGGTCACTGTGGCAGCAGGATCAGGGCCTCAGAGAAAGAGCCTTGCAAGGAGAAGCACAGAAATAAATAGAAACAACCGTTTAAATCCACACTTCCAGGCAAAGAGATCACTCTCATCCAAGTAGCGCTTTTCATGGGACCTCACACAAGTTTTAACCCTAAATTTTCGCAGCCTCCCTCAAACAAATCATCTCCTTGAAATACTTTTCAGGACAATAGCAGTGCTAAAAATAAGAGCCAAGGAGAAGAAAAAGTTAAGAGGTGCAAACAGGGGAGAAAAGAAATGGCTCAGCTCAGATACAAAAAGAGAGAGAGGGCCCACAAGGTAGAAACCCACAGGAAGACAGTTCCTCATGACAAAAGCTGCAAAGGAGAAGGCCCCGCTCACAGTGTATTTATTCAGAGGAGATTATGCAAAGAGACAGGAGGACCCCAACATGAAGGAAAAGTGCCATGAGGTCAATGGGCACAAATACCCTTGGAAGACTTCCAGTCCAAAGGGCCATACTCACTTCTCGGCCCAAATTGGGAGTCAACTTTCCTGTTGCACTAGGGCTACTTCGGGTCCATCAGCTTGCAACTGAGCCCCAAGCACCAGAGCACAGCGCAGGCCCGTGTCTGTGCTGGAGAATAAAGGATAAAGGGAGATAAGGCTGCACTCCCTGCAGCTCTACACGCTTGTGGGAACATGCTCTCCCAGCTGCAGGTTTTAGCAGTGCCCATGGTGTACCTGGATCTTGGGGTGCAAGAGGTAATTCAGGGCTGTCCTTCACCGTGTTGCCAAACTAGCAAAATTGGCTTGGAGTAAATGGTAACATTTTTCTTCTGGTACCTCCTAGAGCAAAGGAAATCAGAAAGCAGGTTGTCTCAGAGAGCTCTTTCCGAGGCTCAGCACCTTGCCAGGAATCCTGTAGTTCTGCAGATTGCAATTTGAGCAGAGCACAACTGAACCTTGACTCTGACCTGGGAATGGTAGGTTTGATCCCAGTCCCAAAATGAATGGACACACAGCCAAGAAATACTGGGGGGTGGGGAGGGCATTCAAAACACTGGCAGGTGACAGAATTAAAGAGCTCTTGCAGATAGCAGAAAAATAACCAGGAGCACAGGAGAGGAGAACTTTGCTGAGATTTGAAAGAGACTGAAAGCTGACAAGCCAAAGGGACAGCCACTGCTGGTCAGCATCCCAGCAAGAGACACTTGAACACATTAGTGGTGGGTGGAGAATTACTGAAGAGCAAGTACAGCTCAAAGACTTTAGGACAGGCCTGAGTGGCCGAACCAATTCTTTACTGATGTCAATCAGCCTCTTCTACCTTTGCTGTTTGCTAATATGGGACAGCTCTTTGTGCATGTAAGCTCTTTTCTGAGCTGTAGGAAAGGTGAAACATGCCTTACAGTTCAATGTTCCCACTGCAGGATCAGTTGCTGAGTTGCAGTTAGTTTTACTGAATGTTAATGGTCCGGGCCAAGAGTCTCTGGTATGTGTGCACGCTGCAGTCTTTTTACTGGGAGGAAACTTCCATTAAAATACCTCAGCCATGTTTGAGAACAAGGTTAAGGAAAAAAATATGCTGTTAAAAGAAAACACTCTCTGCTGTGCTTTGTTGTGAAGTTCCAGCAGGGCAGTGCATGGGAGCAGGGGATTAAAATCTGACATGGGGTTTGCCTTGGTGCCTTAGATGCATCCTTTGTCATCCCTAGGGAAAACCACTAATATTTGGCCAAGCTACAAATCTTCATTCCCTCTTCCTCACCTCAAAACTTCATTTACAGAAGCTCAGTGTCACATCAGCACCTTGGAAAACCAGGAAAGGATTAATGCCCACGAAGACCTGGACTTAAAGACAGCCCCTGCTGTAAAAGCTTAGAGCTTTAGCAGGCAAGGGAAGAATAGAAGCGAGAGTGTGAGAAGTCCTATAGCATCCCACGCAGGGCTCTGTGGGTAAACTGCTTGCAAGAGCTCTACCTTCCCTGCATGCAAATTTACCAGGCAAACAAAAATGTCCGTCTTCACCACTTAACCACCCACTTGCTGTTGCATGCATGCTGTCAAGCTGGATGATGGATAAATACCTGTACCATCCTCTCCCTTCATCCATTCCAGGAAAACATCTTCCCTGGCCCCTCCCCCCCAAAAAATCCTTTCCCCCCTTAGTCCAAAATCAGATTGCTGCAACTCTCTCTTATGCAGTCTAGGACGCTTCCTGCCCAACCCCCTGAACACAGGAGCGTTTAAGACCAAAGAGAATGAAGGCCCTTTCCCCTTGCTGTTTCACCCCAATGTGAGTAATCAGTCAATACTCTAGAGGCCATTAGCATCTGAAGTTTATCCTCCCATGGAGGAGAGAGCAATAATTACTGCTACTTTCTCATCAACTTACAGTAAGACTCTGTGGCCAGTTTTCTTATTATGAGCATGAAACCAAGGCATTTAAAACACCACAACAACTGTACCACAAATACATCAAAGAGCAAAGATGTTTGTTGTGTGAATGAGCTGCTTATTCCAAGAAATAATCTTGGTAACTCAGTGGAGAGCTGGGCTATGCAAGGCTGGGCAGTGGGAAAGAGCAGCTTGCTGAGAACTGCTCTGCTGCCAGCAACTCCTCTGCATCCCTCACCTTTGGGGGGCCAAGAGACACACCTCCCATCCTCTGTGGCAGAGCGAAAGTGAGCCCTGCCTGTGTCGGGTGACTGGAAGGCTGCAGGGGGCTTTCATGCAGGTGCAGCGCTACACCTCTTCCAAATCTCTGCTGATCTTAGTCCCACACAGCTCTGCTGTTGCAGAAACAAGCTTTATCACTGCCAGCATGGTTCCCCTCAGACTGCTGAATCAACAACCACAGTGGTTCCCAAGAAGCTCTAGGTCCTCCAAATTGTTCCTGCTTCTTCAAAAAGGCCTCTTGTTTGCCACTTCAAGCTGCCTTTGCCTCTAGCATCATGCACTCTGTTGAACAGAAATTCAGTGCAGAAGCCACTAAGCAGCTAGGAAGCCCTGGCTGTCAGGGAAGGCATACATCCAGGCAGGGCACCCTCAGAAGGTCTGTTCCATACCCAACTGCTGGGGCCCTAAGAGTAACAAGAAGCCTTAAATGTCCAGTCCAGCCCTTCCCCTGCACCCCCTCTGCCCTAGGTCCACTGCTCTTTTTAAGCAAAGACCCTGGTCCCCAGCCCTTACCTGAGCTCCACTGCAGGCAGGACTTCTTCAGCTTGACCTGTCTCCTCAGCATGACCTTGGACCTGGCTTATCATCTCACACTTGCCTGGTGCTCACTGGACTGTTGGCTGAACCAGTTATCCCCTTTAAGCCTGCTCTACTCACCCTGCCCAGGACCATGCCTGTGCTGGCAAAGATGCAGCCTTGTCCCACTCTGCTGGTCTTCCTTAGTGGGGCAGCTCCTCCCAGGTGCTCCACACAGCCAGCTCAGGAGAGGCCTGAGAGGCATGGGCTTAAATGGAGCTGTGGGGCCAGGAGGAAGAGTGTGTGTGGGCTGAGGCCCGGGTGAGGCTCGCTGGGGCAATTAGTGCCTGCTGGTGTGCTCAGGGCCCTGACACCAAGTCTTTTCCAAGCCAGAGCTCAAACGAAGCACTGATGTCAAGCCATATTTCTTTTAAGGTGATTTATTGGGCTGTGTCTAATACCTTTGCCCTTGCTTGGTTAAGGCACGGAGGAGATGGATGGAGCAAGCATCAAAGCTGGTGCATACACCTGTTTTGTCAATGCAAGAGGTTTAAGACTAGATTATGCTCATTTATAACAGACCAGGATCGCCCACAAAGTGCAATGGAAAGAAGCAAGATCCTGACCCTGCTGAAACTGGGAAGCATGATGTGTTTTTGGATGGAGGTAGAAGAGGGGCTTGAAAAGGCTCCCCTGTGCTCGTGGGGCAATGCATTTCTCTGGGAGCTACTCACAGCACACTCGCAGCTCTGCAGGTCCTTTTTGCAGCACTTTCAGCAGGGAAAACACTGCACAGCTAGCCCATCGCAGAAGCTGCAGAGCTAAGCAGAACCCCAGGAAACATCCTGTCACCGCAGCCTCAGGCCTTGTGCCCTGATCAGACTGCTAATCTAGCTAGCAGATCCCGAGAGCCATCCTCTCTCCCAGCCTTCACCGGGCAGCTTGCCTGTGGTTTACCAAGGCTTTCCGTCCCCTGCCCTGGCCTCATCAGGTTTAATTCCCGTGCTGGACTGAGGAGAGCTGTGTGTGCACATGCTGAGAGCCAGGCAGACTGCTTCCAGCACTTTGGCTAACTGGTTGCACAGACACAGTTCAGGGCAGCAATGTGAAGGCAAGGGGAAGGAAAACCAAACTTTTGGTTGTGCTCTGAAAACCCACTCAGCAGTTGTCCACAAGAGCCTGAGAGATTTAACTCTTCAAAATGAAAATCAAGCAAGAACAAGCTTTTGCTGCCTGTTCAGTCCCCAAGTTTCTCATCTTATTTACGCTGGTGTTAATCTCAACTCAGTTGGTGTAACTGAGGTCAGGGATCACACCCAAATGTTCTACCTTGATCTCTTTAATCTTGCATCCTTCATTTTCATGCCTAACTCTACTTTTAAAGCTACATGAAAGAATCATCAGCACTTTTTGAAGGATTCAATCAGCGCAACTATTTTGGGAATCTGAACACATAAAACCCACCTTTTTGCTATTGTTCACAGCACTGCAGAACTAACAGAGCTCTAGGAGACTTAATTGGATTTTTTTTTTACTCTCCCAGACCCCCAACTTGTTGACTAAATCCCAGCTATTATCAGGAATATTACTACAGAGGACCTATGGCTTGATCTGAAACTCTGGGAAAGGATTGTGTTATGGTGTTCAGTAGAGATCTTATGTTACAGAAGGGAATCAGGCTTCAAGTAATTTTTCATTAATTAAAAACTATTCAGCATCCCTTTTGAGTGTTCCCTGCTGCCCTTCCTGAATGCCCTCCTTTTCTCAGCAATTACATAAAACAGGCTTCTGAATGGTGTTTAAAAACAGCTTTACTGTCTTAAAACAATGCCTAGCATCTTCCATCTCTGACCCGTTTACCACCCTATTCTCTGTCCTGGGCAATTAAAAGGTTGAAGAGTACAGCAGCCTGGGTGTAATTAAATGAACAGGCCCTAGTAGCAGAGCACTGGGAGGTTAACTGAGTGCTCAACCTTTATGGCCGATGCAGACTCTCTTCCAGAGATGCTGATGTCCCGATTAGATGCACATTAATTGAGATACCATGCTCATTTACGCAGAGGCTGGATGCAGCTGCAGGGAGGGTGAGAAAGGCAGAGGAAGGGGGGAGACGAGCAGTCGGAGTGGTTCTTGGCATGTGCTGGAGGGGTTCTGCCCCTTTTCTCCTGGGTAAATTCATGGGAAGAAACTCAAGAGCATGAGCCTGCTCCTGCCATGGTCCATGTGACCTGGTTCACAGCTAGGGTGGAATAGGGAAGTGCCACAAAAATAATACCCTTGAAGCCACACCACGCAATACACACCCTCATAGGGGACCTGAGGCCCTAAGAGAGAAATCCTGAACCATGGGAGCCAGTGGAGACCATCCACTAACAGTAGTCAAGATCTGGGCTGCCCTTCCTTAGAAAGGCCATGAGAGCTGGAAGGATCACGTGGAAAAGTCTGGTCTGTCTGAAGGAGAGACTTCAGAGTTCACGTTGATGGTATAGATTTGGGAGCTACTAGGAAATGCTTGGAAAATCTTCCTTGTGGCCAACAGCTCCTTACATGAGTAATAGCTGCTTTTGTGAAGCAGGCTCACGACTAAGCATTGGCTGTGGATGCCTTCTGCAGAAGACACCTCTTGGTGTGGGCCGAAATACATCACACTGCAATAGGAGAGTAGGATTTAGTAGTTTTTGCGGGTCAGCCCTTCTCTCACGCTGAAGGTTTGGGCAGGCTTCCCTTTTGGTTCAGCTTCTGTCCTCTGCTGGGGGCAGAATAGAAGTTGTACCCGAAGAGTTGAATTCACACCCCTTTTGTGTTTAACTGGTCTAAATGGCATGCAAGCTTGGTGCCCCTTACTTTCTCCTGCTCCAGCCTTTTTCTGTCCCACTCATACAACTCTGCTCTTTCCCTTAACATCTGGATTCAACTATGAAACAACAGGCTTTCTGTAACACATTCCTCGCCTCCCTCACAGCTTCATGCCTCATAGGGTTTGTCCTGTTCAGAGGGAATAAACACAAAATGGGGGAGGTCAGAGAGAGACAAAGATAGGGCAGGACGAAGGCATCGGTAGGTGAAAAACTTTTTTCTTTTCCTTTCCTGAACCCAGCTCTTGGCCTGTTTGACATGGGCTCCCAAATGCTGCACAAATACCGGCATCCCATTCAAACCCACTGCAAAAGTCTTCTGAAACTCTCCCATGAAAGCTGCCC
Organism: Calonectris borealis; assembly: GCF_964195595.1. Classification (NCBI taxonomy): domain Eukaryota; kingdom Metazoa; phylum Chordata; class Aves; order Procellariiformes; family Procellariidae; genus Calonectris; species Calonectris borealis. Next base: position 3,404,390 of record NC_134335.1, on the reverse strand, counting down.
CGCAGTCATCACAGTGAGCAGAAGGGAAACCTTCCTGCCATTTCCAGGGATGGGGAGGACGTGCAACCCTCTGCACTGCTGACAGGCTGCTCTTTGGTTAGCAGGTATCTCACATAGCCAAGCCCCAGGTACCCTAATGCTACAGCTGCATGAGTGGCATGTCTCATAAGCGTTTAACATCCCTGGACACAGTAAGCTCCAGTGTCACGTTTGTTTTGGGAAAGAAGAGATTAGGGGGTTGGTTTTGTCTGCGTGAGACTCTGAGTGAGTGCAGCCACCCCTGCCAAACTGAGTGCTCATGGCTGAAGGTCTTAATAGAAATTAAAGTCCATCAGCTCAAGCCCTCAGTGGGCTTAGAGATAAAACTGGGTAAGGTCTGGGAGCAGGGGTCCACTTGGCCCACTGTTCTGCCCTCCAGCAGAGCCCTGAATCACATATTTCCAAGAAAGCAACCAAATATCCTGCTGTGAACATCTGAAATAACAGCCCTCAGGGACACCTTCTGACCCGTCTCAATCAGAGGTTGGCTTTCGCCCTGAAGCACGTGGATTTAAATCCCTTCTAGCTGATTTCTTATGCTGATGTGATCAGAGCTGGGCAGGAAATACAAAGCCAGGTCCTCTGTAGCTGTTAACTGGAAGAGCAGCTTTTCGGAGCACTGCTGCTTTCCTCCTGCTGTGGTCTTAGCCGGGGTGTCGAGGGACAGGCTCTTGCACTGGAATTTCACGACCTGCAAGATGTCAGCTCAAAACAAGGAGTGGGGGGGCATCGCCTCGCCATAGACAGGCATAGGTACCTGCTCCCTTTGCACAATTATGGTCTTGAGGACACCAGCAAGAAGGAAATGATGAGGAGGTAGATGCTACTATGCCTGAGATTGCCAGCTCTGAGGTCTCCTTAAGATATTTGAGTATTTTTCTGGAAAAAGGAAAGTGGAGAACGAAATGCTACTGCTCCCTCAACACCCATTTGCTTCATGCTTAGGGCACTTGCTTGGACAGGGAAAACCCAGTTTGGAGCCTACATCACCCAACCGGACACTGATCCTGGTGTCTTGCATCCTGGGAGAGTACAGTCCTGGGCCCCTGCCACGCTGGGAGAGTGTGCTCAGCTTCCCTGTGACGGTGTGATATTTAGTGTCCAGGAAAGAAAGGAATAAAAGTGCTGTCTCTCTAAGTGGACTCCCACTGGGTACTCTGAGGAATCCGGTCAGTGAGATGATCTCCACTAGTGTTCAGCACTATGGTGCTGACTTGGAAGAGGTTAATTTAAATCAGCACAGTTTATGCTGGAATGATCCCAGTGGAAATTAGGGGGGGCAAAACCAGGTGGTGAGTTCTTGCTTCATATATCTAATTGGGAGGCTGACCAAAGTCTAGATAAAGCAACATCAGTGTTGAGTTAAGCAATATCCTTTAAAACAAAAAGGATGTGAATCTCCTATGCAAGACAAGCCTAGTAAAAGAGATATTATAAATCTAAGTGAAGCCTTCAAATTCCGAAGGGATATAAATCTAATTAAAGTGATATAAATCTAGCTGAAGAAATACACTGTAAATCCAGCCAAAATGATATCCATCTAAGGAAAGCAATGCAAATGCACTAGAAACACCATAAATAAAATCAAAGCAATATATAAGATGTAATGGAAGCAATCTGAAACCTAAATCAAGTGATATAAATATAACAGAATGATATAAAACTAATTAAAGTGATTTATAAAATGGACATTTTGAAAAGAGTCACGTCCCACAGAAGATGAGAATAGCTGAAGAGGGGGACCAGGATAGGTTTATGAGCAAGAAAAACATCTGCAGCTACAAAGAATAAAACAAGGTTAATTAGGTGCTGTGCTTCAGGGCAATCTCCACTTGCAGAAGGGGTCAGGAAAGCTGCTCTTCTTTGAGTACAACACTGAGTCACGGTCGCTTCTGACCCACGTTCCATGAATGGCAAGAAAGCAAAATGGGGATGTTTGCATGGGGTAAATGTAACATAGTGAAGATAACGACAGCGCTGCTCAGGGGAACCCCAGAGTCTTCCAGCCCAAGGTCCTGGGAGCTTTGGGGGATACTCAGTTAAGCAGGAGTTCGTGGGAATGAGCGTAATGCCCCGCATGGCTGAATGCACTCATCCGACTCTATTAGACCTGACGCAGCAATGGGGGCTGGGAGAGCCAGACCCATGTGGAGGGTCTCTCAAAGAGAGAGCAGAATCAATTTAAGCCCAAAGCAAACGGTAGCTTTTTAGCCATTCTTTGCAGGGTGCAGTGGTGCTGGGTGCACAGTGCCAGCAGCGGTGGGGCCAACACTCCGGAGCTGTTAGCGTAGCGGGAAGGACGAGCTGTCGGGTGGTTAGTGGCTTCCCCCTCTCCCCTAACCTCCCGAGGGGTCCCGCTCCCCTACAGACAAGGGGAGCACAGTCCTGTCTGAAATTTCTTCCCCAGGGAGGCTCATTTCCATTTCAAATTTTCCCATACACAGTGAAGCAACAAAAAGAAAATGAAGTATTTGGAGATTTTTTCCACTTCAGTTATGAGCCATGAACCCCTCCTTCCCCCTTCGTCTCCCATGTTTAAAGGCAGAACTGTCTCAAATTTTCTGTGTTTGTAAAGGGAGACAGCAGTTAACATTTTTCTCTTAAACTGGAAAAATCTCGTTGGTGGTTTCTATTTTCATCTACTTCCACATAAAATAAATGCATAAGAATCTTTTGGTTTTCATTTAAGTGATTTAATAATTGACCTAATATGACCACAATACAAATAATTAATAAGGCTGTTGCTTGTTTTCGGAAAAAAATCAATTTCAGAAAATAGTCAGATCTGCTCAAAATTCTGTCTTCCTTTAGCTAAAAGAAAGCTCTTTCTTTTCATTCTGAATAATAAAATGTCCTCAGTTCAGTTTACAATTGAGCTTTTCCCTTCCAATCCTATTCCAAAGCAAAGTGCCATATGTTTTATACTTACGATTTCAAAATTTTCTCGTGCTTGAAAGTCATTTGGCATTTGAGCATCTGCAGTGGTCTGAATTTCATTTTTCCAGAATAGGGGAAAATATCTATTTTGTGGAAACTTACTGAAAAGTAGCAACCCCCTCCCAAAACCCCCAACCCCAAAAACATTTCTAGCAACGGTTAGAAATCAGCCTGGAGGGAAATGCAAATATTTTTCTTGCAAATTTAGCTGGAAATGTTTCCTATGCTTTCTTGGAACATAAATGCAAAATTAGGCAGTCTGTTGGACTGACGGGCCCACTGAATCAAATAGCTTTAAAAAAAAAAAACCCAGTTAACCAAAATGTCTATTCACTTCATCTACAGACAGATGCATTGCATTCTGTGTCACCTAATCTTATATGGTCTTAAAGCTCATTGGAAATAATCTTGTAAACTCTTATGTTATATTATGTTATGTTATGTTATATTTGTTCTTCTCATCAAAGCCGTGGAGGGGGTCTTACCGTGGGGATCGGCTTGAAACTGGGTTAAAGAGCTGGGGATGACCAGGGGAGAGTGACTGAATAAGCCACCCTTAAGAGCTGTTTGTACCACACCTCTGTTTTAAGGTGCCTCCAGCAAAACCTCACAGAGCTCATTACCTGGAATCGAGGAGGTGGGCAGACATTCAGCATCACTGAAATTCAAGCCTGATTTAGCCCAAGCTGGAAGGAATGAGATGTGACACTTGGAATTAATGAATGAGCTGGAAATTGGAAAGTAGGTCTGGTGACTAATAGCTAAAAGTTACACACCAAATCCAGAATGCACTCCCAAGAGCCCTGCTTCCCACAGCGGCACATCAATGCCTCCTGCTTTCCTTTGGCTGTCGGTAACCCTTCTAATTATTTGAAAACAGCAGTAAGCCTCAGCTACAGTCTATCATGAGGGAGTAAATCATACAGGTCACTAGAGTTACCCTTCTGTGCTAGATTTATATAATTTTAGACTGAGAAGGATTTTGCCTCAGCAATTAGTTCTACCCTGAAATCAGACGTGAGGGCCAGTGACAGTGCTACTCCCTGTGAGCATGGGAGCCAGGGTCCGGCTCTGGGGATTTCACAAAGTGCAAATGCAAGCTGGATCCAGCCTTGGGATTTAGTGGAGATTCACAACCAGGCTGTTTCTCATCCTGTTCTTTTGCCAAGGTGGTTGCAATCAGTATTGAATACAGACACTGAAATACTTGTGGTGATACAATCAGCAAACAGAAGCCCTAAAGCCACGAAACGCTCGCTCTGTACTGTCACTAAAACTTTTCCAGTGGCTACAGGAGGACGAGTGCTGTCCAGACCAGCCTGAAACACGGTGAAGGCACCTCGGTGCATCCTGCGCCATGATGAAAAAGCCTACAATAACCCAGCATGCTTTGAAAAATGATGGGGATGATTTAGGATAGGGAACATCGCTGGTTATTATAGCAGGGTAGAAGATGGTGTTGCGATGACGTTTGAAGAAGGACAAACAAGATTTTACTCATGGTCGAGTGCTTCTGGGGTTGAGGCTCTGTCTTTGTGCTGCCTGTTGACAGCACCTGGCCAGTGAGATCCTGGCACTTACCTGAGAGGCCCAGGTCTTGCTGCAATAAATGTAGTAAATGATTAAATTATTATCCAACCTGGAGAGATAGATTTAACAAGATAAGGTTAAAGCAGAGAAACTTGGTAGTCTGTCAAGAAATGAAACCAAAACTCAAAAGCCAGGCTTGATGAATCTAGAGTGGACTAGTTAGAAGGTCCAAGCTAGGAGTTTATTCCCGTGAAGGACCTGGGGTGGTGGCTGGCTCTGGGAGCCAGAGCAGCACAGCTTATACAGGCACCTCTTGAACTCAGAGGTGAGGAATACAGTCACAAAAAGGGAACAGAGAACCGTGGCCACATAAGGAGTCTAGCAGTGGTATCTATCACCTTTAAAAGGGTGGGGACCTCTTTTGGGTGACATCTTCTGCCTGCACAGCCTGTGCTGCTTGTGGTGGAAAGGCTCTGCAGCCCCCTGCTTCCAACCCAGCTTGGCAAAGGACAGGGCTGCCATGCTCCCTCCTGGAGACACACTGTTTGCCTCTGAGTCTGGGGACGACACGGTGGTTGAGCGTAAGTTAGAGCAATGCGGAGGCTGCTCTACCTTACACGGGGGTGAGGGGCGGCTCCATGTCTGCTCGGGAAGGCAGGTGAAGACAGACATTACCTTTCTTTCCTCCCCAGGGAAGGCTGCAAGCTCCCGTGCAGCAGGGCTGTGGCGACGGGCCTGCCAGCACCCAGGAGGGGTGCCACCTCCCCCAGCTTCCTGAAGTGAAGCCGGTGGCAGTCACCCCACGCTGTGGGCTTCAGTGGAGGAGAGGGAGGGGTAGAGCTGGTTCAGGTCCAGGTCGTGGTGCTAGCTTCACCAATTCATCACAGCTCTTGACTAACGCTTGTTGTAAATCTTTGCTGGGTGCTGCCAACAAGCCATCAAACTAGAGATGACGGAAAGAAATCCCCCCTGTGCCAGTTCCTGCAGTCGCTCCTGCAGCTCCCAAACCCTGCTGCTGCTTTGGCTCCAGCTCCCGGGTGCCGTTATCCCAATGCGTGGCTCCTGGAAACCCTCCCTCGTCTCTATCTTCCTAGCTCAAGGTCCTCCTGCCTGATGTCCCCGCAGGCAGCGAGATGGAGGCAGGCCAAGGGACAATCTGTTCCTCATTGAGGTCATCCTGCAGCTTGCTGCTGATGTGGCGTTTGGGGGATGGAGCAAAAAAAAAAAAACCAACAAACTCTCTTCCCCGCCTGGCCTCAGTTCAGCACTGCTGGGGGACTGATAAAGCGTGAGAAGCACAAGGCTAGCAAAGGAAACCTAACTCTCCCAGGTAACCCTTTACACCCCCACCATCCTGCTCCCAGACTGGTGGCTAAAAACTATGGCACCTCACCAGCTGGGCACAGTACCAGGACTTTAGAGGAATATTTTCCATCTCCCTAGGAGGTCTTTTCAAGGTCCTTTTCTGTTTTTGTCTCTCCCTCAGTTATTTCAAGAAGGGGCTTCCCCCCCCCTGCTCCCAGAGGCCCCCCCATGCTGGGAAGCTCTCCTTCCCTACAGCCCAGCTGAGCAGCTGTGTCATTTTAATGACCCAGCTTTAAGAGCAGCTGCCGAGCTCAGACAGTTTCTCGGATTCTGGTGAAAAATCACAGCTATCTGAGAGTTTCCTGTTGCTTTGCCTCCCCCCATTCATCCTCCCATTAAGGAGGTGGGGAAAGCAGGAATGCAAAAGCTGAGAAGCTTTCAGAGCTGGGAAGTTTTTTCTTCCCTCCAGTGCATCAAAGGCAAGATGCTTCTGCTTTCCCTTTCTGTGGCACGTGGGAGAAACCAGCAGCATCTTTTGAGAAGCTACCTGTTCCCAAATCCCAGAGCTCCCAACCCTCCCTCCTGAAAGAACTGGGCTCTGAATTTCAAATACCCCAAAGTCCGACGAGGTTTGGCTCGAGCTGTTACTCTAGAGTTCAGGATGCATCTTTCAGTCATGCTGTGGAGTAAAACCAGAGCCTGGCCTATTAGATAGTGCTTCATGGAAGCAGAAAAGCGTGAAAGAAAACAGAAAGGGGGCACGAGAGCTGGACTGAGGCAGAGCTACCACTGGGAAAACTGGGAAGTCCCCTTTGTTTGCCCAACACGCTGTGCCATGAAGCTCAGAGCTTGGCTAAGGACAAAACAAGATGGTCCTGCTTGCAGCTGCCCTGCCAACCACCTCCAGACTGGGCAGCCCGCGAGTCACCAAGAGCGCCAGGCCTGAGAGAATACATCACGCTGTTTGTGGGGTGCTGCTGCAAGGAAGTCTGCAGCCCAGAATTAATTGAGTGGCTCTTAGTGCTGGAGGAGAAATCACGTTATATTCCCTTCACAGCTCTCGGGGCAGGATTGCAAGAGAACAGGAATCCCTGACTGGGATGGAGCCACAAAAGGGTCAGGGCAGTCTTGTCTGTATTAGCGAGAAAAGAGATACCTTTTGCTTGAGATAAGAGACACTAACCACAGCAGGAGGGAGGGCAGAGCCTGGCACTTCGTGCTCTGCCTGTTCAGAGCAGAGACAGGAGAGCAGAAGCTCCCTAAGCACATGCTGTACCCTGACGGAGTGCACAGAGGGGGCCCACTCCCTGCAAGCATGCTCAGAAAAGGCTTTTGCAACAGGGGGCTGGATTAGTGGGGAAAGCTGCACTCCCAGTGATGCCAAGCAGGTTTGTGGCACCACTGGCAGCAAAGCCTGGGTTTTGGAAAAGAAATCTCCCCTTCCTTCTCAGTGACGCTGCCGCTAGCTGCCCCAGGGACCAGCTGGGGGGTCTGCCCCAGCCAAGCAATGCTGGGGTTCTCCCTGGTCCTGACCAAAAGCTGCTCCTGTGGGAAGAGGCCAGCCCAGCTGTACCAGGAGATGAGGAATGATGCCTGTTCCCCAGCTCCAGGAAACCATCCCACTGGTTTATGAGTCACGGTTACGGGAGTGTGGAGGCTGGTACGTGCATGTAGCCTCTCGCGTGCTAATGACAGCTGAGGATGGAGATGGGGGAGGTGGGAAGTGTAGGGAGATGAATTCCCGTTCCCTGGTATGAAGAGATCCAGACAGCCCGCTGAGTCAGCATGGGGTCAGCAGGGTGAGGCCAGACATTGATTCCCCCAGCAACTGGCTTTCAGCTGGTGCTTTCCCACCACCCAGCTTAGCCCCTGGCATAGGAACCACATGTACAAGGGGAGCTAGCTTATCCCTTCGCCTCTTTTTCTCGCCGTAACCTTAGCTGGAGCCCTTCCTCACAATCACGTGGCGAATATGGCTCTGTTTCAAGGGACAAAGTGCAGGAGTTTCTCATTAACAGAGAATGAAAACTGCCTGCTGTGATCCAGCTGCAGTAACTCTGTTGGAGTAGGGAGAAAAAGTGCCGTGGGGGAAGAAAGAGGTAAAAAAGGAAATCAAACAAGCACAACCGCCTTGCAAAGCCTGACCCGAGAGCTCTGAGCCTTGTGGAGTTGCCCCTGCGCTCCTTTCCCCATGCACCCTGCTGAACCCCCACTGACTCCAGCATGTCACCCTGGAGAGGACCTTGTTTGGCTCCCTGAGCCTCTTAGGAGATCACAGCTGCAATGACCTTGACTTCAGTGTAACACCCAGCAAAACCACTCTGGACACACAACATCCGTCTGGGGCTTCCCTGCCTTGCTCAGACACCTGCAGCCCATCCCAGGATATCGGGAGCGGGGAGCAGGAAGAGCACTGCCTTCCCAGGGTATTTAGGAGCAGGGAACAGAACGAAGAGGAGGAGCAGGAAAAAGGGAAGTGGTTGCTGTGGTGTTTACATCTCCCCTTGTTCTCCCTCCCAAAAAAAAGAAACTGAGATTTGATTTCCCTGAGGCAGCTCCCAAAGAAATTACCCGCCACTCAGAGGAAAAGGCCTCTTTTTTTCCCCACCTACAGACTTGGCTGCAAAACCACCCTCTCACTCTCTAAGAGGAAAAAACCCCATATTGTTGGTGAAAGCCCACTACTGCGAAACAGACGGACCCACATGGGCCGTGGCTAGGAGTAGGAGTGAGACAGGGAGGGAATAAAGTGGCCCTTTATCTGGTGCCCGGGTTGCCTGGGCTGGGGTGATGCATAACTAGCATAACTGGAAAGGTCAAGTTTCATAACAGCCTGAAGAGGGGGATCTTACTTCTGGGGGAACTAGGGGAGGAATAAGGAGGAGCGTCTGATGGGCAAACAGGCCGAGAGTTGGCATTGAGGTGGGGGCAGTGGGGCAGTGGCAGCAGGGTAGCATTGAGGGCTATTCAGTCCAGCTTCATACCAGTGGGGTCGTTGACTTGCACATGGCTTTTTCATACTGCAGGGGAAAGGAGATATTATAGTAGGATGTGCTACGTGCATCACATAACCTGGTGAGAGGATGGGAGAGTGACCCAGCCAACCCTCCTTTGGCACTGGAAGATTCCCAAGCCACAGAGATGAAGGAGCAGACAGGGCAGAGATGGAAATGGGGAACTAGGTGGCTGTGGGCGAGATGGGGTGACTGCATGGGGCAGAAGGGAAAACACTGAGTTTGGATAAAGCGGGAGCACTGTTTTCCTTCCACTGCATTGGCTCAGCACCAGAGAAATCCAGTCCCAGGGGAACTGTGTTTGTTTGTGATTGTTTATGGTGAAGTGAAACAAGCTGCTTTCCTTTTACCCCAACACACATTCACTCGCTGGCACTTTATGCAGCAAACTAATCTAAACTGAGCGAGGACCTGCCAGCGTCTGCTGCAGCTTTCCCTATCCTCCCCTCCCCAAGGGAAGTTACAGACAGTACAATCATCTTTGCGTTGTCCTCCCAGCAAACGCCTCTGCTTTTCGCCGGAAAGCAGTGGTGGTGTTGGCCAGGGTGGCATACTGTTCCTTCCCACCTCCTGGTAGAACCTCTTGTCGAGGGTGAAGGGCAGGTTGCAAGAGACAAAGCCCTGATCCTATTGCCATGGAGATGTTAATTCAAGCTGAGTTCAAAGGAAATTGTTCTAGCTAAAGCTAACAAGCCTGGCAGGAAAGCCGTGCTGTCAGTTGAAAGAGGCCAGCTTCTCGTAAAAGGGGAAAGGAGGTGGGGTCAGAAAGAGGGGCCCCCATTCAAAACACAAGCTCCAAACAGACGCAGTCCTACTGCCTGCCTTTGAGCAAAGCCTCCCTCCACCACCAAAGCCACCAGCTGTGAAGCAAGACAGCAGAAGATGCTAGGCAGTCTTCCCCTGCCTGGACCCTTACAGAACAGTGGCAGGGGACGGAGGATCTAGGAGAGCAGCCTTTCTCACCCAGGGCAGACGTGGCAGGCACGCACTCAGGCTATCACAGCTCTGCAGCTGGCTCTCCCTGGTCAGGTCGCTCTGCTATGGTATACGCTGATTAGGATAACAAGCGCAGGTCCTAAGCAAGGCTGGCTGCCTCCTGCTATGCACCAGCAAACACTGGAGGCGGGGGGGAGAGGGAACCCTTGACACCGGTGGCAGAGCTCCTGCCTTGCTGCCACGCAAGCATTACATGCACCATGTGATAACAAACACCCTCCTCGTGAGGCTGCAAGGGACTGCGTGAGAGCAGGACAGTGAAGGGCAGGACAGCTCTTGCTTAGCTTGTCGCTGAAGTCATTCAGGTTTTCATATAGCCAATGCAGTTTCAGGTTTTAGTGGAAGTATTACATTTGGTGTAATGATTAATCCTGGCAGGCGAGACTCGTCAGCTGGTATAAAACCTCGTGTTCATGCCTGGTGTTTAGGGAATGCTTTGTCTCTGAGAGCTGGGGGTGAATATTCACAGCCCCTCTGAGGATGGGTGGGACTGACCTGGTCATAATTTGGCATCAGGGCCCAGACAGAGCATCTGGAGAGAAGGCAGGTGTGCTCTCCCACATGAAAACATCCTTAAACTGACCCTGAGGAAGCGACTCGTGGGGGTGCAGGAAAGGCAGAGGCCACAGTCCGGGGGGGACAGGAGAGAGTGCAGAGCTGCAGGTCAACAAACAGCTTTGAAAGAGATGATGAAGCAACCAGCTGCCAACCCCCTCCCCTGCCCTGCAGGAGCACTTTGAACATCTCCTACCCTGAGTCACAGCAGGAGTGGGCCTGCTTAGTGCAAGATCTGGAGGAGAATTATGAGCAGCCCAGCTTAGTATTAGAGGCATTAACTGTGGTTTTAAAAAAAGGAAGAACAAAACCCCCGAACTCAGAACAGACTCTTCCAATTGAGCTAGAATATCTTCCCATCTGCTCCTCCGATGCCAAGAGGAGAAGCAGGCGCTGGAGTCAAACTGCTCCCTGCCAGCCAGAGCAGCGAGAGGAAGAGAGGAAGCTTTTGTCTGTACCAGGCAGCCCTAGAGAAACTCCTGGCAAAGAAGTTTCTGGCAAAGAAAGGCCCTGAGGGAGTCCTCTGCAGTCCCTGGCCACTGCTGGACCCTGAGGTGCCTGCAGGGCTCGCAGGAAACTGCTGGCAGCACAATTCCCCTCCCATTCCCCCATCTCCCTTTTCCCTCCTTCCCATCTCCATTGCCTTCCTTGCTGCTTCTCTGCAGCCCCTTCCTTCTCTTGCAAGTTTACCCTGCTGCTGGGCTCAACTACTGCCAGGAAAGTGGCAGGGAGCAGTAAGAAAGCGCTGACAGCCAGTTAGTACTGTGGGTTTCACATCCCGCTGGTTTAGCAAGACTTGGGCCCTCTCCCACCTCTTCCTTTTCTTTCATCTTCCCCTGCTTCCAGGCTGTAGCTCAAGGCCGCAGCTGCTGCAAAAACAGGAGAAATTTGCTAATGGACAGCAGAGAAATCTCCCACAAATAGGAGCAAGAAATGTTTTCTCTTTTTCTTAACTTTTTCTCTTCTTCTCTCATCATCCCCTTTTCCTGCCACTTCTCTCTCTCTCTGACTGCTTTCCTTGCCAGCTGGCTCCTCTCCTCCGTGTCACTGCTGAGAGCACAAGGGGCTCCCTCTTGAAGCAACGCTGACTTTTGGCCTGCTCAGCAACGTGCCTGAGCAGGAGGAGAGAAAGTAAGGAAAAGGGGAAGGACAGACTCAGGTTACTGTGAGCTATTAGGGCAGAGAGAGAGAGCGTGTGCAATGAAGCTGAGGAGGAGACCTGAATATGCCAGGATCGGGAATAACAGCAGCGATACTTGGCATCTCTCTAGCCTCGTTCGTCTTCGCACCGTAATCTCAGAGACAGGGTCACACCATGCCCATGGCCACACGGCCCAGTGGCGGGAGAGCCAAGAGGAGGACCCAGAAACCAGACTCTGGTCTGAACTGCCTGTGCAGTTAGGAAACCTCAGACACTGAAGGGCATTGCTGCCTCCCGTGAGCCCAACCGCCCCCACCCCGCCTGCTCACCCTGCCACGGACAAGGCGGCCAGGCCACCGGGCTGCGCAGCAAACTCCCCAGTGACTCAGCTGGGAACCTGCGCAATTCAACCGCAGGGTAAAGCACCTCCGTGGCCACCGCTCCCAGCACAGGCGTACACGTAAGCTGATCAACAGCAGTACTTCTCAGAAGCCCTGTCTCCTCCTCCAGGAATGGGAAAGGATCTGCTGGAGTAGTGTTAGGAGAAGCCGTATCACACGCTCCCTTCCTCAGAATAGCTCAAGCTTCATCCTAAAGCAAGCTAGAGAGTTTTTTTCCGCAGGCTCTATCTACAAGTTGAGTTATTTCAGAAAAGGAAAACAACTAGTTAGAAAAACAACTAGTCCCTCCTAGGCGGCCACAATTAATTTCATTTTCCATTTATCTGTAGCCTTAACACTTCTCTCCTGCAAAATTTGCTCTGACATCCTGCTGAGGAGTGAGGTAGCATTTCTGTAATCATCTACAATAATCTGTCCCAACCCCATTCCCTTTTTAATTGTAGGTATTGAATTAGGTGCTCTGGTCCTGTGATAATGCTGAGATGACACAGGCTTGTTAAAAACCCTGATAAGGGATCCGTGATTTCCTCCACTCTTCTAGAACCAGAAGGGAGAAGGTGTTTCCTTACATCCCCCCCACTAGAAAGTGAGCTCTGAATTTTGTTTCTACCAGGAACTTGGCAATTTCCCTTTGAATACCTCTGCCTTCACTTGCCCACATTTAGCCCTTTTTCCCACTGATGATTAAGTCCTTCTGAGGCAATATTTAGACCTGCCTTAATCTCTACCCCATGCTGACTGCAGACCATCACCATTTCTTCCTTCCTTCCTTGCTCTTTTTGTTCTGCACCCGAAGAACTTAGGCCTGGTTATTTTAATGCCCATTGCGAGGTTAGGCAGATCGGCTTTTGACAGCTCTTATTGATTCCTCCACACGCCAACCTCTAAACTGCTGCTTTCTCTGCTCATCTGGCCCGTTTCTACATCCCTTGCAGGCATTCTGATTACTCTTAGCATCCTTTTGAGGTGGTTATTCATCTAGCTAGAACTGGAAACCTCCCTTGGAAGGCGTCCCCACCCCCCACCTCTCAAACATTTTGAACTTTGTTTTTTTGACTTCGAAAAATTGCAAGCCTCCTCTGAGCTCCTGAGTCCAATTTTCATTCCTGTGGATTTCTCTTAGCCAACAAGGATTTGCCTATTTGAAATCAAGAACCTTATTTGCAGGCTTTGTTTGTCTTTCCATTTCATTTTAATTGAATCAGCAGTTAATCTCTGAAACCAAGGTTACTTTCTCAGTACGGTGCCCTTATCGCTTATCAAAACCCAGTCCAGGGCAATACCTTTCCTCGCTGGTTCAGTGAACGCTGGTGAAGAAATTCACCTGCTATCACGTGCCAGAATATATTCCCTACTGTTATTAGTGACATTGATTTTTCATGCTAAATAAGAGACTTTCACTTCCTGAGTAAGAACACGCTTTCTCAGTCTGTATCAGGCACCTAATTATGCAGGACTCTCTGCCCATGTCCCAGTCTGACCCTGGAAATCTACAGCGCAACCCCCTCACCATGCCAGGACGGGCCCATCTTTCTTTCCCCACCGATCTTAAGTCTAATAGATTCCTTTTATGTCATGTCAAGACTTGGAGGATTTTCGCTATAAAGCTCTCTATTGGCCGTTCTACCATATATACCTTCAGGGAATCATAATTATTTCAGATCTCGTCTCAGAGCAAGGTTTCCAGCTAGCCTGCTGTTTCTGCACCTCATCAGAGATGTTGCATTGCATGGTGCAATACATCCTCTGCCTGGAAAGCAGGGCACGCTGCAAACGGTGATGAAATGCAGTTCCCTGAACTAGGGATCCACTGAAACCGGGATTCAGCACAGAACGGACAAGGCTTTACCTTCTCTCTCACTTCTAATTCCTCCAGCTCCAAAAAGCAAGGGTCTATGCTTAGGTCTTAATTTCTGTTAAATCTTCCTCTCGGTCACCATAACAGCAACTACTAGATACATAAGTGTGAAGAGCAAATGCGGACACAGGGCAATAGTACAAAGCATGCTATGCACCAGTACCTTGCGCTAATGTGTGGCAGGGGTTGTGAAGCGGTACAGAAATTTGCTTCAGTGTCATTACATCACTGCAAGAAACAAACCAAAGCAATCAATGCAGAACGCCAAGGGGATTTTCTTTTCTCTCTCTTTAATCTGTATTTGAGTTCCTCTCTAAAAATCTTCCCTGTCACTTCCTGATGTTTCTTCCCCCTCCCTAATCTTTAAAGCATTACTTCAGCCTGCTAAGGTGGGCATCAGGCCAGGCTACCGGATGATACTGTTTGCTTACTTTAGCACTCGCTCCTGTCAGGAGGAGCCCTGCTAGCTGGACACACCGTTTGTGGCCATATGTGGTGTTATTTACATGGGGAAGGGAAGAAAAAATATATCTTTGTGAAATATGAGTTGAGAGAAAAGAGAGACACAGGCAGAGCAGGGTGGGAATCTGAGAAAGCCATCCCAGCCCAGACCACGGGAGGAATTAGAACAGAGCTGACGGAGAGGAACGCTGCTCTTAAAGCAAGCTGCGAGGGTCTGTAACAAAGCCTTGTAATGGGAGAAGAAATTGGACAGACTTCTGGAATCGCTGCACGGAAGCTCTGCTACCAGCTGGGAGACTAATTTAGTTTCTGGTTTTTTCCCCTTCTCCCCATCCTCCCTCTTTCTCTCTTTGAATAGGAGAGCAATGCGGCCAAGGGCTCAGCTCCAGCCAGATTGTACAGGCTCAGACGGGGCAGGCTGGGTCACTCAGTGGAGGAGTAAACATCAGGGAAAACTGAAAAGGCTTTCTTAGGCTGTGCTTGAACTAAAATGCTGAAGAAGAGCACAGGAAGCACTTGAAATCCCCAACAGGTCCCGGCCTGTCTGCATCCAGCTGCATTACCTGTTGTGAAGTACAGCAGCCCAAGGACTGCT